>NC_084745.1:13939223-13964223 GCF_033978785.1 Entelurus aequoreus | reverse complement strand
ATTTTTCAGAGAAACAAATATATACAGTAACACAAAAACAACCTGTCTCTGTGATCACTATAGGTGTATAAATAATACTATAGTGTTAAATAAAATCAGTCCCTTGGGCACACAACTGAAAATAATACAGCTCTCCAAAAAGTGCACTTCTGCTGCTATTTGACATAACTGTTTGTTATGATGCTTTGACATTTTTGTACTTTATTTCTTTATTGAAAGAAAATTCTATGAAGAGAAAAGTTGTTTGCAAATGTGGTTACAATGCTAAAAAATGAAAAGTTAAAGCTAAAAAAAGAAATACACTTTATTGAGTTAACATCATTTCTTTATAGGGGGAAAGATGTGATGTTATGAGCTAGGGAAAATAACAACTACACTACCCAGCATGCAACGGGAGTGGCGAGCATGCGCAGTAGCCCCGAAAAGTGTTGTTGCATGTCGCCACCGGCAGTTAAGAATGAGGTTATGAGCACGCTGTGAAAGTAAACGTGAAGAACTCAGCCAACACGCCTCGTCTGCATTATTTATAATTAGACAGACAACACATATACAGTGTGATTTTGTTTTGTTTACAAGGGAAAAAAAACAAAAGTTAAAAAAGGGAGATGTCATATATGTATGTGCTGCGGTTGTTTTAAGAACGTTGCGACAGCTGCCGTAAAGGAGGTGCGTTGCTAGCCTGGTTGCTATGTTTCCGGTTGGTCGTAAAAGTGTTCGTCATGTGTTTTACCCTGCTAAAATCTCTCAGTAAATTTATTCATTGGATTATACCTTTTGTTTTGAACTTTATTACACCTTGGAGCGCTTTTTCCGGTGCATTGTTTTTCCTGCTTTCCCTATCTGCGCCTAATGACTGAGCTATGTGACGTCATTTCTTGTGATGTCTCACGGAGCATTTCTGGTCGGGACGGGATTCGAATAAAGAACCAACTCTTTTTCTTTACTATAGTGGTCTCAATAACGGTTTACCGGTTCTCAAAAAGGGATTAGTGTCCGAGGACTCGGTTCTTTTCTTATCGAACAACCGGGAAAACCGGTTTCGAGTATCATCCCTATATATATATATATATATATATATATATATATATATACTGTATATATATATATATACTGTATATATATATATATATATATATATATATATATATATATATATATATATATATATATATATACATATATGTATACCCATCCACCATTTTTTGGTGGAAAAAAGGGGTGGTACTTTAACAAACTTCTCCTAGGGAACAAAATGACATATATGTCACACCGCTGTGATGATGAATTGCCAATACGACAATCCAACACCAGCAGATGTGGGCGTGGCATGGCGCCTCAAGACATGAAATGTCAATAACTTTGGCTCCACAATTTCAGCTCTTTCGACACCCTTATGGTGTTTATTTTCTTCATATAACTGTGCAAGCAGCATGCTAACTAATAAACCCGTCAAGGTGACAGTATTGCTGACATTGCAGTTTTCCTCAACAATGGCGGCATTATTTGCTCATGCAGTGTGTTTGTGTGTGTTCAAGCCCCCGTGCAGATCTTTTTCCACAGGTTTCACCCCCCCCCCCCCCCCCAACCCCGCCTCCCACCATCCCCACTTATGCTGCTTTCTTGTCTGTGCAAAGCACCCCGGGTTTAAGTCGGCCTGCCGTCAGCGGACGCGGCGACGGTAAAGGCTGTCTCGGGCCGGGCCGCTCAACGTGACAGCCAGTTAATAAGTGCATGGCAGAGCGGGCGGGGGCAGCTGACATGGAGGTTTGGTTTGGATGGAGAGAGGGTGGTGATGGAGGGTGTGAGGGGGGGGGGGTTAATATTGACCCAGGGATGACAGGAGGCTAATAGGGGATCAGAGAGTCCGGTATTAGCGAGCAGCTGGACTGTAGGAGGGGACGAGGTGGTGAAGTGAAAGTTGAGGGAAGGAAGTCATTAGGGTGCAATTTGGATTTATTGTTAAATCATTTGTTTGCTGAATCTCATATAAATGTAAATAACTATTACACATTTTTAACATTATTTATTACTATAATTTAGTTGTTATCTATGAATATGTGTATAGAGATGCAAAGATTAATCAATTCAATCGATTATTTCTATTAGAAAAAAGCTTTAATTTATATTGTGTTGGTTCAATGAATTTTATTTTACTAATTTTTTTTTACTCTTGCTTTAGTAATTTATGATACTTTTTTAGATTTTTAATTACATTTTTTTGTTTTTGTGTGTGACTAATAAACACGATACAAATCTCATAACTTTAAATACATTGATTGATTGATTGAAACTTTTATTAGTAGATTGCACAGTACAGTACATATTCCGTAAAATTGACTACTAAATGGTAACACCCGAATAAGTTTTTCAACTTGTTTAAGTCGGGGTTCACGTTAATCAATTCATGGTAAACATAGTTTCCGCTGAGCCGCTGCAATAGAGGCACATAAGAGCCTATAAGAGCGGAACGTTTTTTTATATTACCGTATTTTCTAGACAATAGAGCGCACCGGACTATAAGCCGCAGATATATACGTTGTGAAATGAGTTATTACACAGAAAGATTTTGTAGATGTTTATTTACATACCTTAATTGTTTCCACACAGTGTCTGTAACACGGCAGTAAAACGGCTGATCAAACAAAACAAAAGTCATCATCACGGCCCCACTAGCTGCGAATGCTAGCTCTCCTATTAACTAAACTGACTCAATAACTCCACGGTGACGTTTTTGGTGAATTTACGAAACTGAAACAATACAAAAAGAATGCCATTGTAAGTTAATGCTAACACAGACACTTGTATACGTGTTAGCATATTAGCTAATGCTAACTACGCTAGCGTGATTACATTACGATAGCACGTACAAATATACATATAAACACTACCATTAAACATGGGACGTTTTAGTAAGTATGAATTGTTTTATGTATATTTCGAAGCTTACAATTGTTGCTCGGAGTGATTAATGAAGAATCCATATGAGTAAAAACGCTACGGACGACTAGAAGACAAAACGGCACTTGTACTTCAAGTTCAAGGCACTAAATAGGACATCCTCCCAGACATTCAACCCGCAGCACCTGCAGTGAGCAAAAGCCTCCAAAAGATGGCGCCACAGCACAGACAATAACACACCTTTTCCAGTGTATATGCTTGTGTTTTATGAAAACTATTTGTTGAATACAAAATATGGTTGTTAGCAAAGACAAATCCATAAATCAGCGGCACTGTTCTTTAAGCCGCAGGCTCAAAACCGTGGGGAAAAAGTAGCGGCTTATAGTCCGGAAAATACTGTAATTTTTTTATGTAATACACACACATTAAAGGTTCCGATCAAGGATTTATTCTGCTGATGCTGACACCGATCATCCATGAGTGAGATTGGCTAATATCGATACTGATTCTATATATTACTCTACATGTTTCCATGTCTTTATGGTGAGTGCTATTGACAGTTTAAAAAAAATCAACACAATATCTAATCTAGTTCCTAAATGTCAATTGTTTGATCAAAACAAAGTAAATAGTACACAATCATTTTAGTAAAATTAACTGTGTCCATGGAATTATACCCCGAGTTTGTGTTTGGAGCTAATTAATAATAACTTAGGGGAGCGGCTCCACACTGTGTATGGAGACAAATAATTAACTGCTAGTCGCTTGTCCGCCACAGAGGACTGCCGTTTGTCATTAGCATTAAAGGCATTTATCAGCAATGGCCATCGTATACTTTTTCACAATAATGGGTTGCTGATTTCGGCACATCTGGAGAACAAACGAATTGATTAGGGATGTCCGATAATGGCTTTTTTGCCGATATTCCAATATTGTCCAACTCTTAATTACCGATACCGATATCAACCGATACCGATATATACAGTCATGGAATTAACACATTATTACACCTAATTTGGACAACCAGGTATGGTGAAGATAAGGTCCTTTATAAAAAAAAATACAATAAAATAAGATAAATAAATTAAAAACATTTTTTTGAATAAAAAAGAAAGTAAAACAAAATAAAAACAGTTACATAGAAACTAGTAATTAATGAAAATGAGTAAAATTAACTGTTAAAGGTTAGTACTATTAGTGGACCAGCAGCACGCACAATCATGTGTGCTTACGGACTGTATCCCTTGCAGACTGTATTGATATATAATGTAGGAACCAGAATATTAATAACAGAAAGAAACAACCCTTTTGTGTGAATGAGTGTAAATGGGGGAGGGAGGTTTTTGGGTTAGTGTACTAATTGTAAGTGTATCTTGTGTGTTTTATGTTGATTTTATAAGCATGTGAGTAAAAGGGAAACATCAAAGAACACAAAGGACATTAAATACATTAAAAGAGCAGAGTTGATGCAACCAGCCACTTCTACACACAGCCACAAAAGTACAACAACAACGACAAAAAAACCCACAAGCATATACACTGTGGTGGCCTCTGCGGTGTTCCGCGCCATCGTCTGCTGTGGTGGGGGGGAGCATGGCCAGAGACAGGAGCAGACCCAACAAAGCAACCAAGAGAGCCAACTCCACCCTCGGCCGCCCCCCAACTCTCGGCCAGTGTCCAGTCCGCAAGGAGACAGAGGCGTCCGATACACGCTCATTCAGCGTAATTCAGCAAATACACAATAGACGTAATATTTTTGTAATGTTTATATTATCTTCATATTTTCAGTCTTACAAACCTAAATGAGGAAGTGTAAAGAAATACAACTGAAGAAGGAACATAATTTAAAAGAAGGAACATTGATTCCCAACAAAATTTCTGGAGCTTCTGTTTCTTCATGCTGTTAACTGTCTCGCCGCACACACTGAAAACGAGTAGCGAGGGCAGTATAATGAATTCATTAACAGTGCAGTGTGAAAGCCGATGTGTTTACTTTGTAATGAAGTAAACACAGTCTGAAAGGGATATGACCTGTGGAGGCACTTTCTGACGAAACATCCACATGAGGCCTTGGGCTTTTGAAAATGCGACCCTCTTCATTATGAAGTTTAAT
Organism: Entelurus aequoreus; assembly: GCF_033978785.1. Taxonomy (NCBI): domain Eukaryota; kingdom Metazoa; phylum Chordata; class Actinopteri; order Syngnathiformes; family Syngnathidae; genus Entelurus; species Entelurus aequoreus. The sequence continues at coordinate 13,959,212 of NC_084745.1, read as the reverse complement.
ATCCCTGAAGTAGCGTACTGTAATATTTTTGTAATACAGAAATATGTGAGAATTTATTTTTTTTCCCAATCGAATCGTCAATTCGTCATGTCAGTGCACACTGAAGCGCACAGCTAAAATTGTTTACATTGATCTAAAATGACTTTTTTTTTTTGATGTATTAAATTCAATAGTTTTAAATAGCACTTTTTATTATGACAGTACAATTATGTTTTAATCATTAATGACTTTCCCTAAAGGTATGATAATCCTGTGTATGTAAAGAAAAGACATCGCTTATTATATATATATATATATATGTATATATATATATATATATATATATATATATATATATATATATATATATATATATATATATATATATATATATATATATATATATATATATATATATATATATATATATATATTCTTCATACTGTATTTAAAAGGGACCTATTATGCAAAACCTGCTTTACATACCTATCGGTACCTGTTCTTGTGTTTTTAGGATCTGAAAATGTCAAATAAAACCATGGAGGCATTGCGGAGATATTTTTAAAACAATCTTGAATATGCCTTAATTTGTGACGTTTTTCCTAAGTGTGACATCAGCAGGTATTACCATATATGGTAGAAATTGACCTAAAGTGCTTTGCACGAGTCCGCCATTGTGGTCAAACGCTGTAGTCAATAAGCTCCTTCTTTTTTGGATGCCTCTTGTTGTGGGGCCGACTGGCTCGTACATGCACATGCGTCCTCCTCTGTTGCCATTTGATGGGGAAAAGACCCTGTCAAAGTGGAGGCACGTGAATAAGGCTGCCCACAAAACAGGGCATTCTGAAGAGACGGTCAGAAAACGGCGTGAAGATAGGGTACAAGTTGTAATGATAATTGTGACCATTAGATGGCAGTCCCAGGTTGCAGGTTGACGTCTCCTGTTCATTAAATGACGCTAGCAAGTACCCGTAAGCAAGCAACACCAAAAGTTTGATGTTTCATTGAGAATATAGAACATTACACATGGCCCTTAAAATATTTTAGTACGACTTTGGTCAACTACGAAGCAGCACCACTGATGGATTGTCGAAGCATTACGGCTACTGTAGTCAGACGTACTGTGCTTCAACATACGGCTATTGTTATTGTGGGTTTACAAGGACCCCAAAATGGCACCTATTAGGAGACATATTATCTGGCGTTTTGTTTCGCCTTATTGTGCAAAAACCCACCTTTCTTACCTATTGGTACCTGCTGATGTGTATTTAATATCTGCATAAGTCCCGAAAATTTGTGCACGTCTGCCTTTGTCGTCAATAAGCGCCTTCTTTTTCTCTATCCTCTTGTTGTGGGGCATTCATCCTCCGCTGTTGCCATTCCTAATACAGAGTGGTGTACAGTTCTAACTCATGTCAGTAGACTCGCTATGGAAGCGCTAAAAACTACCGGTACAACAAAGTTGACGGGGAGAAGACGCTGTCGAAGTGGAGGCACATAAATAAGACCCCCCCTCTCCCCCACAAAACGGAGCATCGTGAAGAGACGGTCAGAAAGTGGCTTGAAGATGATCTGTAAAACATAATCTATGCAAAATTTTGACCGAAGAACCACCATTACATGTTATGTAGACCAGTGTTTTTCAACCACTGTGCCGCGGCACGCTAGTGTACCGTGGGATATTGTCTGGCGTGCCATGGGAGATTATGTAATTTCACCTAATTGAGTTAAAAATGTTTTATGCAAACCAGTAATTATAATCCGCAAATGTGTTGTTGTTGAGTGTCTGTGCTGGCTAGAGCTCGGCAGAGTAAGCGTGTAATACTTTTCCATATCAGTAGGTGGCAGCAGGTAGCTAATTGCTTTGTGGATGTTGGGAACATGGTTTGTTTTTGGTAAAAAAGTATCTAATGCATAAACAAAAGGCATTGAAGCTTAGGGATGGCTACGCAAAACGAAACTAAAACTGAACTGGCTGCAAAATAAACAAAAAACAGAATGCTGGACGACAGCAAAGACTTACAGCGTGTGGAGCAGACTGCGTCCACAAAGTACATCCGTACATGACATGACAATCAACAACAAAATAGGAGCGCAAGACAAGAACTAAAACACTACACACAGGAAAACACCAAAAACTCAAAATAAGTCACGGCGTGATGTGACAGGTCATGACAGTACACCTACTTTGAGACAAGAGCTATAGTGATGCATGGTTGGTTATGGTTTGAATTCATATCCAACAATTGCGAGAACTACTTTTTATTGTCAATATTGGTTGCTGAGTTAAATTGTTTTATGTTTTCTGCTGGTGGTGTGCCTCGGGATTTTTTCAATGAAAAAAATTGATTTGAAAAACACTGATGTAGACCACAAGGAAGTGTTTGAAATGTAGAAAACAATTGATGTATGACCCTTTTAACTGCACAAATATTGGGTAAAAATAAAGTTAAAGTACCAATGATAGTCAAACACATGAAATTTGTCCTCTGCATTTGACCCATTCCCTTGTTCACCCCCTGGGAGGTGAGGGGAGCTGTGAGCAGCAGCAGTGGCCGCGCCCGGCAATCATTTTTGGTGATTTAACCCCCAATTCCAACCCTTGATGCTGAGTGCCAAGCAGGGAGGTAATGGGTCCCATTTCTATAGTCTTTGGTAGGACTCGGCCGGGGTTTGAACTCACAACCTACCGATCTCAGGGCGGACACTTTAACCACTAGGCCACTGAGTAGTAACTTTCAATCCTTAAAATAATTGATGAAAAATCAATCTTGTTGTAGTTAATTTTGTGGCCAGTTTGGTCCGTTTTACAAAATAATAAAGCCACAAATCATATCTAATTATCATACTAAAAGGAAAACATGCATACCCCCATTACATCCACACATTCAGGAACATTCAATTCCCCAGAACTGAATTGTCTGTTGATATCCTTGGACAAAGTCATGGAATTTTAGTTCTTAACTGTAACAGGACTCTTTCCTCCGGGTTCCTCTGACCACCAAAGACAGACATGACGGCGAGCAGTTTGTGACTTTGTTTTATTTTTCTAATAAACCTTCGTCTTGCGTCGGGTCGCTTTTCAGCTCCGCCTCCAACTGCTCGCTCTGCCGTTTGCTCTCGGTCGCTTTCGCTCTTCATCCGCTGGTTCTCCGCCTCCTTCTGCCCCGTCCTCCTCTGCTGCTGCCCTTTTACACAGTGACAGGGGATCACAGAATTGCGCCCAGCTGGGCGATCCACGCACCTGATGCCCATTTCGGAGCCGGTCCCGGGGCGCCCCGCCTCGCTGCAGGTCCGCCGGCCACGCCTCCTCGCCGCCATCTCGGAGTCTGCCCCGGCGTGCCCTGCCTCGCTGCAGGTCCGCCGGCCACGCCTCCTCACATTAACATTAACATCATTTAAAAAACTAACGTTTCAACAGATAAAAATAAACACTTCTCTCGAGATAGTCCCAAAACTTTGCTTTAGTTTCCAGAAGCTAACATTTCCGCGAACGCAGGCCTGAAGTTCACCCCTTCCGACCGTGAAAAGAAACAAATCGATTAGATTTCACATGACGGAGGGAAAATTGTTAAAACTCGACTCATCAATAATCGATGAGTCATGGCTGCCTTCTGCTTGGCGGTTAAGATGATTCCGCTGAAGGTCGTCTGTGGTTTGTTTGGCGTACAGTGCGTGCGTGTGTGTGTGTGTGTGTGTGTGTTCGTGCGTGTGTGTGTGTGTGTGTGACAGGCGGCTGGTGCACGGGCGTCTTTGTGTGACTTTTAGCGTGTCACTTTGTCTGCGGCGTGCTGAAAGCAGAGTGATTTGATTGTGCTCTCTAACAGCCTGCAGGAGGAATGACGCGCGTTATTGCACATGACAACAACACTGTGGCTTTTACACAAAAATGTTGCTTTCCAGGAGGGGGGGGGGGCATGTGCACACTCCTTCCTCCCTCCCCGGGCCCATCACCCTCAAATGGAGGCCCCTCCCCCCCCCTGCAGATAAAGGCCTCCTGTCTATTTTGTGAATGATATCAGGACTCCATTGTGTCCCAATGCCTTTGTGGCTTTCTTCTTATCATTTTTTCCCTTCTTTTCTGCCGTTTCTGTAAATGAACAGGCGGCACGTCGGCAAAAGCTCCCATTTTTCCTCTCAAACCCTAGCCGGGCGCCATTGTGGGTTCCCTCTTCAGCGAGGCGAGGGGAAATAAGAGGGAAGGCGCTCCAAACAAACTACCTGCGCGCGCGTCTCCCCGCGGGGAAGGACACAATGCACACATCTGTGCCGCAACACAGGACACGCGCTAATAATAGTGCGGCGCCGTGTAACCCCGTCTCAGGAGCTGTCCACGCTGAAGAAAAAGGTCACGCCGGCGCGCCGCTTTTGACGTGAATAACTGACAAACGGATGTTTGGGGGTCTCGCAGGCCTCCAATTAGGCTTTGACGGCGCGGTGGAGGAGAAACGGGGCAGGTCGTGTGAAGTGGTGAGGTGCGGATCGATACGGAAATATCGATAGCGCCGATACTGGATCTTTATGCTCCAATCAAAATATCGATACTTTAGTTCAGAGATGTCCAAACTTTTACTGAACAATCAAAGTATGTGGGGCCCATTGATATTTTTTTATTAAAAAAAAAAAAATGCTAAAAACAGATATTGAGTATAATTATTCGAACAGTTCAGCTTTTTCTAATTACATAACAATTATTTTGCTATTTTTACTATTTTTTTCTCTGTGTAATAATTGAATAAAAATAATAATAATACAGCTATTTAACTGCATAACCTAGTGTGAAAAATTCTGCCTGTACGAAAATATTAAAGTTCAGTTACACATTCAAGTGTTTATTATGGTTATTGTAATGTTTCCAATTAATTTATTTGTTAATTAACTAAATACACTTTTTATGTCTCATTTTTATTTTGAGAGTGTCAGGTTCAAACACTGATGACATCTATTAAACAAGACAAAAGGCAAGGAATCAAACAGAGACAGAATTCAATTTGGACTCAATATTGAGGAGAGACATGGCCACTGTACTCTCTGTACAGTCTTGCACCACGCTCTGACGAAGAAGGTTTACGTCTTCTCTTTTATTTAGATGTTCAATGTTTACGCAACAACACATTTCTCAACAGGAATGGGTAGTATGTAAACAGTCCTTGTTTTCGGTCACATTATAAGACAAAAGAAGAAGATCCCTCGGGCTTGGGCTTGTCGTGGATTCAGCTTTGGCAGGTTTTTGAGGACAATGGATGACCCCTCCCGTCTCATTCCACCGTACACAGCGGAATCTTCCAAGCGTTTGGCTTGGTGCAACAAAGACAGCTTCTTGTCTGTTCATTGGAAACTCAGAACGGAAAGTTTATTTGATAATTTAAATACAATTTTTCTGACAGAGAGCTTTTAGTATTTTAGATCAGGGGTGTCTAAACTTTTTCCACCATGATATAACAATAATAATAATTCAAACAGTTTGCAGGTTTCCCTGTGAAACAGGCTTGTAGGGATGATATAGCCTCTGTGTTTTTTCCTGACCTAACGTATATATTCCGCTCTACCCTGGTATTGAGCACTGTATAACGGATACACCACAGAAACCTCAACTATATATATATATATATATATAATTTATTTTATTTATTTTTTTAAGAAACAACTTTGTGTTACAGGTTAATAAGTGATAGGGTTGTCAAAAATAAAATGTGATTTTCAGATTAATAGTGATTCTTATTCGTAACGATTCTTAATCAATTAAAAATATCAAAAATCGATTAAAAAAAAATAAAAAATTAATGTATTTATTTATTCAATCTGTCCTGTCCAGCCACTCAGACAAATCATATAATTGATGTAGATGATCATACCTGCTGAACAGATTTACTTTACAAAAGAGAATTGCTGGATACTTCTCTTGTTGCCTTATTTGTATTTGACTTTATTAAATGTTTGGGTAGAATTTTCTTCTAAGTAATATATAAATTGACCGGATATGTTTTATTTATTTTATGGAGGAATGTAGTTAATCATAGAACTGGCACCCAATGTTATTAAAAAATGTATTGATTTTGTATCGACAATCAATCTTGACTCGATTCGTTACCCCCAAGAATCGAATGAAATCGACAGCCCGACTAACTATATTATTATTACTCAATAAAAAATGTCAGCTTTTTCTCATTTCAATTCGACTATTTGCTCTTTTCTCTGTTGTTTTTTTGGAGATGTCAATATTTGAAAATATGCAACTTTGAACATTTTAGCTGACACGTCAGGTTTAGAGGTCTGGGATGGTAAAGAGAATCCGTGGTGTCGCACATGACGAGTGGGAAGCCCCTGCGGCGCTCGCTGAGTTTGATCTAATGAAGGCGAAGGCAAACTGCGGTGATTGTTTGCCAGAGGACAATGTGCGCTAACGCCCCGGGACTTTCTTTGAAATGGAAAAATGGCATTAAACATTCCATTTGTGTTAATTACGCCGCAACTCTCATTAGCATCGCCGCCCCTCGTTGGTTGGCGGCGTCCGTGGCGCGCGGCCTCGGGCCTCGGCGAGCCTGCGAGGTCGCCGGATGACTCGGCGCGGCGCTCCTGCGAGACCTCGCTCCATCGACGTCCTCAACGCTGATTCGATTAATCAAAGCTGTAATTCAATCCAGCGGACGGAGACTTCCAGCTGTGAGCCTCCGAGTGGCTCTCAAGGGAGTCTGGAGGGGCCAGGCGGGGATTTGGTGACACTTGATGGGGTCAAAGGTTAGGCTAACCGCGGCAGGCGGCATGTGGAAGTGCACAAATAAGCTAAATGTCAGAATAATTGTATCTAAGTTATCACAAAACTTTGTGTTTCCATGAGTTCCCGGCGAAAAGACAAAAGCTGTCTTTGAACCTACCAAGAAGAAGGCTTGTAAAACTCCACTGTGTAGGATGGGAAGCAACATGAAGGTGTTCTGTTTCTTTCATGTGTTGTAATCCACAGAAAGATTTTGTTTTGAAGTAAAACACTACAGACAGGAAAACTCCAAATAAGTCACAGCGTGATGTGACAGGTGGTGACAGTACACCTACTTTGAGACAAGAGCTATAGCGATGCATGCTTGGTTATGGTTTAAAGCAGGTGTGTCAAACGTACGGCCCGCGGGCCGGATCAGGCCCATGAACAGGTTTTATCCGGCCCACGAGTTTAAAAATGAGCCGAAATTTTTGAATGAAAGAAACTGCTGTTCTAAATGTGTCCACTAGATGTCGCAATAGCAATTATTTGTATCTTTGTAGATTATGCTACATATATTAAAAAAAATAAACCACATGATGTTAGTGCACTAGTCGAGGAAAATTACCAAATTACAAAAATAACATCCTGTAATTTGATTTTGATATGATTTTTTTATCTTGATAAATTTAAAATTAACACCAATGACTTGACTGATGAACATGATCACATAATCTATTCAAAAAGTATAAATAACGACAAATAAAGATAGAATTCTATTAACCGTAACATGTAAGTGTAAAAAAAAACATTATTTTTTAAACAAAGAAAACAATCTGAAGTTGTCTTTATTTTTAAGTTATCGTGCTGTGATTTCACCAGTCCGGCCCACTTGGGAGTAGATTTTTCTCCATGTGGCCCCCCATCTAAAATGAGTTTAACACCCCTGGTTTAAAGTCATATCCAACAATTGCGACGACGACTTTTTACTGTCAACTGAGTTTAGTTGTTTAATGATTTCTGCTGGTGGTGTGCCTCTGGATTTTTTTCAACGCAAAAAATGTGCCTTGGCTCAAAAAAGGTTGAAAAACACTGCTTTAACCGACTGTTAATTTCATACTTTTGAATTTTCGATCATTTTCCTCTTGAAATCTTGGACATTTCAAATGTTAGTGTGCCAGGGAAACATGCACATTTAGCCGCCCACGGAAAGGACGGCACAACACAACACCGACTGTAAGCGGCGTGGTAACACGCTCATAAATAATGGAGGGTCGGCAAAGCATCTGTCAGCTTTTCTGTCAAGTCCGCTCCAGTCAGACGGGGCCGAGGGTCGGAGCCCGCGTGTTCCGAACGCACAACGAACCCCCGCCCTGCTTACAGCGCACGCCCTGGCGCTCACCTACACGCCCGGGCCCATCTGCTGATTTATGAGGTCCTGCACTCCGCCCGACGGTGACGAAGAGCGCGCGTCTTCCTCTCGGCCCTGTGAATGCAAGCGCACGTAAGCACATGAAAGTGGAGATTTGGCGTCGGGATAGGCGGCGGCGGCGGTAGAGTCGGTGGAGAATGGCGTTAGCCGAGGTGGCAGCAGGGCTTGCGTTTGTTTGTGTTGTGTCGGGGGTCGGCAGAGTTGGCGTTCGCTTTAGTGGTGTTTGATAGCATTGCAGTTGGTGGCAGTGTTTGGTGGTAGCGTCAACGGTAGCGTTTGCTCCAGCGTTTGCGGCGGTGGCCACACGAGGAGGCATTAGATTAGGGACGGGTGCCAAATTCCGAACTTGTATAGCTACTGACCAATTCACGTAAAACGAAATGGTACCATTTTCCGGTGCCTTTGTTGCACGTAATGACATGTCCGGTTGCACCGACTCAAGCGCTTGGTGTGTAAACAAGCACTCAGACTCGGTGGGACCGCCTCTAAGTAACGTTACAGTTTTCCATGCCAACGAAGCAAGAAGGCGCTCAAAAGTACAGCAAGGCTCCACTTTTCATAGGGCGCTAGCTTGATGCTAATGGAATGTCATAGGAAGGCTATTAGCGGCTTTACATGGCGATTTCAACACCTCCAAATGTGGTAATGAAAACGACAAGAAAGATGCTGTGTATTAATTACAAAGGAACCTCGATTTGCAAACTTAATTTGTTCTTGAGCAGTTTGTCAATTGAAAACTTTGTATAGTGAAGCAAATGTATCCATAAGAAACAATGGAAATATGAAAAAAGGGTTGCAGCTAGAGGCTTTTTTGCCGATATCCGATATTCCGATATTGTCCAACTGTTAATTACCGATGCCAATATCAACCGATATATATATACAGTCGTGGAATTAACACATTATTATGCCTAATTTTGTTGTGATGCCCCGCTGGATGCATTAAACAATGTAACAAGGTTTTCCAAAATAAATCAACTCAAGTTATGGAAAAAAAATGCCAACATGGCACTGCCATATTTATTATTGAAGTCACAAAGTGCATTATTTTTTTTAACATGCCTCAAAACAGCAGCTTGGAATTTGAGACATGCTCTCCCTGAGAGAGCATGAGGAGGTTGAGGTGGGCAGGGTTGAGGGGGTAGGGTGTATATTGTAGCATCCCGGAAGAGTTAGTGCTGCAAGGGGTTCTGGGTATTTGTTCTTTTGTGTTTATGTTGTGTTACGGTGCGGATGTTCTCCCGAAATGTGTTTGTCATTCTTGTTTGGTGTGGGTTCACAGTGTGGCGCATATTTGTAACAGTGTTAAAGTTGTTTATACGTCCACCCTCGGTGTGACTTGTTTGGCTGTTGACCAAGTATGCCTTGCATTCACTTGTGTATGTGAAAAGCCGTAGATATTATGTGACTGGGCCGGCACGCAAAATAAGTGCCTTTAAGGTTTATTGGCGCTCTGTACTTCTCCCTACGTCCGTGTACACAGCGGCGTTTTAAAACGTCATAAATTTTACTTTTTGAAACCGATACTGATAATATCCGATATTACATTTTAAAGCATTTATCAGCCGATAATATTGGCAGTCCGATATTATCGGACATCTCTAGTTGCAGCCTCAACAAAAGTCGATATTTTAGTGAAGGTTTACTGTATGTGCTGCTCTACCAACATGCGTAGTCTCATTGGTGCCCTCACAATCAATCAAAATCCAAAAATCCTTAACTTCAACAACCATACTGCTACAATATCAAACATTTAAACAAGTACAATCGGCAAAGGAACGGACAGGGAGAGAAGGGAGGGATCGTGGGGAGGGGCCAGGTGTGTGTGTTTGTGTGTACCTTGAACGAGGCGCCGCTGAACAAGAAGTAGCTCTTCTTCTGTGTAAATAGTGTAATGTAGAATTTAAAAAAAAAGAAGAATACATTTATTACCACATGAACACCAAACTACCAAAAATTTAGTACGTACTGTATTCCCTACTGCACACCAGTATATAAGCTGGACCCACAAAAATTTGGGGGAAAAATAATATTTCCCATACGTGAGTCGCACAAGTCGCAGATTATACGTTGTGAAATGAGTTATTTACATGGAACAATTTTTGTTAATGTTTATTTACATACCTTAACTGTTTCCAAGCAATGTATGTCACACGGCAGTAAAACGGTTGTTCAAACAAAACAGAAGTCATCGTCATGGACCCACTAGCTGCGGAAGTCCATTCAGCTAAACTGACTCAATAACTTCACGGTGACGTTTTGGTGAATTTACAAAACTGAAACACTACAAAAACAAGTTAATAATATTAAAACAGACACTCGTAAACGTGTGAGCATATTAGCTAATGCTAACAACACTAGCTTCGTTACATTACGATAGCATGTACACATAAAAACACTCCTACAGACGTCACACATGGGACGGTTTAGTAAGTATAAACTGTTTTAGTTATATTGTAAAACTTATATAAACGTAGCTTGGAGTGATGAATGGAGATTCTATACAAGTAAAAACGCTATGGACGGCTACAAAATGGAACAGCACTTTCACTTCCGGATGAAAAGACTAAATGGAAGGACACTGCAGCACCTGCAGTGAGCAAACGTGTCCAAAAGATGGCGCCGGAACACAAACAATAACACCCTCATCAGTGTTTTTTTTAAAAAACTATTTAAATTATGGCCGCCAGCAAAGAAAAATCCATAAATAAGCCACACTGTTTTATAATCCGCAGGGTTCAAAACTTAGGAAAAAATATGACAGTTCATAGTCCGAAATTTACGACACATGTGAGGCCCAGTCAGCTGTTGACTGCAATATTCCACATTTACAGTTGCTTCCTAAAGACAGCCGGGGAAGTTTCACACTTGGCATCAAGAGAGAGCCATTGGGGATGGGAGGGAGGCTAAACGGATCGGGCGCTGGCGGGCGGCTCCACATGGGGGATTGTCTTTGTGGCGTCATCCGCGGCGCCTCACCCAACCAGCCAGCACCCGCCGCCCTTTTCCCTCCATCTTGGCGCCCCTCGCCATGAAGCTTGGCTGTCCCCGAACAGGCTTCGCGATCATTCAAGCCAAGCCTTTTATTTCCAGGACTTCATAAGCCGGGGCCATGGCGCTGCTGGAGGGGTGGGCGGGGTCTAATGAATGAGGACGGGACGAGGGTCTTTTTTAATTGCAGTCTGGGAGTGGAGGAGCGCAAGTCCTCATAAGTGTATCTTTTTTTTTTTTTTTGTTTTTTTTTTCCACAGCCTTTTTTCCCCCCCTCAATGGCAGCTTTGGGAATGCAGATGCAAATTGCTGCATGGAGGAAGTTGGAAGCACACCGCCTTTCTTTTAAGCATCATCAGAATTGTGAAACGGTCATCACAATGAGAAGGCTCCGCTACTTTAAAATGCCTGGCTGGGAATCGTGTTAAAATTCCGCGCTCCAAATCGATCGCAGCCCCACACGACACACACACACACACACACACACACACACACACACACACACACACACAACACACACACACACACACACACACACACACACACACACACACACATTCTTGTATTTCTTACCTTCTTGAGACTGCCGAAAAATGCCTACCTCTATAGGACCACCCTTTCTAGATATGTAAAGATTTGTATTTACAACATTAATAATATATACGTACTATGCAAATATAAAAAAGCTTGTTGTGAAAAATGAGTTGGAATTTCACAAGAAAAACGTAGAATTTTGGCAGTATTATAATAAGTCGTCATTTTACTCAACGCAAGTCAAAATGTTACAAGAAAAACTGAAGATTGGTGCAATGTTATGATAAAAGTTGTAATTTTACTCAATAACAGTTGCAATTTTACAAGAAAAAGCTGAAACTTTTGGCAATTTTATGAAAAGGGTTGTAATTTTATTCGATAAAAGTCACGGTTTTATAAGAAAACTTAAAAATGTTGGCAATGTTTTAATAATAATAATCGGAATTTTTACTCGGCAAAATTATGACAAAAGTCATCATTTTACTCCAAGAATGTCACTATTTTATAAGAACAACAAAAAAATTGGCAATATTGTGATAAGTCAGAATTGTATATGACAAATGTCACCATTTTGCAGTAAAAAGCAATCATTTTACATAAAACTATAATAATTTTACGAGAAAACATTGCAATAATACAGAAACAGAAAGAATATGAGAAATTGTTCCCAATTTTATAAGAAAAAGTCAACACATTGTGAGAAAAAGACTGCTTTTAGTTATTTTATTTTTTTATTTTACTTGTAATTGGATTTCAAGTTATTACAGTATGTCTCTATATGCGTATTTATTTCATTTGTTGTATTAATTTTGGCCAAACGGGGCGCATTTCAATTTCCTTACACACACATGTTATTTCATATGGTGGCCAGAGGGGGAGCACTTTTAAATCCGACACACAGTCAATTTGAAAAATCCCTCCTTTTTGGGACCACCCCAATTTTGATAGATTTCACCACCAGGGGTGCAAATGAGATCTCTATTTTTTGTGTTTTGTAATGTGCTTAAGGCCGATGACAAACGAGTCACGGACCACAGATGGCCCCTGTGCCGCACTTTGGGCAACACAGCTGTGGAAGCTGACTGTTGATGACCGCTATAGTCTTAGTACCGTAGTGTATTTGTTCATCCTATGGTCACATATGGGACGCGGGTTGTCTTACGTCAGCACCGGAAGTCGTACAATCAGCTGTTCACCTGGTGGGTTTTTTCGGGGATATAGCTGCCGTCTTGTTTTATCATATATTGCTGCCTTTGCACCTGTCAATGTTTACTTTTGTATGCACATTAAATCAACGAAAAAAAATCCTGACTTTGGAGCAATGTTCACGGACTCTAGTATTTGGCTCTCTATTAGATGCAATGGTTTTCCGAATTGGGACCATGATTTATGTCCTAACTTGTTCACCGCTCCTCATATGGAAGCTACTTTTCCTTGTTGATGTCTCAAGAAGGGTAGAAATACAAGAACACACACACACACACACACACACACACACACTGCAATATCCATGGTCACCTTTGCTGCAAGCATTTCTTCCGCAGGGGGAAACGTACACGGCGGTGACCTCGAACGTGACAAAACGGCGCCCGAGCATAATGAAAGGAGTGAAAAACAAATTCCAATATATCATTTTTCCAGTGGGTGAGCAAGATTAGTTGCTCAAAGTGGGGACATTGCTCGCCGCCGTGTTTGACTGCGCCGACACGTTAATGCACTATTGATTGTTTATCTCCACTAACAGCGGCCAGGTGGAAGCGAGCGAGCGAGGGAGTGAGGGTGTGCGGGCGGGCGGGCGGGAGGTTGTGATGGAGAATTCCGTCTTTTGACTGCCGATTGTCGATCTGGGCCCAAAGAAGAACGGGTCCTATCTCGCGTTAGCCCGGGTGTGAAATGGGAAAGAGAAGGCGTGCCGCAATGTGGCCGTCGCACGATAAGGACAAAGAATTCAATCTCGGAGTGGTAACTTCCCGCTGTCGATACACCGCCTCCCTGACCTTTAACCCCGTCCCGATGCGCCCCGTTTTCACCGATCTAGTCCAGGGCCGAAGTTAAAGCCGGGCACAAATCACTCGTGCTTCTTTGTTCATTAGCGGTCCGCTACTGAGGGTCAGGGGGCCGCCCGTGAAAGAAAAGCCGGCCTAACCCTAACCCTAACCCTAGCCGAGGTAAATAAAGGTGAGTCACCACGGAGGTCAAAGTGGTTCTCCATCCTCGCTCAGAGGCGGAATCCATCCTGACGTAATCATTTAGTGCAGGGGTGTCCAAAGTGCGGCCCGGGGGCCATTTACGGCCCGCAGCTCATTGTTTACCGGCCCGCCACACATTCTGGAAATACTATTGTAAAAATAAAAAAGAGCAGTAAAAAAAAGTGGAATGAGGTGAAATCTAACGAGAAAAAGTTGCAATGTTGACACAAAAGCTGCCATGCAGGCTGTTTTTTTTTCTTTTGTCTTTCTTCATTTTTCTTTTTTTGCCATTGCTCAAAAAAAACAAAATAATGACAAAAAAATCCATGTTATAATGAATTATTTTCAGGGCTCCAATTATTTCAAATATTTCACTTTAAAATGTTTTATGTTGTAAATATTGCATATATTGTGTAGTAGCCATATAAAAACATCAAAGTTTTCTTTGACAAAAGCGCATACAACAAAGAAAATAATAGTTCCAGCATAAAATGGACAGATATATCTGAAGTTGATCTCGTAACTTAAGTGTTGAAAGTAAAAGAAAAACCTAATACAAATGTATCACTTTATGAGTGGGGCACCTTTTAGATCCCAAATATATTTAGTGATTTTTTATTTATCTTTTCACTGTGATTACTCAAAAATATGAAAGAATTAAAGTCAATGGTGTCCTGCATTATTGATCTTTTAGGGCTCTAATTACTAAATACTGCATATTTCAGTTTTACTATAAAAAAAACCAAGGTGTTTTTGACAGAAAAGCCATAAAACATGTTTGTTTAATTTGTATTACTTTATATCAACTTGAAGTTGATATAGAGATTTACTGTAAGCGTTAAATAATTTTAAAAAAATAATAATCTGATTTATTTATTTATTTTTAACATTTTAATGACTGAGACCCTTTATGGTCCCCGGGACCCCTAAAGGTAAAATAAATAAAAAATGCATATATTTTGTTATGGTTTGAAAATGAAAAATTTTAAATTGGCCCCCACATGCTTTAATTTTTCCGTGTGCGGCCCTCAGTGGAAAAAGTTTGGACACCCCTGATTTAGTGGGAATAAAAGCAGCAAACAGGATGTATATATATATATATATATATATGTGTTAAATGTGATACTTGAGTAATTCTCTCTATTGTCAATATTTCCTTTACGATATTACGATATCTTCCAGAGTATTTTATGTGAGGGCTGTCTAAATAATGAAAGTGAGTACAAATAATAGCAATACCAGCGCTGAAGAGGAGATCCAGCTGTCTAAAGTCCGTAGCCTTCATTAAAAATATATATATATATGCGTTTGTCTAAGTTTCAGCCGTGCTTTGGCGGACATCAAAACTGAAAGTTAACATTCACACACATTCTCCCTCTGTCTCGTCACTGGTACCTCTTCTTCTGTAAGCCAAATAAGATACAATGTGTGCATATTTGCCGACATCGACAGCAGAGTGCATTCATTGTGTCCTTGAACATAATGAACATAACGCACATGTTCAGCTCAAGGTTAGAAAATGTTCTCCTAAAAATGTCCAGCTGAATAATTTCTATTACGTTTTTTACATTATTTGCCTGTGTGCTTTATGCTAACAGCCTTCACTATTCTTAAATAAAATAAATACATGTAATGTAATGACCTCTGAGATAAAGTATCATATACAACTAGATGTGAATGCTCCAATGCTGAAGTTGAACTGAAATCCTGGAATTTTTTTAGAATTGTTGAAGTGGAGCACACAATTCCTGAACAGGCTGAATATTTTGAAGTTGGAACAGTTTGAATCGGATGGAAAATGTGGGGGTTGTGGAACTTTGAAGAATGTCCCATTGATTTCAATGGGAATTTCCCCCAAAATTTGGGAATTTCAGGAAAAGCGGGAATTTCTCTAGAAATGGTAAAAAAAACTTGAATGGTCTGATTGAGTTGAAATGGTTGGTGTTGGAATTTTTCAAATCGGGTCGAGAAATGTTGAAGCAGTAACATGTTGAATTGAGAAATGGTATTATGGAATTCCTGGAATTTCGGGAAAACCGGAAATGTTTCCAGTTAAAAAAACTACTTTGTTTTTTGTCCTGATTAAGAGAAATGTGTTGACGGTGGAACGGTTGAAATGCGTTGAAAAATGTGGAAGGAGTCGTCGCCAGAAAAAAGGGTGGAAATAGGGCTTTGGAAAACCAGGAATTCTGGACAATCCTAGAATGTTTTTAAACTTGGAAATTGGAATTTCCAGTACAGTGGAATGTGTTGAAGGTATAATGGTTTGAATCAGTTGAAAAATGTGGAAATGGTGGAAGTTTGAAAAATGGCCAATTCATTTTGAATGGTAAAAATGTCCCGGAAAACCTGGAATTCTGGGAAATCGGGGAATTTTTGGAATTTGTCAAGGGAAAGCCCGAGATTCCTGAATAGGCTGAACAGTTTGAAGTTGGAACGGTTTGAATCTGGTGAAAAACGGTAGAGTGTGCCAAAATCTGGAGAAGTATTAGTAGAGGAATACTAACTACAAGAGGCAATTCCTGAAGGAATTGCATGTGAATGCTCCAGATGCTGAAGTTGGAATAGTTTGAATGTTGAAGAGCTGATGCTGAACTGAAATGCTAATGGAATGTAGGATGAATGTTGAAATCGTTTAAACGCTGTAATGGTTTGAATTTTGGAATGGTTTGAATGTTGAAGAGTTTGAATTTCCAGGAAAACCGGAATGTGGTTTGGAACTTGGGAAAGTATTAGTTTGAATGTCCAGGATAAGAGAAATGTGTTGATGTTGGAATGGTTTGAATAGGTTGAAAATGTGGGAATTGTGCAACTTGGAAAAATGTCCCAATCATTTCAATGGGAACTTCCTGGAAATTTGGGAATTTTAGGAAAAGAAGGATTTTTTGAAAATGATTAGGAGCATGAATGTCCAAAATGAGCTGAATTGGTTGGTGTTAGAATTGTTTAGATCAGGCAAAAAATGTAGTAAATGGTAGTAGGGAATTTCGGTAAAATCTGGAATTTTTTTTAATTTGGAAAAAGGGTAGTTTGAATTTCGAAAATGGTGTAATGTGTTAAAGGTGGAATGGTTTTAATGGGTTGAAGAATGTGGAATTGTGGGAGTTTGAAAAATGGCCAATTCATTTTGAATGGGGAAAATGCAAAAAAAATAAATAATAATAAAAATGGGAAATCCGGGAATTTTTTTTAGAATTGTTGAAGAGCACACATTCCTGAACAGGCTGAATATTTTGAAGTTGGAACGGTTTGCATCAGATGGAAAATGTAGGAATTTTGGAACTTTGAAGAATGTCCCATTGATTTCAATGAGTTTCAGAAAAAATTGGGAATTTCGGGAAAAGTGGGAATTTTTTTGAAAATGGTAAAATAACTTAAATGATCTGAATGAGTTGAAATGGTTGGTGTTGACCTTTTTCAAATCGATGGCGAAATGTTGAAGTAGTAACATGTTGAATTGAAAAATGGTTTTATGGAATTTCGGGAAAACCGGTAATTTTTTCAGTTCAAAATACAACTTTGTTTTTTGTCCTGATTAAAAGAAATGTTTTGACGGTGAAACGGTTGAAATGCGTTGACAAATGTGGAAGGAGTCGTCGCCAGAAAAAAGGGTGGAAATAGGGCTTTGGAAAAGCAGGAATTATGGAAAATCCTGGAATTTTTTTTTAACTTGGAAGAAGGAAATATTTAATTTCCAGAATGGTGGAATATGTTGAAGGTGGAATGGTTTGAATCTGTTGAAAAATGTTGAAATGGTGGAAGTTTGAAAAACGGCCAATTCATTTTGAATGGGAAAAATGTCCCGGAAAACCTGGAATTCTGGGAAATCTGGGAATTTTTGGAATTGGTCAAGGGAAAGCCCCGCGATTTCCGAATAGGCTGAACAGTTTAAAGTTGGAACGGTTTGAATCTGGTGCAAAATAAGGAAGGTAGAGCGCGCCAAAATGCGGAGAAGAAGAAGTAGAATAATAATAATAATAATTAGATACATTTTGGTGTAGAAAACCATATTTCCAAATGTATGTCATTAATACTTATGATAGCATTCACCATAAGTGTGAACATGCATTATACATTTATGAAGATGCATTATACGTTTATGAACATGCATTATACATTTATGAACATGCATTATATGTTTATGAACATGCATTATACATTTATGAACATCCATCCATCCATTTTCTACCGCTTGTCCCGTTCGGGGTCGCGGGGGTGCTGGAGCCTATCTCAGCTGCATTCGGGCGGAAGGCGGTGTACACCCTGCACGAGTCGCCATCTCATCGCATGCATTATACATTTATGAACATGCATTATACGTTTATGAACATGCATTATACGTTTATGAACATGCATTATACGTTTATGAACATGATTATACATTTATGAACATGCATTATACGTTTATGAACATGCATTATACGTTTATGAACATGATTATACATTTATGAACATGCATTATACGTTTATGAACATGCATTATACGTTTATGAACATGCATTATACATTTATGAACATGCATTATAACATGCATTATACATTTATGAACATGCATTATACATTTATGTACATGCATTATACGTTTATGAACATGTATTATACATTTGTGAACATGCATTATACGTTTATGAACATGCATTATACGTTTATGAACATGATTATACATTTATGAACATGCATTATACATTTATGTACATGCATTATACATTTATGAACATGCATTATACGTTTATGAACATGCATTATACATGTATGAACATGCATTATACGTTTATGAACATGCATTATACGTTTATGAACATGATTATACGTTTATGAACATGCATTATAACATGCATTATACATTTATGAACATGCATTATACATTTATGTACATGCATTGTACGTTTATGAACATGCATTATACGTTTGTGAACATGCATTATACGTTTATGAACATGCATTATACGTTTATGAACATGATTATACGTTTATGAACATGCATTATAACATGCATTATACATTTATGAACATGCATTATACATTTATGTACATGCATTATACATTTATGAACATGCATTATACGTTTATGAACATGCATTATACATGTATGAACATGCATTATACGTTTATGAACATGCATTATACGTTTATGAACATGATTATACGTTTATGAACATGCATTATAACATGCATTATACATTTATGAACATGCATTATACATTTATGTACATGCATTATACGTTTATGAACATGCATTATACGTTTGTGAACATTCATTATACGTTTATGAACATGCATTATACGTTTATGAACATGCATTATACGTTTATGAACATGATTATACGTTTATGAACATGCATTATACATTTATGAACATGCATTATACATTTATGTACATGCATTATATATTTATGAACATACATTATACGTTTATGAACATGCATTATACATTTATGAACATGCATTATACGTTTATGAACATGCATTATATGTTTATGAACATTCATTATAACATGCATTATACATTTATGAACATGCATTATACATTTATGTACATGCATTATACGTTTGTGAACATGCATTATACATTTATGAACATGCATTATACGTTTATGAACATGATTGTACGTTTATGAACATGCATTGTAACATGCATTATACATTTATGAACATGCATTATACATTTATGTACATGCATTATACATTCATGAACATGCATTATACGTTTATGAACATGCATTATACGTTTATGAACATGCATTATAACATGCATTATACATTTATGAACATGCATTATACATTTATGAACATGCATTATACATTTACAAAAATGACAAATAAAAACGAATAACAAACATTTATCATGTTTTTTTTTTTAACAGTAATAAGTCACAGTGGCGTTATAACTCGGTTGGTAGAGCGGCCGTGCCAGCAACTTGAGGGTTCCAGGTTCGATCCCAGCTTCTGCCATCCTAGTCACTGCCGTTGTGTCCTTGGGCAAGACACTTTACCCACCTGCTCCCAGTGCCACCCACACTGGTTTAAATGTAACTTAGAAATTGGGTTTCACTATGTAAAGCGCTTTGAGTCACTAGAGAAAAAGCGCTATATAAATGTAATTCACTTCACTTCACTTCACACACAGTGATGATCTGAAACAGGCTCCTCGGTTTTGGAATTCTGCCGAC
>NC_084745.1:13926723-13934223 GCF_033978785.1 Entelurus aequoreus | reverse complement strand
TTTTTTGCCTCTGCTTTCAGCATGTAAAATGTGCAAGAAAACGTGTACATTTTTAAAAACTGTTGTGACTAGAGAAGTCCGATAATATCGGCCGATAAATGCTTTTAAATGTAATATCGGAAATTATCGGTATTGTTTTTTTATTATCGGTATCGTTTTTTTTTTGTTTTGTTTTTTATTAAGCCAACATAAAAAAACACAAGATACACTTACAATTAAAGCTGCAAGCAGCGATGGACGGGACCGACTTTGAGGGCTCATAAAATCCAAACCGTAGCAGTAATTAAAACTCTTTCATCAACTTTTAATCAGAAGGGTTCAATCTCTCTCCTGTGCTAATTCGAAGCCGACACGACAAACGCGCTCAGAGGAGATACTGTTTGAAAAAAGGTGACTGTTTTTACACAACTTTTGTTTTGAAGGGGGAATTGCAAACTTCCTGTTGATTTTGGTTGGCGGTTGTCATTGTATGAAATATAGGTCTAAGTGAGACCTACATAGAGGTTTTTGTTTCACGACATTCCTACTGGGAGTTAGAGGCAGTTTTGTCTGTGTTTTCTTCCTAGGGTGCGCTAGAGCGCAATTTGGAGTTTTGGGGTTTGGCTTTTTGATTAGATCGCAATTTTCGCCAGTCCTGATGTGTGTGTCCAATTTGGTGAGTTTTGAAGCATGTTAAGGGGGTCAAATTACAGCTCAAAGAGGCGGCGGTATAATAATAAAACGCTAGAAATTCAATAGGGTCCTCTGTCCCAAAGGGACTCGGTCCCTAATTAGTGCACCAACCCAAACAACCTCCTTCCCCCACTTACACTCATTCACACAAAAGGGTTGTTTCTTTCTGTTATTAATATTCTGGTTCCTACATTATATATCAATATATATCAATACAGTCTGCAAGGGATACAGTCCGTAAGCACACATGATTGTGCGTGCTGCTGGTCCACTAATAGTACTAACCTTTAACAGTTAATTTGACTCATTTTCATTAATTACTAGTTTCAATGTAACTGCTTTTATATTGTTTTACTTTCTTTTTTATTCAAGAAAATGTTTTTGATTTATTTATCTTATTTTATTTTATATATATTTTTTAAAAGGACCTTATCTTCACCATACCTGGTAGTCCAAATTAGGCATAATAATGTGTTAATTCCACGACTGTATATATCGGTATCGGTTGATATCGGTATCGGTAATTAAGAGTTGGACAATATCAGAATATCGGATATCGGCAAAAAAGCCATTATCGGACATCCTGAGTTGTGACTATAACAATCTAGAAGGTTAATACAGTTCGCTTCTCTTTCTTCCCTCCATTTATCTGCTTTCTTTTGTAATTCAAGTTGTCATTACATACAGTCGTGGTCAAACGTTTACATACACTTGTAAAGAACATGGGACGGTATAGCTCGGTTGGTAGAGCGGCCGTGCCAGCAACTTGAGGGTTGCAGGTTCGATCCCCGCTTCCGCCATCCTAGTCACTGCCGTTGTGTCCTTGGGCAAGACACTTTACCCACCTGCTCCCAGTGCCACCCGCACTGGTTTAAAAATGTAACTTAGATATTGGGTTTCACAATGTAAAGCGCTTTGAGTCACTTGAGAAAAAGCGCTATATAAATGTACTTCACTTCAACATAATGTCATGGCTGTCTTGAGTTTCCAATCATTTCTACAACTTTTATTTTTTTGTGATAGAGTGACTGGAGCACATACTTGTTGCTCACAAAAAACATTCATGAAGTTTGGTTCTTTTATGAATTTATTATGGGTCTACTGAAAATGTGACCAAATCTGTATACATACAGCAATGTTAATATTTGCTTACATGTCCCTTGGCAAGTTTCCCTGCAATAAGGCGCTTTTGGTAGCCATCCACAAGCTTCTGCTTGAATTGTTGACCACTCCTCTTGACAAAATTGGTGCAGTTCAGGTTTTCTGACATGGACTTGTTTCTTCAGCATTGTCCACACGTTTAAGTCAGGACTTTGGGAAGGCCATTCTAAAACTTTGATTCTAGCCTGATTTAGCCATTCCTTTACCACTTTTGACATGTGTTTGGGGTCCTGTTGGAACACCCAACTGTGCCCAAGACCCGACCTCCGGGCTGGTGATTTTAGGTTGTCTTGAAGAATTTGGAGGTAATCCTCCTTTTTTCATTGTCCCATTTACTCTCTGTAAAGCACCAGTTTCATTGGCAGCAAAACAGGCCCAGAGCATAATACTACCACCACCATGCTTGGAGGTAGGGATGGTGTTCCTGGGATTAAAGGCCTCACCTTTTCTCCTCCAAACATAATTGCTGGGTATTGTGGCCAAACAGCTCCATTTTTGTTTCATCTGACCACAGAACTTTCCTCCAGATCTCAGTCCATGTGATGTCGGATGAAACAACAATTGAGCTGTTTAGTTTAAGACTCCCTTAGTTCTGTTTCAGCACCCCTGGGTTTGTGTTTCTTGGCTGTCATGGGTGCTGATTATTTTCACCTGCCTCTAATTAGTATTCGGGACGCTCACCTGCTATTTACCAAGCTATATATTCCTGCCTTTCGCCACACTCGGTCTGGCTGTCTTGTTTTCTTCGTGCAACTTTACGTTTGTCACCCATGCTTTTGATTTGTGTGCTATCGGCATGCTTGCTTTGTTTTGTTTGTTGGTACGTTGACAGATTTATGGACAATAAATCCCTGTCTTACCTTCACCTTGCCTCCGGAGTTCTTGTGGCATCTTGGAAGAACGATCCGCGCAGTAAAATGCGACCCAGACGTAACAATATTGTTGATAATAGAGGTAGTTATTGTTATTGTTCATTATCAATAGTGCTATTTATAGTGGTATTTGTATCGCTCCATTGGTAGTGTAATAATGTTCATTGTCATCTCTGTCTTATTAATATTTACTTTGCTAACTGCTGTTCTGCTATCACTTTTCCTATATTTGTACATGTCGTATTTGCTGATGATATTTTGTTGTTGTTGTCGTCTCTGTCTTATCCTCCTTTTGTCGCCGCAATTTCCCCCTCTGTCTTCCTTTTTTCTCTTTCTATCCCCTCCTGCTCCAGTCCATTTAATAAAGTCAGATACAAATAAGGCAACAAGAGAAGTATCCAACACTTCTGGGGGAGAGTGGCCGTGCCAGCAACCCGAGGGTTCCTGGTTCAATCCCCACCTTCTACCAGCCTCGTCACGTCCATTGTGTCCTTGAGCAAGACACTTCACCCTTGCTCCTGATGGGTCCTGGTTAGGGCCTTGAATGGCAGATCCCGCCATCAGTGTGTGAATGTGTGTGTGAAAGTGGAAATAGTGTCAAAAGCACTATAGAAGTACAACCCATTTACCATTTACCATTTAAAGCAGGGGTGTCCAAACTTTTTCCACTGAGGGCCGCACACGGAAAAATTAAAGCATGCAGGGGCCATTTTGATATTTTTCATTTTCAAACCATAACAAAATATATGGATTTTGTTTGTTTTTTACCTTCAGGGCTCCCGGGGACCATAAAGGGTCTCAGTCATTAAAATGTTAAAAACAAGTCAAATTATTATTTATTTATTTATTTAACGCTTACAGTAAATATTTACAGTATATCAACTTCAGGTTGATAAAAAGTTTAAAAAAAAAAAAAAAGTTTTTAGGCCTTTTCTGTCAAAGACACCTTAGTTTTTTATAATAAAACTGTAATATGCAGTATTTTCCCCACTGCCCAAAACATTCAGAAAGCAATGTTTGATGTGAAGTAATAACAGCCTTAAAAAGATCAATAATGCAGGACACCATTGATTTTAATTCATTATTATTTTTGAGTAATCACAGTGAAAAGATAATTAAAATTCCATTAAATATATTTGGGATCCAAAAGGTGCCCCACTCAGAAAGTGATACCGTGGGACGGTGTGGCGAAGTTGCGAGAGTGGCCGTGCCAGCAATCTGAGGGTTACTGGTTCGATCCCCACCTTCTACCATCCTAGTCATGTCCGTTGTGTCCTTGAGCAAGACACTTCACCCTTGCTCCTGATGAGTCGTGTTTAGCGCCGTGCATGGCAGCTCCCGCCATCAGTGTGTGAATGTGGAAATAGTGTCAAAGCGCTTTGAGTTCCTAAAAAAAGGTAGAAAAGCGCTATATAAGT
Source organism: Entelurus aequoreus (assembly GCF_033978785.1). NCBI lineage: Eukaryota > Metazoa > Chordata > Actinopteri > Syngnathiformes > Syngnathidae > Entelurus > Entelurus aequoreus. Next base: position 13,930,100 of record NC_084745.1, on the reverse strand, counting down.
ACAACCCATTTTCCATTTACATTTTTGTTAGTTTTTTTTAAAACTTTCAACACTTTAAGTTACGAGCTCAACTTCAGATATATCTGTCGATTTTACGTTTGAACTATTTTTTGTTTGTTTTATGCTTGTCAAATAAAATGTTGATGTTTTTGTATGGCAACCACACAATATATGCAATATTTCCCACATAAAACATTTTAAAGTGAAATATTTGAAACGATTGGAGCCTTGAATAGGTCAATAATTCATTATAACATTGATTTCTTTTTTTTTTTTGGAGCAATGGCAAAAAAATAAAAATAAAGATAGGCAAAAGAAAAAAAACCCTGCATGGAAGCTTTGTGTCAACATTGCAACTTTGTCTAGTTAGATTTCACCTCATTCCACTTTTTTTAATGTTTTTTTTATTTTTGCAATAGCATTTCCAGAATGTGTGACGAGCCGGTAAACAATTAGCTGCGGGCCGCACTTTGGACACCCCAGATTTAAAGGTAATATATAGTGTAGAAATTCACCCAATTTCAGGAATTGTAGTCTTCATTTTCAAAATGTTTATTTGGGTTTTGCGTGGCAGCACTTCATGCCGATAGAAGTTTTCTTCTTTTTTTTTTTATCGTGCCACGGACCCCGAATGTTCACCCGTGTACAAGGCGGTGTGGTGGAGTGTAAGACTAGCCAACGAGCTATGAAATATTGAAGTGCAAACAAAATAGGAGTGCAGCATTAAGGAGCACAGCCAAACCAACAGCGGCGTGAACATTTGTTTTTCTTTTTTTCTAAAGAAACTGCAAGTTACTAAATAAAAACGTCACTAAATAAATATAACAAAGTATTGACCCAGTGGAGAGGGCCCACCATCCACCATTCACGTGAGGTTCAGAATCATTTTAATTCTACAGTATTCTTTCAAAAGGAAAAATAGGGATTTCTATATAACGCAGTCTCTGGAATAACACAATGGGTATGTTATGGGCCCCAACGACCACGTTATATCGAACTTTGAGTGTACCGTATCAGTACCGAACGACCAAATATATAAATGGTGAGCTTTTTTGCAAAATGATGACCTCAGAAATGCCATCCCCGCTAGCGGCTTTTCATCTATCCACACAAGCAATTGTTTTCCACCTGGTCTTGCACTTACTCTCCGTCCTTGCAAAGATAGTTTACCCCTTTGGCAAAGTCAACAACCATATAAACGTCCTTAATGGTTGCAACTGTGGACTTGTTTCTTCCGTATCTGCGAGCAAAATCCGCAATGCTTGCACCGCTGCCAAACTCCTCACAAATAGGCGTTTTTAAGTCCACAGCAAATCCCTCCTTCTTCCCAGGCTGGTTTGTTGGCCTTTTGGACCCGTATTGGATATGCATAGTTAGGGATGATGTTTGATAAGGAATTATCGAGTTCGAGCCTATTATCGAATCCTCTTATCGAACCGATTCCTTATCGATTCTCTTATCGAGTCCAGATAGGTTGTTGTATATGGAAAAAAACACACAATATTTGGTTTAACAAAAGCTCACTTTTATTATATAATAAAAAAATAAAATCTAATAAATAAATAAATATTGACTGTTACCCACCTAAAAAAATAAAATAAAATAAATAATTATTGACTGTTGTTACCCAAAGTATATTAAGTGGGATTTTTCAGAGAAACAAATATATACAGTAACACAAAAACAACCTGTCTCTGTGATCACTATAGGTGTATAAATAATAATATAGTGTTAAATAAAATCAGTCCCTTGGGCACTAAACTGAAAATAATACAGCTCTCCAAAAAGTGCACTTCTGCTGCTATTTGACATAACTGTTTGTTATGATGCTTTGACATTTTTGCACTTTATTTCTTTATTGAAAGAAAATTCTATGAAGAGAAAAGTTGTTTGCAAATGTGGTTACAATGCTAATAAATGAAAAGTTAAAGCTAAAAAAAGAAATACACTTTGAGTTAACATTATTTCTTTATAGGGGTAAAAATGTTATGAGCTAGAGAATATAACAATTACACTACCCAGCATGCAACGGGAGTTACGAGCATGCGCGGTAGCCCCGAAAAGTGTTGCATGTTGCCACGCTGTGAAAGTAAACGTCAAGAACTCAGCCAACACGCCTCGTCTGCATTATTTATAATTAGACAGACAACACATCTACAGTGTGATTTTGTTTTGTTTACAAGGAAAGAAAAACAAAAGTTAAAAAAGGGAGATATGTTGTATATATATGTATGTGCTGCGGTTGTTTTAAGAACGTTGCGACAGCTGCCGTAAAGGAGGTGCGTTGCTAGCCTGGTTGCTATGTTTCCGGTTGGTCGTAAAAGTGTTCGTCATGTGTTTTACCCTGCTAATATCTCTCAGTAAAGTTATTCGATGGATTATAGCTTTGGTTTTGAACTTTATTACACCTTGGAGCGCTTTTTCCCGTCCATTGTTTTCCTGCTTTCGCTATCTGCGCCTAATGACTGAGCTACGTGACGTCAATTCTTGTGATGTCCCACGGAGCATTTCTGGTCGGGACGGGATTCCAGGGATTCAAATAAAGAATCAACTCTTTTCCTTTACTATAGTGGTCTCGATAACGGGTACCGGTTCTCAAAAAGGGATTCGAGTCCGAGGACTCGGTTCTTTTCTTATCAAACAACCGGGAAAACCAGTTTCGAGTATCATCCCTATGCATAGTAGACAAAAGTTGGTGAATGGCGAGAAAAGAAACACGGCGAAGCACTGAGAAGTGAGTAATGGACTTCGTAAACAGGATGTGACGTGGGAGGCCCCGCCTCTTCAAAAGGGCCACGCCCTTGTGTACAAGAACATGACGTCATCTAAATCAGTGGTCCCCAACCTTTTTGTAGCTGCGGACCGGTCAACGCTTGAAAATTTGTCCCATTTATTTGTTTATTTTTTTCATAAATAAATACAATCACCTGTGCTTACGGACTGTATCCCTGCAGACTGTATTAATCTATATTGATATATAATGTATATATTGTGTTTTTTATGTTGATTTAATTGAAGAAAAAAAAAAAAAAAGTTTTTTTTTAATTTCTTGTGCGGCCCGGTACCAATCGGTCTGCGGACCGGTACCGGGCCGCGGCCCGGTGGTTGGGGACCACTGATCTAAATGGTTCGCACACAGAGGCATATTTGGTGCGATGTAAAGCAAAAATGTCACAAGTGTATGTATCTGTATACATGCATCTGTAAAGTACAGGCCACAAGTTTGGACACACCTTCTCACTCAATGGGTTTTCTTTATTTTCATGACTATTTACATTGTAGATTGGCACTGAAGGCATCAAAACTACGAATGAATGAACACATGGAGTTATGTACCCGGTACTTAAAAAGAGGTGAAATAACCGAAAACATGTTTT
>NC_084745.1:13914223-13921723 GCF_033978785.1 Entelurus aequoreus | reverse complement strand
AAGTCCTTCGTCGCGCCGTCGATCGCTGGAACGCAGGTGAGCACGGGTGTTGATGAGCAGATGAGGGCTGGCGTAGGTGGAGCGCTAATGTTTTTATCATAGCTCTGACGAGGTCCCGTAGCTAAGTTAGCTTCAATGGCGTCGTTAGCAACAGCATTGCTAGGCTTCGACAGGCGGCACAGCATTAACCGTGTGGTTACAGGTCCAGTGTTTTGTTCGGTGTCTCCTGATAGTAGTATTGTTGATCTTCTGTCTATCCTTCCAGTCAGGGGCTTATTTCTTTTGTTTCTATCTGCATTTAAGCACGATGCTATCACGTTAGCTCCGTAGCTAAATTTTCCTGAGGGAACTCTCCTGAAGGAATCAATAAAGTACTATCTATCTATCTAGCTAAAGTGCTTCACCGATGTATTGTCGTGGAGATAAAAGTCACTGTGAATGTCCATTTCGCGTTCTCGACTCTCATTTTCAAGAGGATATAGTATCCGAGGTGGTTTAAAATACAAATCCGTGATCCACAATAGAGAAAGGAGAAAGTGTGGAATCCAATGAGCCAGCTTGTACCTAAGTTACGGTCAGAGCGGAAAAAGATACGCCCTGCACTGGACTCTAGTCGTTCCTCATCCACGAATCTTTCATCCTCGCTCAAATTAATGGGGTAATCGTTGCTTTCTCGGTCCGAATCGCTCTCGCTGCTGGTGTAAACAATGGGGAAATGTGAGGAGCCTTTCAACCTGCGATGTCACGCTACTTCCGGTACAGGCAAAGCTTTTTTTATCAGCGACCAAAAGTTGCGAACTTTATCGTCGATGTTCTCTACTAAATCCTTTCAGCAAAAATATGGCAATATCGCGAAATGATCAAGTATGACACATAGAATGGATCTGCTATTCCCGTTTAAATCAAACAATTTCATTTCAGTAGGCCTTTAAGTTATGCTAATTAAGTTGAATAATCCCCCAAAAAAAGAGCATCAGTGAGTAAATTCACAAGTCCGTGTCCTACTTTTCCACAAACGGCTCTTTTCATCGCGGGGAACATTCTGTCATCCAGTCCGCATGCAGTCATTGTCGCCGGTCGTCACGGCAACGATTGATTTGGTGACACAAGCGGCGCGCTCACGGACCAATGAGCACGCGGTCAGACGCGGGAGCGGGGGACTCTGGCAAACGGGGCCGACGCCCCGAGCGCTCCATTTTTCCTCCTGCTCCCAGGTCCTTGTGGACGGTCCGAACCAGTCCACTATTTCCTCCCTTCAACGCGCCATTACTCGAGTGCGTGCGGTCATCGCCGTCACATAAGCGGCGCTAAGCGTCCTTCCAGTCTCCCTCCGTCTCCCTCCGCTCTGGCACAGGACAAATGTAGCACGGCAGGCATTTTGTCCACACCGCAGCTTTCTTAACAGGCCGTGACAGAACCCCCCCTCCCCACCAAATGAAAACCCTCCGCTGACTTTATTCCCGGTCGTGGTCAGGAGAATGACGGTGGGTTGGGGAGGGCGCAAAATGGCTTCCGGGCTATGACAAATGCGGTCAAGGGGGCGAGCGCTCCCGGGGGACGTGTGAGCCCTCCGTACAGCGGAGGCATTAGCTTTTCCGCGCTGACATTATGAAGAAATCCATTGAAAAGGCCGACTTGCCATCGCCGGGAGACTGGAGGTAGAGAGCTTCATGAGCCCCCCCCCCCATCCCCCCCCTCCCACAGGGACACGGTGGTATTTCCAAGCACGTCGAGGCCTACAGCTAATCAATAGCTCAAAGTCCCACATGCTCCTCGCCAGCGTCAATTAAGTAAATTCATAAAGTCGAGCGGCGGCGGAGGAGGATCACGCGGTCGCTTAGTGAATTTGGAAGGAAGATAGGAAGCGGAGGTGCAGTTGCGGCTTGCAGAGCCGTGGTCAGAGTCCTTTCCTCCGCGGACGTTATTAAGCAGCCTGACAGTCCGTCTCACTTTCACCTGCCTCCATCAGCGGCGCCTCCACTGACCCCGCGCTACGGCTTTTTTCCCCTCTCTCTCTCTCTTTCCCACCGCAGTGCGTGCTGATCCAGGCAGAGGACACATGCAAAGTGAGTGGCTTTCAGCGCAGAGCCAAGCCGTAACGCATATGAAGCAACGCGGCTCAATTTGCCTCATAAGGGGAAATCAGGGGACGGCGGAGCTGCCTCAAAGAGACAGGTGGCAGTAATGGATGGCCTCCTGTCCCCCGTGGACTGCTGACAGGACCTTTTCCGCCTCTCCTTCACGCTCGCCGGGCCGCCCGCTGTCAAAAACTTCTTCCAGCTTGTGAAGGATTTACAAAAAAAAAACAAAAAAACATCAGTGATGTGTGGTCAGCGCTCGGCACTGTTGCCACGGAGACGTGAGCTTCGGTCCTCTCAAAAGTAGCAGAATCAGCGTGTGTCACCGGGGGCGTCACTTGTTTCCACCCGCTGTGTTCTTTATCCCTTTGTACCAAATAAAGTTCTAACTAGGCACGGGTACCAATTTGTGGTACTTGGGAGTCGGTACCTGTACCAATTTGTGGTACCGGGGAGTCGGTACCTGTACCAATTTCTGGTACCTGGGAGTCTGTACCTGTACCAATTTCTGGTACCTGGGAGTCGGTACCTGTACCAATTTGTGGTACCGGGGAGTCTGTACCTGTACCAATTTGTGGTACCGGGGAGTCTGTACCTGTACCAATTTGTGGTACCGGGGAGTCTGTACCTGTACCAATTTCTGGTACCTGGGAGTCTGTACCTGTACCAATTTGTGGTACTTGGGAGTCGGTACCTGTACCAATTGCTGGTACCGGGGAGTCGTATTGCTGGTACCGGGGAGTCTGTACCTGTACCAATTTCTGGTACCGGGGAGTCGGTACCTGTACCAATTTCTGGTAGCTGGGAGTCTGTACCTGTACCAATTTCTGGTACCTGGGAGTCGGTACCTGTACCAATTTGTGGTACCGGGGAGTCTGTACCTGTACCAATATATGGTACCGGGGAGTCGGTACCTGTACCAATTGCTGGTACCGGGGAGTCGTATTGCTGGTACCGGGGAGTCGGTACCTGTACCAATTTATGGTACCGGGGAGTCAATACCTGTACCTGGGAATCAGGACCTGTACCAATTGCTGGTACCTGGGGGTCGGTACCTGTACCAATTGCTGGTACCTGGGAGTCGGTACCTGTACCAATTTGTGGTACCGGGGAGTCTGTACCTGTACCAATATATGGTACCGGGGAGTCGGTACCTGTACCAATTGCTGGTACCGGGGAGTCGTATTGCTGGTACCGGAGAGTCGGTACCTGTACCAATTTATGGTACCGGGGAGTCGGTACCTGTACCAATATATGGTACCGGGGAGTCGGTACCTGTACCAATTTATGGCACCGGGGAGTCAATACCTGTACCTGGGAATCAGGACCTGTACCAATTGCTGGTACCTGGGGGTCGGTACCTGTACCAATTTCTGGTACCTGGGAGTCGGTACCTGTACCAATTTGTGGTACCGGGGAGTCTGTACCTGTACCAATATATGGTACCGGGGAGTCGGTACCTGTACCAATTGCTGGTACCGGGGAGTCGTATTGCTGGTACCGGGGAGTCGGTACCTGTACCAATTTATGGTACCGGGGAGTCGGTACCTGTACCAATATATGGTACCGGGGAGTCGGTACCTGTACCAATTTATGGCACCGGGGAGTCAATACCTGTACCTGGGAATCAGGACCTGTACCAATTGCTGGTACCTGGGGGTCGGTACCTGTACCAATTGCTGGTACCTGGGAGTCGGTACCTGTACCAATTTCTGGTACCTGGGAGTCGATACCTGTACCAATTTCCAAATATTTGTTTTTGATCATAACATTTTTATTTTGTATTGCAGCATTTAAGAATGAGCTGATTATAACAGCTGTCCAGTTGTTATATCGTGTTTTATTATCACATTTCTTCGTCTCATTTGCAAGTATGACATGAGATAGTATTACTGTATAGTTTATGGTGTTTGTTGTTGTTGTTGTGCCCTAAAAAGTGTTGCTCCTGTAAGTATTGTACTTACTATGCACTAGATGTTTGATTTTAAAATGCATCTTAGTTGTAGTTTTTATCAGCACATTTGGAGGTGTCAAAAAGGCCATGTAAAATCGCTAATCGGCATATCAATAGCAAAGCCAATGTATATTAGCATCAAGCTAACACACTTTTGGAAAAGTGGACCGTTCCTTAACTTTCTCCACCCTTTGTGTTCTTTATCCGTTTGTACCAAATAAAGTTCTAACTAGGCACGGGTACCAATTTGTGGTACTTGGGAATCGATACCTGTACCAATTTCCGGTACCTGGGAGTCGATACCTGTACCAATTTCTGGTACCTGGGAGTCGATACCTGTACCAATTTCCAAATATTTGTTTTTGATCATAACATTTTTATTTTGTATTGCAGCATTTAAGAATGAGCTGATTATAACAGCTGTCCAGTTGTTATATCTTGTGTTATTATCACATTTCTTCGTCTCATTTGCAAGTATGACATTAGATAGTATTACTGTAGAGTGTTTGTTGTTGTTGTTGTGCCCTAAAAAGTGTTACTACTGTAAGTATTGTACTTACTATGCACTAGATGTTTGATTTTAAAATGCATCTTAGTTGTAGTTTTTATCAGCAAATTTGGAGGTCTCAAAAACGCCATGTAAAATCGCTAATTAGCATTTCAGTATTGCTACTGACAATGTCAATGTATATTAGCATCAAGCTAACGCACTTTTGGAAAAGTGGACCCTTCCTTAACTTTCTCCACCCTTTGTATTTTGTGTCCGTTTGTACCAAATAAAGTTCTAACTAGGGATGTGGACCAATTTCTGGTACCTGGGAATCGATACCTGTACCAATTTTCGATGTGTTGATAAATATTTGTTTTTGATCATAACATTTTATTTTTTATTGCAACATTTAAAAATGAGCTGATTATAACAGCTGTCCAGTTGTTATATCTTGTTTAATTATCACATTTCTTAGTCTCATTTGCAAGTATGACATGAGATAGTATTACTGTATAGTTTATGGTGTTTTTTGTTTTTGTTGTGCCCTAAAAAGTGTTGCTACTGTAAGTATTGTACTTACTATGCACTAGATGTTTGATTTTAAAATGCATCATAGTTGTAATTTTTATTAGCAAATTTGGAGGTGTCAAAAAGGCCATGTAAAATCGCTAATTGGCATGTCATTAACAAAGCCAATGTATATTAGCATCAAGCTAACGTACTTTTGTAAAAAAAATAAATCTTGTTTTATTATCACATTTCATCATGACCCCCCTCAAGGGCTTCATTTTTTAATCACTCCCCCCTCCCTCAAGTGACAATCGTTCCCCGATTTTTCATCCCGACCCCCCTCAGGGGCATACATTGTATCACCCCCTCCCATGCTGACACCATTTTTTATCACGCCCCTCCCAGGGGACACAACTTTTTATCACGCTCTCCATTGGGGACGTCATTTTCAATCATGCCCCTCCTCGAGGACATCATTTTTTATCACCCCCCCCCTCACGGGACATCATTTTTCTACACACTCACCCTTGGGGACATCATTTTTTATCACGCTCCCCATATGGGACATAATTGTTCATCATATCCCCCTTGGGGGAAAAGTTTATCTATCACACCCTCCAAGGGACATCATTTTTTATCATTCCCGCCATCTGGGGCTTCATTTTTTTTTTATTATCCGCCCACGGGGACATCATTTTTTATCACGCTCCCCATTGGGGACTTAATTTTTCATCACACCCCCCCCCCCCCCCCCCTATTTTTTATCAAGCCCCCCTAGGGGATAACATTTTTGATGACGCCCACCCCTAGGGGACATGATTTTTTATCACGCTCCCCATTGGGGACTTAATTTTTCATCACACCCCCCTGTCAGGTATGTAATTTATTTTTTATCAAGCCCCCCTCGGGGATAACATTTTTGATGACGCCCACCCCTAGGGGGCATGATTTTTTATCACGCTCCCCATTGGGGACTTAATTTTTCATCACACCCCCCTGTCAGGTATGTAATTTATTTTTTATCAAGCCCCCCTCGGGGATAACATTTTTGATGACGCCCACCCCTAGGGGGCATGATTTTTTATCACGCTCCCCATTGGGGACTTAATTTTTCATCACACCCCCGTCAGGTATGTAATTTTTTTTATCAAGCCCCCCTCGGGGATAACATTTTTGATGACGCCCACCCCTAGGGGACATGATTTTTTATCACGCTCCCCATTGGGGACTTAATTTTTCATCACACCCCCGTCAGGTATGTAATTTTTTTTATCAAGCCCCCCTCGGGGATAACATTTTTGTTGATGTCCTCCTCATAGGAGACATCCTTTTTCATCACGACCCCCCTCAGGGGCCAAAATGTTATCACCCCCTCCAATGGGACACCATTTTTTTATCACACTCTCCATAGGGGGGACATCATTTTTATGACCCCCCTCCAAGGGACATCATTTTCTACACTCATTTTTTATCACGCTCCCCATTGTGGACTTCATTTTTCATCACCCCCCCATCGGGTACGTATTTTTTTTCTTATCAAGGCCCCCTCGGGGATACAATTTTTGATGACGCCCTCCCCAAGGGGACATAATTTTTTATCACGCTCCCCATTGGGGACGTAATTTTTCATAATGCCCCCCGGGGGGGCATAATTTTTCTATCACAACCCCCAAGGGACACTGGTTTTCATCACACGGGTACGTAAGTGTTCTTAGCAAGGCACCCTCGGGAGATACTTTTTTATGACACCCTCCCTTAGGGGACATCATTTTTTATCACGCCCCCTTGGATTAAAGTACTATTGAGACCTTGATATGTATTTATCTGAACAAACATTGTGTATTATAGCACATAGTGTATTATACCACATTGTGTATTATACCACATAGTGTATTATACCACATAGTGTATTATAGCACATAGTGTATTATACCACATAGTGTATTATAGTAGTGTATTGTTGAGTTGAGTTGAGTTGAGTTTGATTTTATTTCGAACATGCAAGCATACAACATGATACATCACAATTTCCAGTTTCTCTTTGTAGCACATAGTGTATAATAACACATATTATATTATAGTACATAGTGTATTATAGCACATAGTTTATTATAACACATAGTGTATTATACCACATAGTGTATTCTAGTAGTGTATTATAGCACATAGTGTATTATAGCACATAGTGTATTATACCACATAGTGTATTCTAATAGTGTATTATAGCACATAGTGTATTATACCACATAGTGTATTCTAATAGTGTATTATAGCACATAGTGTATTATAGCACAGAGTATTATACCACATAGTGTGTTATAGCATATAGAGTATTATACCACAGTCTATTATAGCACATAGTGTATTATAGTAGTGTATTATAGCACATAGTGTATTATACCACATAGTGTATTCTAGTAGTGTATATAACACATAGTGTATTATAGCACAGTGTTTTATAGCTCAGA
>NC_084745.1:13901723-13909223 GCF_033978785.1 Entelurus aequoreus | reverse complement strand
CGGGAACTGACATGCAGTATGTCGGCAAGGTAATACATTCATCATGTCACCTAATCATCTGTTCATGCACTCATCACCTGCATTCCATCCATTCATTGACCTATCCATCACCCTTTCACCATTCGTCCAATTATACATCTGTTCATCCTCCTTTCATTCATCCCTCCATCCAACAGTACCTATTTTCATTCATTTGTCAGTCACCTCTTCATCATCCTGCCATTAATGTGTTCATCCATTCATGCATGTATCCATTTATCATCTTTTAATCCATTTTGTCATCCATTCATCACACGCTCCCGCCTATACTTGCATACATTCATGTTCATCCGTTCACTGGTGTTGCTATTCATCCATCCATCCATCCATCCAAGAACAATAATGAAAAACATTATCGTTCTTTCATCATCCATTCATGCATTTGTCAACATCACACATATGCCTGCCTTTCATCCTTCCACACATCTTCCATCCATCCTTATTCCTTTTATCAATCTTCATGTTCACCATGTCACACATCCTATTCATGCACTCACCGCCTGCTTATCAGTTAATCTGACCTTCATCAGCACATCATTTCATACATTGACATTTCCATCACCCTTTCATCTGTGTCATTCATCCATTCATTCATGTGTCTAATTATACATCCTCCTTTCATTCATCCCTCCATCCAACAGTACTTTTTTTCATCCATTTGTCAATCACTTCTTCATCATCCAGTCATTACTGTGTTCGTCCATTTATGCATTAATCCATTTGTCATCCACCCATCACACGTCCACTTATCCTTGCATACATTCATGTTCATCCGTTCACTGGTGTTGCCATTCATCTATAATATTTTCATTATCTTTCTTTCATCATCCATTCATGTCTGTCCATATTCTTAGTCATCCATTGACATCATCATCCCATCATCCATCCATCTCCCTGCCTATCATCCTTTCATCATTCTTAATGTCCAACACCTATTCATTCACCATGTCACCCATTCATCCATCAATTGTCAATTCATGCACTCATCACTTGTTCATCAGTCTATCTGACCTTCATCAAAACATCCTTTCGTACATTAATTTACATATCCAGCACCCTTTCATCTTTCTGTCATTCATTCATTTGAGCCATTATTCATCTAATGTTATTCATCCCTCCATCCAACAGCACCTGTTTTCATCCATCTGTCAGTCCCACCATCCTGTTCATCCTTTAATCACTTTGTCATCCATCCATCGATCATACACACACCTATCCTCACATACATTCATGTTCATCCTTTCACTTCTGCCATTCATCCATCATCTGTTCACTACTGATATCCTTACTTTTGTCCACATACATCCATTGTCATCATCCATCATCCTGTCATCCATCTATACCTATAATCCTTTTACACATCTTTCATTTACATATCATTATCCTCTAACCTGCCATTCATCCATTCATTATATTATACATTTATTCACCCTCCTCTTTTATTCTTCCATCCAACTGTACTTATTTTCATTCACCTGCCAATAACTTATTCATCCATCCTGTCAATAATGGGTGCATTCATCTATTGCCATAGTCCTTCCTTCATCCATCAAACGTCCACCTATTCATGTTCATCCTTTCTTTCGTCACACATTCATTCATTCATATCTTTGTCCACATTCTTATCGTTGTCCATTGTCATCGTCCATCTGCCTGCCAATCATCGAGTTAACGCATCTTTCATCCTTCCATCCATCTTTAATCTGTTAATCCTTCATATTTTGTTCATGTCTAACACACATTCATGCATCATCCTTTCACTATCAGTCGCATCAGTCTCTTTCATCCTTTTCACATATATTCCATCCTTTTTTATCTGTTCATCCTTTCATATGTTTTCATGTCGAACACACCATTCATTCATCATCCTTTCACCATCATATGGCCGTCTATCAGTATGTCCATCATCCCCTCACTTTTTTCCCCACTGGTCCATCACGTGTTCATCCAGGCCTTCCATCCATCCCCTTATCACCTGTTCACCCTTTCACCAATCTTTCATGTCATATGTTGATGCATCCATCATTCTTGCAGTACATTTAACTGTCACCTTAAAGCTGAGTGTGCAACTTGTCCTCTCCGCGCGTCAGAAGGGAATTCTCCTCCGGTCAGGCCGGCGGCAGCAAGAAAGGCGTGATTGTGTGTCGGGGCTGAATGGACGCCGCTTTGCATTCCTGCGGCGCTCTCCTGCCCAGGAAGGACTCACTCAAGCAAATGAGCAACATTCAAATATGGTTATGATTTCAATTATTTCGAACATGTAAACAGATGCAATGAGATGACTCATATAATAATTACATTAGTTCATTTCTCTTTACATATATATATATATATATATATGTATATATATATATATATATATATATATATATATATATATATATATATATATATATATATATATATATATATATATATATATATATATATATACAGTCGCGATCAAAAGTTCACATACACTTGTAAAGAACATCATGTCATGGCTGTCTTGAGTTTCCAATAATTTCTACAACTCTTATTTTTTTGTGATAGAGTGATTGGAGCACATACTTGTTGGTCACAAAAAAACATTCATGAAGTTTGGTTCTTTTATGAATTTATTATGGGTCTGCTGGAAATGTGAGCAAATGTGCTGGGTCAAAAGTATACATACAGCAATGTTAATATTTGCTTACATGTCCCTTGGCAAGTTTCACTGCAGTAAGGCGCTTTTGGTAGCCATCCACAAGCTTCTGGTTGAATTGTTGACCACTCCTCTTGACAAAATTGGTGCAGTTCAGCTAATTGTGTTGGTTTTTCTTACATGGACTTGTTTCTTCAGCATTGTCCACACATTTAAGTCAAGACTTTGGGAAGGCCATTCTAAAACCTTAATTCTAGCCTGATTTAGCCATTCCTTTACCACTTTTGACGTGTGTTTGGAGTCATTGTCCTGTTGGAACACCCAACTGCGCCCAAGACCCAACCTCCGGGCTGATTATTTTAGGTTGTCCTGAAGAATTTGGAGGTAATCCTCCTTTTTCATTGTCCCATTTAAAGCACCAGTTCCATAGGCAGCAAAACAGGCCCAGAACATAATACTACCACCACCATGCTTGACGGTAGGTATGGTGTTCCTCACATTTTCTCCTCCAAACATATTGCTGGGTATTGTGGCCAAACAGCTCCATTTTTGTTTTATCTGACCACAGAACTTTCCTCCAGAAGGTCTTATCTTTGTCCATGTGATTAAAAAAAAGCATTTGTATCACTAACATCGATACGTTGGCACAGTGTTGGGAATAAAAAGCAGAAGAGATTGTGCAACAGGTGACTTTGAGAGGCGTGCACTACAAGGATTACACGGGCGGTGATCACCAGCCAAGAAGCAAACAGAACATGGAGAAAACAAACAAAAGTTTCTCTGGAAGACGCCGTCACCCTGGTAACGCTTCTTCACGTGCACGCTATCTGGCCGCAGTGAACGCGTGCCGATTGTTGACCAGAACACGATTGAATTAGCCGCCAGCGGAGGAGAAGAAGAGCGGAGTGGACAGGAAGTAACACGATGGCAGGTTCTTCCTAACAAGCATGAACCCACACAATCCACACTTTCATGGCTTGCAAATGAAGCCCGAAGAGAGTTGAAGGCCGCCGGTTGGCTGCCGAGTCCGCCTTGTCCGCCAATCACCTCGTCTTCCTGCAGCCGCTCATTAGCAGGCCGCTCGCATGCAGCCCGCTTCCACGCCGCCTGTCACCCGGGGGACAGCGGGGGGAGTGGGGCAGGGTGTTTGTTTATTTAATTATTTGCTGCTCCACCAAAGGGCAGCGCCTGCACGCAACACTTAATGGCCTGAGAGTGTTTGTGCTGCACTATCATATCTCATCAACTATTTACAGCCCCTCATAGGCCAACCGCTCCTGGGCCTGCAGCGCAGTTTGCCTGTCTGCACGTGGACCCCCCTCACCCACCCCCACCCGCCGCCAACCCCAGGCTACATGAGGGGGGGTCGCAAGCAGATGAACACAGACGTAAGAGGCTGCAGAGCGTCTGCATGACTCAGCAAAGACGTGAATGGCTTCTGACGGCCCACAGCAAACTCTGCTGTGTGTGTGTGCGCGCGTGTGTGTGTGTGTGTGTGTGTGTGTGTGTGTGTGTGTGTGTGTGTGTGTGTGTGTGTGTGTGTGTGTGTGTGTGTGTGTGTGCCAGCTGCTTATACTGGCAAGGAGCTAGCAATATGCTGCTCTACCTGCTACATGGCAACACCCAGAGCAGGCATCATCATCATCATCATCATCATCATCATCAGGGCAATAAGCTTGGGGTCGAGGACAAAGGGGGCGGGGCTACAAGCTATTTATGAATAACTCTGCTGCTTCACACCTTTTTTTCCCGGGAAAAAGGAGATTATTTTACGGTTTATTTACTATCGCGAACACTCAGGGTGCACCAAAAATGGACTGACATCTGGATCTGTTATTATAGTACATAAATGCTAGTGAGTGGCCATGAAGACTGGAAAATAGGGCTGCTGATGGAAAAAAAAAAAAAAGTGTTGGTTTATACTTTGTTGCTTCCATTGACTGTGAAAACTACAACTGACACAAACCTACATTTTGTTCACATCACAGGTCAATTCCCATGTTTTTGCCCATATGAGACTTTATTTTTTCTTTCAGATTTGTTCATGTCAGTGCGAACAGTGCAATCCCATTTTTTTTCCTTCCTATCAGACCCAGTTGGTAATGTGAAGCAAATGTCTCCATTGGAAACAATGCAAACATGAATAATTGGTTCCAGCCCTGACAAAAGTCCACATTTTAGTGAATGTTTATACACTTTGTCCTTCCAGCCATCCATTTTTCCACCGATTGTCCCTTTTGGGGTCGCGGGGGGTGCTGGAGCCCATCTCAGCCGCACTCGGGCGGAAGGCGGGGTACACCCCGGACAAACCGCCACCTCATCACAGGGCCAACACAGATAGACAGACAACATTCACACTCACATTCACACACTAGGGCCAATTTTTTAGTGTTGCCAATCAACCTATCCCCAGGTGCATGTCTTTGGAGGTGGGAGGAAGCCGGAGTACCCGGAGGGAACCCACGCAGTCACGGGGAGAACATGCAAACTCCACACAGAAAGATCCCAAGCCTGGGATTGAACTCAGGACTACTCTGGACCTTCGTATTGTGAGGCACATGCACGAACCCCTGTTCCACCGTGCTGCCCCCTATAAGTATACACTTTGTACACAATATAAAGTGCTATACAGTACTGTGTATCAAACACATCAACTGTGTCTCTATTAAAGCAACAACAACATGCAAACACACACAGAAGTCCCTTTGGTGCCCTCACAAACGATCAGAAATCACAAACAAATCCCTAACTTTAACCACCTAATTGCTGCAATAATAAAAAAACAAATCTACTTACAGTGGGCAGCACGGTGGTAGAGGGGTTAGTGTGTCTGCCTCACGATACGAAGGTCCTGGGTTCGATCCTGCGCTTGGGATCTTTCTGTGTGGAGTTTGCATGTCCTCCCCGTGACTGCGTGGGTTCCCTCCGGGTACTCCGGCTTCCTCCCACCTCCAAAGACATGCACCTGGGGATAGGTTGATTGGCAACACTAAATTGGTCCTAGTGTGTGAATGTGAGTGTGAATGTTGTCTGTGTTGGCCCTGTGATGAGGTGGTGACTTGTCCAGGGTGTACCCCGCCTTCCGCCCAAATGCAGCTGAGATAGGCTCCAGCGACCCCAAAAAGGGACAAGCGGTAGAAAAGGGATGGATGGATGGATCTACTTACAGTGTACGCTTGGCGAAAGAGCAGCTGGGTGGGTGGGTGGGGCCGTGTGTGTGTGTGCATGATAGAGGACCTCGTCTTCTCCGCCGCTGTGAAATAAGTATGCTTTGGTATCTTTTTCCAGGAAAAAAAACTTGCTTTGGTCCGAAGACTTCTTCCTCAATCTTTTGATGAGTAAGCACAAAATGCCTGCCAGCGGGACTTAAAATGAATAAATGAAGCGTTCCCACACAGAGGCTTGATCTAAAAAGTTCAAAAAACGAAAAGTTTGTAAATGGAACATTCTACTGTAATTATAACCAACATTTAAAGCCAACGTCCCCAGATGGTTCATTAATTTTGACAGTTAACTTCTTTTTATGAATGTTAGAATGTTCAAATGGACCGTCAATTCCGCACTACAAGCCGCTACTTTTGTGGTGCAGCCAATTTCTGGATGTATCTTTGCTGACGGCCATAATGCAAATACTATATTTTTCGGACTATAAGTCGCAGTTTCTTTCGTAGTTTGGCCGGGGGTGCGACTTATACTCAGGAGCGACTTATGTGTGAAATTATTAACACATTACCGTAAAATATAAAATAATATAATTTAGCTCATTCACGTAAGAGACTAGACGTATAAGATTTCATGGGATTTAGCGATTAGGAGTGACAGATTGTTTGGTAAACGTATAGCATGTTCTTTATGTTATAGTTATTTGAATGACTCTTACCATAATATGTTACGTTAACATACCAGGCACGTTCTCAGTTGGTTATTTATGCCTCATATAACGTACACTTATTCAGCCTGTTGTTCACTATTCTTTATTTATTTTAAATTGCCTTTCAAATGTCTATTCTTGGTGTTGGGTTTTATCAAATAAATTTCCCCCAAAATGTGACTTATACGCCAGTGTGCCTTTTTATGTTTTTTTTCTTCTTTATTATGCATTTTCGGCCGGAGCGACTTATACTCCGGAGCGACTTATAATCCGAAAAATACGGTAGTTTAAAAAAAACAACTAAACAAGCAAAGACACTGAAAAGGTGTGTTATTGTTTGTGCTATGTCGCCATCGTTTGGACGAGTTTGCCCACTGAGGTGCTGCAGTGCTTTTTTTTAATTAGAGCTTTCAACCAGAAGTACAAGTGTAGGGCTGCAACAACTAATCGATTAAAATTGATTATTAAAATAGTTGCCGATTAATTTAGTCATCGATTCGTTAGATCTATGCTATGCGCATGCACAGAGTTTTTTTTTTTTTTTTTTTAACTATTATTTTTTAAATTAACCTTTATTTATAAACTGCAACATGTACAAACTGCTGAGAAACAATAATCAAAATAAGTATGGTGCCAATATGCTGTTTTTTTTCCAATAAAATACTGGATAGGATAGAAATGTAGTTTGTCTCTTTTATCCGATTATTAATCGATTAATTGAAGTAATAATCGACAGATGAATCGATTATCAAAATAATCGTTAGTTGCAGCCCCATAGAAGTGTCGTTCTGTCTACCAGCCGTCCGATTCTCCATTCATCACTCCAAGCAACGTTTGTAAGTTTTACAATACAACTAAAACATTTCATACTCACTAAACCATCCCATGTGTGACGTCTGTTGGAGTGTTTTCAAGCAAATCTGTGCGTGCTATCGTAATGTATTCAAGTTAGCATTATCTAATATCC
>NC_084745.1:13879223-13896723 GCF_033978785.1 Entelurus aequoreus | reverse complement strand
ATGTAAAATTGCTAATGCTAATTAGTGGCAATCAATAGCAAAGCCAATGGATTAGCAATTTTACATGGCGATTTTAACACCTTCAAATTTGCTATTGATTGCCACTAATTAGCAATAGCATTTTTATTTTTTTTTCACCAAATTTGAAGGTGTTAAAATCGCCATGTGAAATTGCTAATGCTAAATAGTGGCAATCAATAGCAAAGCCAATGGATTAGCAATTTTACATGGTGATTTTAACACCTTCAAATTTGCTATGGATGCCACTAATTAGCATTAGCAATTTTACATGGCGATTTCAACACCTTCAAATTTGGTGGGGAAAAAAAATTGCTAATGCTAATTAGTGGCAATCAATAGCAAATTTGAAGGTGTTATAATCACCATGTAAAATTGCTCATGCTAATTAGTGGCAGTCAATAGCAAAGCCAATGGATTAGCAATTTTACATGGCGATTTTAACACCTTTAAATTTGCTATTGATGCCACTAATTAGCATTAGCATTTTTTTTTTTCACCAAATTTGAAGGTGTTAAAATTGCCACGGAAAATTGCTAATGCTAATTAGTGGCTATCAATAGCAAAGCCAATGGATTAGCAATTTTACATGGCAATTTTAACACCTTCAAATTTGCTATTGATTGCTAAAAATTAGCATCAGCAATTTAATTTTTTTTCACCAAATTTGAAGGTGTTAAAAATTGCCATGTAAAATTGCTAATGCTGATTAGTGGCAATCAATAGCAAAGCCAATGGATATTAGCAGCAAGCTAGCGCATTGTGAAAAGTGTAGCTTTACTGTGTTTGAGTGTTTTCAAACACGGTAAAGCTCCAATAAAATAATAACTAAGCTGCTCGTTAAAATCAAACCGCTGGTGTGTAATAAGTACAATACTTACAGTATCAACACTTTGTAGGGTGCAACAAAAACCTAGATTCTCCTTAATGTCAACGACTACTTCTAGACTTGGCAACACAGCGTAGTCTCGACACTACCGCAGTGTAACGTCTTGGGTCCACTCTAGAGTGGGTCTGGATCCAGTTTGCCTCATCCCTCACTTGAGGGAAGAATGTGTGGATGTGAAGACCTGATAAGTCAGAAAGAGATGATACAGTATTATCTGCTCACCTGGTGGTGGTTGGAGCAAACTGCAGCAAGTCCTGGATAACCTCAACAACCTTCATTTTTCAGTCACACGCAGGGTTCTCACAGGAATGAGGCCTACATAATAATAGTACCTGCAAGTGAAGGAACAGCACAGTTATTATTACTGTTACGTTGAATTAAAATGTGTCATTTATTCTTTTTTGTCAACACATGAACACACAAAAGTACCAACAATTTGATTCCCAGGTACCAGGAATGACTATTTGAATGTGTTTTGTCCTCTGAGTACATACTTTAAGTAGTCATGTGACTCAGGCGAGGTGTGATGTCACCGCTGCAGCTATGTTCTGTGGAAAAAAAAAAAAAAAGCGAGTTAGCACATCGTTAGCATCTCGTCATTTCCTCTCGCCGATACCGGTTCCAAGGCATCGTTAGCACGTTGCGTCACGCTTAAATATTTCCCCTCATTTGATTTGGCTGCGCGTGTAATGAAGCAACACTCCGCACTCCGGGCGCCACATTGGCCTCGCCACAAAACACAAAGGATCATACCTTTTTTTTTCTGCCTCGACAAGCCTGAGCCTGTAAGAGTTGGCACGTACCAGTCAGCGTCGACATTTAGTACGTAAACATTAGTATGTAACAATTAGCACGCAACAGTTAGCATGAACAACCAGCGATATTATTTAGCACGTAAAATATTGTTACAAATTAGCAATAGTATTTAGCATGTAACAATTAACATGTTATAATTATCAATATTATTTAGCACGTAAAATAATATTGTTACAATTACCAATAGTATTTAGCATGTAACAATTAACATGTTATAATTAGCAATATTATTTAGCATGTAAAATAATATTGTTACAATTAGCAATAGCATGTAACAAATACCATGTTCTAATTAGCGATATTATTTAGCACGTACAATAACATTGTTACAATTAGCAATAGTATTTAGCATGTAACAATCAACATGTTATAATTGGCACGTAACAATTATTGTCAACAGTTAGCATCAACATTTAGCACGTAAAAATGAGCATGCAACAATTAGCTCGCAACAATTAGCATCAGCATTTAGCCCGTAACCATTAGCACGTAGCAATTAACAACATTCAGTACATAACAATTACAATGTAAGGCCTGTAATAGTTAGCATCAACATTTAGCACAAAACAATTGGCATGTAACAACTAGCATGCGACGATTACCATGTAACATTTAGCACGTAACATTTAACAATTGGCATGTAACAATTATCATCAACAATTAGCATCAACATTTAGTACGTTGCAATTAGCATTTAACAATTGGTATGTAACAATTATTATCAACAATTAGCATCAACATTTAGTACGTTGCAATTAGCATTTAACAATTGGTATGTAACAATTACTATCAACAATTAGCATCAACATTTAGCACGTAGCAATTAGCATTTAACATTTGGCACGTAACAATTTGCATTTAACAATTATTATCAACAATTAGCATCAACATTTAGCACATAGCAATTAGCATTTAACAATTGGCATGTAACAATGATCAACAATTAGCATTTAACAATTGTCATGTAACAATTATTGTCAACAATTAGCATCAACATTTAGCAGGTAGCAATTAGCATTTAACAATTGGCATGTAACAATTATTATCAACAATTAGCATCAACATTTAGCACAAAACAATTTGCATGTAACAACGAGCACGCAACAATTGCCACGTAACATTTGGCACGTAGCAATTAGCATTTAACAATTGGCATGTAACAAATATTATCAACAATTAGCATCAACGTTCAGAACACAATAATTAGCATGTAACAATTAGCACGTAACAGTTAGCATCAACTATTAGCATCAACGTTCAGAGCACAATAACTAGCATGTAACAGTTAGCATCAACTATTAGCAGGAAGGATACAATTGGACAGAATTGAAAGAGGCTCCCTCTCTGCAGGTACGTCGGTCATCCAGGTGACGGCCTTAGACGCAGACGACGCCACCTACGGGAACAGCGCCAAGGTGGTCTACAGCATCCTGGAGGGCCAGCCGTACTTCTCTGTGGACCCAGAAACTGGTCAGTGTTTCGCTTCTTCTCCAACGCTTCACAGGAAAACTACATTTCCCATTGGATAGATCCGAAATGGCGCCGCGTGTCCACCAGCTGGCTTGGCGAGGCTAAACGGGGGATTTGGATCAGACATGTTGGCAAAACGACGGGACGCAAAATGTAGTTTGAATGATTAATGTGAGCTCTGGATGACATCCTGATGAAACAACAAAAAGGGGAAGAAGCATAAAAAAGTCCATTTGCAGATTAGTGAGAGGATTATCACTAATATGTTTTAGCACATGTGACATGACTTCATGATGAGCAGCATTAGTTCTTACAGCTCACTAACATCATCATTTTCATCTTTAATTACTTTTTAATTTGACTTTTTTTTTTTTTAAATATGACCCCAAAAGGGACAAGCGGTAGAACATGGATGGATGGATTTTTCCTTGACACACACACACTCTACAAAATATAAAAAAAATATTTTGTCAAACTATTCTGTTTTTCTTGACAAAAAAAACATTCTTAAAACATACTTTTTCTCAAAATAATTTAACTTTTCTCCCTCAAAAATCACATTATTTAAATTAAATTAAATTGTATTTGAGTAAAAATCACAATAGTTTTTTAGATTAAATTATTCAACTTTATTTTAGTAAAACGCACATTATTCAAATTGAATTATTCCACTTTAATTGCATAAAATGCACATTATTTAAATTAAATTCAAATATATTAGAGTAAAATTCATATCAAATTATTCCACTTTATTTGAGTATAATGCACATTATTTAAATTAAATTCAACTTTATTTGAGTAAAATTCACATTATTTAAATTAAACTATTCAACTTTATTTTAGTAAAAATCTAATTTTTTAAAATTAAATTTAAATGTGAGTAAAATTCACATCATTTAAATTAAACTCAACTTTATTTGAGTAAAATTCATATTAAATCAAATTATTCAACTTTATTTAAGTACAAATCACATTATTTAAATGAAATTTTTCAACTTTATTTTAGTAAAAATCACATTATTTTTTAAATGAAATTATTCAACTTTATTTTAGTAAAAATCACATTATTTAAATAAAATGCAACTTTATTTGAGTAAAATTCATATTATTTAAATTAAATTATTCAACTTTATTTTAGTAAAAATCACATTTTTTAAATTAAATTTAAATTTGAGTAAAATTCATATCATTTAAATTAAACTCAACTTTATTTGAGTAAAATTCATATTAAATCAAATTATTCAACTTTATTTAAGTACAAATCACATTATTTAAAAGAAATTATTCAACTTTATTTTAGTAAAAATCACATTATTTTTTACATGAAATTATTCAACTTTATTTTAGTAAAAATCACATTATTTAAATTAAATTCAACTTTATTTAAGTAAAATTCACATTATTTAAATTAAATTATTCAACTTTATTTGAGTAAAAATCACATTATTTGAATTAAATAATTCAACTTTATTTTTGTAAAAATCACATTATTTAAATTAAATTCAACTTTATTTGAGTAGAATTCACATTATTTAAATTAAATTATTCAACTTTATTTTAGTAAAAATCAAATTTTTTAAATTACATTTAAATTTGAGTAAAATTCACATTATTTAAATTTTGCTGTTCTTCTTTTTACATTTCTAAATAAGTATTTATTTTTATTGTATTGTGCTGAATCTGTTTTCTTTAATTAGCATCCTTGCTATAATCTGTCATAATTAAAGTACACAATATAGATGGGCGGATCGATACCTTTATGCTCTAATATCGATTCTCAAATCAAAACATGGATACGTGATTTATTTGAGATCATGTGTATCATTAACAGGAAGTCGGTGTAATTTAACTAAATCATTGAGATGGTGTCGAAATGAAAGGCGGTTGAGAGGAACTACTTTTTCTACGCCTGATTAAGTACTTCTAGAAAACGACGGGCAGTTAAAACGAGTCAGTCGGTATAATAAGTGTATGTATACGTTTATTCTAGACTATTGCATACAGAGTTGATTATAAATCAAACAACACATTCAGTGCAAAATAATGCCATTATTTGTTGATTATAAATGAAATAAGACATTCAGTGCAAAATAATGCCATTATTCATTTATTAAAAATGAAATAAGACATTCAGTGCAAAATAATGCCATTATCCGTTGATTATAAATCAAATAAGTAATTCAGTGCAAAATAACGCCATTATTCGTTTCGCCCTGTGATTTTATATCATTTGTAGATGATTCCCTAAAAGCAGCAACACTTGAAATACGTACTTTTTATATTTTAATAGACTCATTAGTAGGGCTGCAACTAACGATTAATTTGATAATCGATTAATCTGTCGATTATTACTTCGATTAATCGATTAATAATCGGATAAAAGAGACAAACTACATTTCTATACTTTCCAGTATTTTATTGAAAAAAAACAGCATACTGGCACCATACTTATTTTGATTATTGTTTCTCAGCTGTTTGTACATGTTGCAGTTTATAAATAAAGGTTTATAAAAAAATTAAATAAATACATATGTAAAAAAATAAATAAAAATTGCCTCTGCGCATGCGCTTAGCATAGATCCAACGAATCGATGACTAAATTAATCGCCAACTATTTTTATAATCGATTTTAATCAATTTAATCGATTAGTTGTTGCAGCCCTACTCATTAGGTATGTTTGTACCAAGTATCGCTGATAGCAGCCTGAATTGTAGTCTGTATCGGAAAGAAAATCAGTGGTATCGCACATCCCGTGTGTTAATATGTCTTGTCTATTTGTATTAAACAAACAAACCGCACACGTTGAATGACACCTTTCTCGGCGGTTAAAACAAAAATAGAATACAAAAGAACGTTACACTTTATTATTACACTTTATTCTAGTAAGTTTACAATTTTTTCCCCTGAAATTTTATGATGTTTGACTTCAAAATATACACATTTTTCTAAAACATATATATTTTTAAATATGACTCTCTTCCCTAAAATAAGATATTTAAATATTGGGAATATCACACATATGCAAAGTATATTAACAAATATTACTTTTTATTTCTGGAATTATACTATTATTCTGGAAAACAATACAATAATGTTAATTATGTATTTTATTTCTAACACACTTTTATTTTTAACACAAGTGTGACAGAGTGGAGAGGAGACGGGCCAAAGACAATTAAAATGTGATTAAGAACTAATAGTAAAAGGTTTTATGATCAATAAAAGTTAAAAGGAGAACATACAGGGACTTTTTAGTCCCATTATTAAAAAAAAAAAAGATAGGTTTTATATTACTACAATATATTACTTGTTTCTCCACTCCTCATTTGTTTAATAATTAAACATCTATTATTTCTATTCTATTCTAATATTTAAACTTTTTTTTAAATTGTCTGGCTTTTTTTTTTTTTTTAAACAAAAAACATTTACTACATGAACGGTTGCTAATCGATAAATGAGGATATCTCATTGCTGTTGCAATAAAGTAAATACATGTACTTCCTGTTTACTTGCATTTGCCAGCGCATTTCAAATTAAAAGCTTTACGAGGTGACATTTTAAGCGCTCAATAACTCGAAGAGGGAAGAAGAGACTTTACGAGAACAATCTTATTGATTAATAAATGAGGGGGTTTATTGGATAAGTTGGAATATTCAGCACACGTTGAGGTCACATTTCAAAGTAAAGGCGCGACAATAAAAGGTAATTAACTATCAAAAATCCTAATGGTGCAAACGATCCTTGTAACGACGCAGATCAATCACGTTGGAGACCGCCCCTAAATTAAAGCAACACTACGAGAGCCTCCTCCTAATAAAATCTTCCCGGCGACTTCATTAGGCGGCGCGAGGGCGCATAAATCTCAAAGATGAAAGCGTCGTTAATTCGAGGCCGGGCTGACGCGGCGGCGACTATTTTGAGGTGTGGCGCGCTGGGATGTTTGATGCTCGCTTGCCACCTGAGGAAGGAAGTTCATTATCTTTACGACGCGACTTTATGAAGCTGAGGAAATGCACGCAGTGAATTACACTGCAGGGACCCTGGGAAAGTGCAGCGCTCTTACTGTACTATACTCTTACTGTACTGCTTACTGCTAGTCTAATTCTTACTGTACTATACTCTTACTGTAGAGCTTACTGCTCATCTAATTCTTACTGTACTATACTCTTACTGTACTGCTTACTGCTAATATAATTATTACTGTACTATACTCTTACTGTACTGCTTACTGCTAGTCTAATTCTTACTGTACTATACTCTTACTGTAGAGCTTACTGCTCATCTAATTCTTACTGTACTATACTCTTACTGTACTGCTTACTGCTAATATAATTATTACTGTACTATACTCTTACTGTACTGCTTACTGCTACTCTAATTATTACTGTAAAATACTCTTACTGTACGGCTCACTATACTCTTACTGCTACTCTATTTATTACTGTACTGCTCACTATACTCTTACTGTACTGCTTACTGCTACTCTAGATCTTACTGTACTGCTTACTATACTCTTAGTGTACTGCTTACTGCTATTCTAATTCTTACTGTACTGCTTACTATACTCTTGCTGTACTGCTCACTATACTCTTACTGTACTGCTTACTGCTACTCCAATTCTTACTGTACTGGTCACTGTACTCTTACTGTACTTCATACTGCTATTGTAATTATTACTGTACTGCTACTTCAATTCTTACTGTACTGCTTACTGTACTTCATACTGCTACTCTTATTCTTACTGTACTGCAATTATTACTGTACTGCTTAATATACTGCTTACTGTACTTCATACTGCTATTGTAATTATTACTGTGCTGCTACTTAAATTCTTACTGTACTTCATACTGCTACTGTAATTATCACTGTACTGCTACTGCAATTCTTATTGTACTGCTTACTGTACTTCATACTTCTACTGTAATTCTTACTGTACTGCTTAATATACTGCTTACTGTACTTCATACTGATACTGTAATTCTTACTGTACTGCTATTGTAATTCTTACTGTACTGCTACTGTAATTCTTACTGAACTGCTTATTATACTCTTACTGTAATTCTTACTGTACTGCTTACTATACTTACTGTACTTCATATTGCTACTGTAAGTATTACTGTACTGCTTACTATACTCTTACTGTACTGCTTACTATACTCCTACTGTACATCATACAACTACTGTAATTCTTACTGTTTCTCACTACTCTCACTGTACCGCTTACTATACTTACTGTACTTCATATTGCTACTGTAATTATTACTGTATTGCTTACTATACTCTTACTGTACTGCTTACTATACTCCTACTGTACTTCATACGGCTATTGTAATTATTACTGTACTGCTACTGTAACTCTTACTGTACTGTAGATCTTACTGTACTGCTTACTATACTCTTACTGTACTTCATGCTGCTACTGTAATTCTTCATGTACTGCTACTGCAATTCGTACTGTACTGCTTAATATACTCTTACTGTACTTCATACTGCTACTGTAATTCTTACTGTACTGCTTACTATACTCTCACTGTACTGCTTACTATATTTACTGTACTTCATATTGCTACTGTAATTATTACTGTACTGCTTACTATACTCTTACTGTACTGCTTACTATACTCCTACTGTACTTCATACTGCTACTGCAATTCGTACTGTACTGCTTAATATGCTCTTACTGTACTTCATACTGCTACTGTAATGCTTACTGTACCGCTTACTATACTCTCTCTGTACTGCTTACTATATTTACTGTACTTCATATTGCTACTGTAATTATTACTGTACTGCTTACTATACTCTTACTGTACTGCTTACTATACTCCTACTGTACTTCATACGGCTATTGTAATTATTACTGTACTGCTACTGTAATTCTTACTGTACTGCAGATCTTACTGTACTGCTTACTATACTCTTACTGTACTTCATGCTGCTACTGTAATTCTTCATGTACTGCTACTGCAATTCGTACTGTACTGCTTAATATGCTCTTACTGTACTTCATACTGCTACTGTAATTCTTACTGTACTGCTTACTATACTCTCACTGTACTGCTTACTATACTTACTGTACTTCATATTGCTACTGTAATTATTACTGTACTGCTTACTATACTCTTACTGTACTGCTTACTATACTCCTACTGTACTTCATACTGCTACTGCAATTCGTACTGTACTGCTTAATATGCTCTTACTGTACTTCATACTGCTACTGTAATGCTTACTGTACTGCAATTCTTACTGCACTGCTTACCATACTTTTACTGTACTTCATTCTGCTACTGTGATTCTTACTGTATTGCTTACTATACTCTTACTGTACTTCATACTGCTACTGTAATTCTTACTGTACATATACTGTAATTGTTACTGTACTTCTTACTATATTATTACTGTAATTTTTACTGTATTGCTTACTGTACTGTACTTCTTACTATACTATTACTGTACTTCTTACTGTACTGCTTACTGCAGTGGTTCTCAGGCTTCTTTCACCAAGGACCACCTCAGAAAACACTTGTCTCTCCAAGTACCACCATAATGACCAACATTAAAATACAGTAGCGTAGTAGGCCTAAGTATTCATTAAAAACAAGGCAGAGGTTTTATTGAACAAGTTTATTTAATATTTTTGCCCACTGTAACATTACACACAGTTTGAACAGTCACACTGTCTTTGAATATGTAATTGATTATTTGGCGTACCACTAGATGGAGCCTCGTACCACAGTTGGATATTTACTGGCTTACTGTACATCCCTGCCAGTGCTGCAGTGCAACCAGCAGGGGCGCTGTTGAGCCATTCTTACTCTCTTTGCTCCAACTACAGGTGACTTTATCGTGATCAATATTGGCACCATATTAATTACTAATATTAAATAAATAATAGATAGAATACCTCCCCAGACCAGGAGTTTTGACACCTTTTTTTAAGATGCCCCTTTTGGAAAAAATATTTAAATACATGTTTTTTATTTTTTTTAATGACTCTCTTCTCTAAATAATACATTTATTTCTTGGGAATATCAAAAGTAAAATATTTTATTTTATATGATCATTGTTTTTTATATTATTAGTTTAATAATGAAATTATACAATATTTTTTTCTGGGAAAACATTACTTTTTACCTGCCCCATTTTTTAAAATCAAAAATGGAAATTATTATTGTAATCAATATTATTATTCACAACACGAATAATGATGCTAACATTTGTACGTTTGAAATCAATAAAAAGTCCTTTTGTTTTTTTTGTTCAGGCGTGATCAAGACAGCCCTGCCCGGCATGGACCGGGAGGTCAAGGAGAACTACCAGGTGGTCATCCAGGCTAAGGACATGGCGGGACAGATGGGGGGTCTGTCGGGGACCACCACCGTCAGCATCACGCTCTCCGACATCAACGACAACCCGCCGCGCTTCACCAAGAGTGAGTTTTGGGGGCCGGGCGGCGTACCAGATCAGTGTCACTTTCCTCCTTATGAATGAAGGTCCTAGTCTTACTTGCTTGTCATTTTCCAGCCACGCCCCTAAAAAGTACTAAATATTTTATAACACTAGCGGCCGCCCACCAGGCCACGCCCATATGCTAATTTATGTTAGCCTGCAGCTGAATTCAAGCTATCAACTTGCCACGCCCCCCAAAAAGTCAGCCAACCCTTGACCAGCCACCACCCAGACCCCATGTTGGCATGCAGCTGAAACGAAAATGTAACTTTGTTTAGCCACTCGTTCGTCATCCTCCTTAAAAAGTGTAAAGTGGTTTATATTGGGACGTCCCCCACCCCCACATGCTAGTCCACATGCAGCTGTACTGCATGTCGTCGTCAACCTTCCATGCCTCAAAAAAGGGTCAGCCAACCCCTGACCGCCCACCAGCCAGACCTAGGGATGATGTTTGATAAGGAATTATCGAGTTCGAGCCTATTATCGAATCCTCTTATCGAACCGATTCCTTATCGAGTCCAGATAGGTTGTTGCATATGGAAAAAAACACACAATATTTGGTTTAACAAAAGCTCACTTTTATTATATAATAAAAAAATAAAATCTAATAAATAAATAAATATTGACTGTTACCCACCTAAAAAAATAAAATAAAATAAATAAATATTGACTGTTGTTACCCAAAGTATATTAAGTGGGATTTTTCAGAGAAACAAATATATACAGTAACACAAAAACAACCTGTCTCTGTGATCACTATAGGTGTATAAATAATAATATAGTGTTAAATAAAATCAGTCCCTTGGGCACAAAACTGAAAATAATACAGCTCTCCAAAAAGTGCACTTCTGCTGCTATTTGACATAACTGTTTGTTATGATGCTTTGACATTTTTGCACTTTATTTCTTTATTGAAAGAAAATTCTATGAAGAGAAAAGTTATTTGCAAATGTGGTTACGATGCTAAAAAAAATGAAAAGTTAAAGCTAAAAAAAGAAATACACTTTATTGAGTTAACATTATTTCTTTATAGGGGGAAAAATGTTATGAGCTAGAGAATATAACAACTACACTACCCAGCATGCAACGGGAGTTACGAGCATGCGCGGTAGCCCCGAAAAGTGTTGCATGTTAAACGTGAAGAACTCAGCCAACACGCCTCGTCTGCATTATTTATAATTAGACAGACAACACATCTACAGTGTGATTTTGTTTTGTTTACAAGGAAAGAAAAACAAAAGTTAAAATAGGGAGATATGTTGTATATAAATGTATGTGCTGCGGTTGTCTTAAGAACGTTGCGACAGCTGCCGTAAAGGAGGTGCGTTGCTAGCCTGGTTGCTATGTTTCCGGTTGGTCGTAAAAGTGTTCGTCATGTGTTTTACCCTGTTAATATCTCTCAGTAAAGTTATTCGATGGATTATAGCTTTTGTTTTGAACTTTATTACACCTTGGAGCGCTTTTTACCGTCCATTGTTTACCTGCTTTCGCTATCTGCGCCTAATGACTGAGCTACGTGACGTCATTTCTTATGATGTCCCACGGAGCATTTCTGGTCGGGACGGGATTCGAATAAAGAATCAACTCTTTTCCTTTACTATAGTGGTCTCGATAACGGGTACCGGTTCTCAAAAAGGGATTCGAGTCCGAGGACTCGGTTATTTTCTTATCAAACAACCGGGAAAACCGGTTTCGAGTATCATCCCTACCCAGACCCCATGCTAATTACCTGTTAGCGCGCAGCTGAAATACTAATTAATGCATTATTTCTTGTTCATGACGACCTTCACCTCACTAACTTGTCATCAACCCTGTGTGCTTCTCCAATAGTACATTTTGGGTCTGGGGTGACCCTACATGGGGGCAGACTCAGAATCTCAATGGAAAGTGTGACTTTCTTCCTAATGAATGAAGGCCCTCGTCTCATTCGCTTGTCATTTTCCTGCCACGCCCACCAGGAAATGGAAAATATTTCATAATTGGACAGCATTCCACTAGCGACCACCCAAGCTAGCTTGAGTGGAAGTCTGCTGTCCAGTAGCAAGCAATTACACCTCTATTAAACTTAAATACCATAGATCAAATATATTTACCCCAGTTATAACATGAAAACTTACCTGACTGGATGAAGTCCTTGGGCTCAAATACTAGTGTGGCCTCAATAGCATGCTGGGAATTATCTGTGCATGTGATGGAAGAATGCACTGCACATGTGATGGAGGAATGCACAGTGCAGGGTTGAAATTCTACTGAATTTGCATTAATTCAGGTTGTTTTAGCTAATAATCATGCTGCAAGATCTAGCATGTTGCATTCAATGTTTATTCCCATTCATTTCCCGTTAATTCCCATGGAAAGTTTCCAATGTTGAATATTCCCGGAATTTTGCAACCCTACCACCACCAGACCCCACGCTAATAACCCGTTAGCATGCAGCTGGAATTCCTAATAACGCATTTCTTTCTCACTTGCGACGACCTTCAACAATCTGAGTAAGAACCCGTTAATTGTTTCTTAGTCTTCAGAAGTTGTCCCCACTTTTATTTTTCATGAACGTAAAGCCGTTCCGTTTGCTCACTTGTGCCCAAAAAGTAAATACCGTATTTTCGGACTATAAGTCGCAGTTTTTTTCATAGTTTGGCCGGAGGTGCGACTTATACTCAGGAGCGACTTATGTGTGAAATTATTAACACATTACCGTAAAACAGGGGTGTCCAACCTTTTTACTGAGGGCCGCACACGGAAAAATTAAAGCATGCGGGGGCCATTTTGATATTTTTCATTTTCAAACCATAACAAAATATATGGATTTTTTTTTTTTTAACCTTTAGGGCTCCCAGGGACCATAAAGGGTCTAAGTCATTAAAATGTTAAAAACAAGTCATATTATTATTTTATTTATTTATTTAATGCTTACAGTAAATCTCTACAGTATATCAACTTCAGGTTGATATAAAGTAAAAAAAAACAAAAATGTTTTATGCCTTTTCTGTCAAAGACAACTTTGTTTTTTTATAATAAAACTGAAATATGCAGTATTTCCCCCATTACCCAAAACATTCAGAAAGCAATGTTTGATGTAAAGTAACTAGAGCCTTAAAAAGATCAATAATGCAGGACACCGTTGATTTTAATTCATTATTATTTTTGAGTAATCACAGTGAAAAGATAAATAAAATCCCATTAAATATATTTGGGATCCAAAAGGTGCCCCACTCATCAAGTGATACATTTTTTTTTTTTTTTTTTAACTTTCAACACTTAAGTTACGAGATGAACTTCAGATATTTCTGTCGATTTTACGTTTGAACTATTATTTTGTTTGTTTTATGCTCTTTTGTCAAAAATAACGTTGATGTTTTTGTATGGCAACCACACAATATTTTCTGCAATATTTTCCACATAAAACATTTTAAAGTGAAATATTTGAAATAATTGGAGCCTTGAATAAGTCAATAATCCATTATAACATTGATTTTTTTTTTTTTTTTTGGCCAATGGCAAAAAAAAAGAAATGAAGAAAGACAAAAGAAAAAAAAAACAGCCTGCATGGCAGCTTTGTGTCAACATTGCAACTTTTTTCTAGTTAGATTTCCACTTTTTTAATGTTTCTTTTTCATTTTTGCAATAGCATTTCCAGAATGTGTGGCGGGCCGGTAAACAATTAGCTGCGGGCCGCAAATGGCCCCCGGGCCGCACTTTGGACACCCCTGCCGTAAAATATCAAATAATATTATTTTAAAAAAAATAATAATAATAATAATGATAATAATAATAATATTATTTAGCTCCTTCACGTAAGAGACTAGACGTATAAGATTTCATGGGATTTAGCGATTAGGAGTGACAGATTGTTTGGTAAACGTATAGCATGTTCTATATGTTATAGTTATTTGAATGACTCTTACCATAATATGTTACGTTAACATACCAGGCACGTTCTCAGGTGGTTATTTATGCCTCATATAACGTACACTTATTCAGACTGTTGTTCACTATTCTTTATTTATTTTAAATTGCCTTTCAAATGTCTATTCTTGGTGTTGGCTTTTATCAAGTACATTTCCCCAAAAAATGCGACTTATATATGTTTTTTTTCTTCTTTATTATGCATTTTAGGCCAGTGCGACTTATACTCCGGAGCGACTTATACTCCGAAAAATACGGTAAACATATTTTAATGTGACACCCCCATGCTAATAGCGTGTTAGCTCCCAGTTCTTTGTTTTTGAAAACCTTCGCCTTACTCAACCCAAGAGGTCAGAAAAAGATGGTAACGGGACATCCCCGCGCCCCCGTTCCGCCACACAACACCCGACCATGGTCTGGGGCCTAAATCCTGTCAGCAAACAGAACATTTTTAGCTGACAGAATTTGATGGAAGAAGAGAGTTTGAGTTGGCTCCGCCCCCTGATGTCTGGCTCACATGATGATGATGATGAAGGTCCGCAGATAAATCCAGACGCGGGCGAGGTCGTGGCCTCCATTGCGACACGCGGACTCCATCTTGAAGCCAATTAACCCACCTGAGCTCGCCCTGGCCTCCGCGGGGACGTTTTAACGAGGTCTGTCCTCATCGGAGCGTTCAAATACACTCTTGTGTCCACAGCGCTCTATGAGTTCAAGGTGCCCGAGTCCACCGCGGTGGGCTCGGCGGTGGGAGTCATCCGGGCCGTGGACAACGACATCGGCGAGAACGCGGACATGGACTACAGGATCATCGGCAGCGACGGGCCCGGAATGTTCGACATGTCCACCAACAGGAGCTCACAGGAGGGCGTCATCGTGCTCAGGAAGGTCAGACCCTGGTTTTTTCTTCTACCTAATATTTGTATTCATACTACAGCTTCATAATCACTTTAGCACGCTAATGCTAATAAATCATGTTGTTACAAGCTAAATTATTTGATTTCAATTTCATATTCACACTTTTTTATTTGTGTGAAACATGTTTTAATCAAACTTAAATGTAATTTGTTGTATATTTTATACTAAAACAAATTCACCTGAAATGAATTGTTCAATAATTCAATATTGACTAGTGATGCACCATCATTTTTTTCATTTTAATTTTTTGTGTGCAAAATTATGAATTTTACATAATTAAAACATAAATGTACAATTTTCTGACACATTCAAACCCAGTTGTTCTTACAAGCCCGAGCACCAACAGATTTTCATGTTAAAAGATTAAAGTCACATTTATTGTTTTTTCAATCGTACGAAACAAAGAAATGATGAAAAAATAGGGAAATCATGACTTTTCCTGGAAAATAATGTTACTTTGGTTTTGCTTCTTTTGTAAATGTATAAACCTTTGTACGATATTTTTTTGGAGGAAAACATTTTTTTGTGTGCTCTAAAAAATTATTGCATTATTCAAAAGTTCTACTTGAAAAAAAGAGAAAAATTTTCTTCTAAATTAATCAAATCAAAGCTTTATTTGTTAAGCACTTTTCATACACAAAATGTCTTACACCAACCAGACAATAATTACAAGACATGGTGTGTCACTTGAGAATAACTAAAAATGAACAACATCTAAAAAAATCATAATGAATAAAAACATAAAATAGTTAAATAATTATATTACAAGGTTTACAATAGATTGCCAAACATATGTGGGAGCATATATATGTACATACATGTATATGTACATACATATTTGTGTATATATATATATATGTATACACAGAAATATATGTACATACATATGTATATACAAATATATATATACACAAATATATATATACATACATATGTATATACAAATATATATACATACATATGTATATATAAGTACATATACATATATTTGTATGTATGTATATACGTATGCATGTATATATATATATATATATATACACACACAGGTATATATACATATATATATATATATATATATATATATATATATATATATATATATATATATATATATATATATATATATATATATATATATATATATATAATTCCGTATGTATATATGTATGTACTTTTTTCCAGTTTCGGCAGCACTGTTTGTTTTTTCCCGCAGAAAAATTTCTGGTTCACCACTAGTATATATATACATACATATGTATGTATATATATACATACATATGTATGTATATATATACATACATATGTATGTATATATATACATATGTCCTGTATGTATATATATATGTATGTGTGTATATATATATATATAAATATATATGTATATATGTGTGTGTGTGTATATACAGTATATATACATACATACATCCATACGTATATATATATATATATATGTGTATATGTGTGTATATATGTATGTATACAGTATATGTATGTGTATATATATGTATTTTTATATATATGTATATGTATATATATATATATATATATATATATATATATATATATATATGTGTGTATGAATATATATATGTGTGTATATATATATATATATATATATATGTATATATATATATATATATGTACTTTATATATATACACACACATATACATGTATATACTGTATGTGTATATATATACACATATACTGTATAAGTACATACATACATATATGTATATATATAATTATATATATATATATATATATATATATATATATATATATATATATATATATATATATATATATATATATATATATATATATATATATATATATATATATCCATTCATATGATATAATACTTTAATTTGTCTTTGCGTAAAAAAAAACTTTGTTATGGTGTTTTTGCTTTTATTTTGGCGAGGCGGGACGCCACGATCAGTTACATGCAAGAGAAAACCTTGTAATAGCAATAAATATTATAGAAAATAACAGAATACAAATAATAATCTTTTAAAATTCTAAA
>NC_084745.1:13822025-13847025 GCF_033978785.1 Entelurus aequoreus | reverse complement strand
GCAATAAAATATGAACACATTTATTATCATATAACTGTAAAATATATTACTATAATTAAAAAGTAAATGTGTATAAACAAATATGAACAAATTAAATATTAACACGTTATAACTGACTAATATATTAAAATTAGGAAGTAAATCATATGTACAATAAAACAATAAATAATATTACCAAATATAACTAAATATTTTAGTGAATTTAGAAATTAAATGTGTTTATGTAATGTAAATATGAACACAATAAATACATTTTATAACTAAATATATTAAAATTGTGTACAATAATACAATTATTAACAAATGAGATAATTCATGTTGTAACTGTAAATATATGAGTAAAATTAGAAAGTAAATGTTCACACACAATAATATAAATATTAACAAGCTAAATGCAATAACTGTATATATTGGTAAAATGTGCATGTAAAATAATATAACAATTTAGGAATTAAATCATATTAATGAAAATATATGACTGTAAATATGTTATTAAAAAATTGAATTAAAAATGTATATAAAACAATATTTAAATTAACAAATGGAAATGCTGTAACTGTAAATATATTAGTAAAATGTGTACATACAAATATGAACAAATTGTCATAACTGTAAATATTTTTTAATTAAAATTAAATGTAAACATACATATAGAATTATGAAAGTAACAAAATAGATATTAACAAAAGTTTTAACTGTTAATATGTTAGTGAAGTTAGAACGTATATGCAATAATACAACTATTACACATTAAATTGCTATAAATGTAAATATATTGGTAAAATTAAAAAGTAAACATGCATGTAAAAAAATAGAACACCTAACAAATTAAATCATTAACAAAAATAATAGGACAGTAAATATAGTATAACAACTTGAAAACAATGTTTATATACAATATTAAAATGGACAGTTTAAAATGCTATAACTGTAAATATATTAGTAAAATGACAAAGTAAATGTATACTGTACAATAATTTAAAAAAAATTAACAAAGTCCATAATATCAACAAATGTTATAACTGTATCAGTAAAATTAGAAAGTAAATGTACATGTATAATATAAATATTAAAAAAAATATTACCAAAAATAAGAACTGTAAATATATGATTACAATTTGAAAGCAGTGTTGATATACAATAATATAAAAACTAAATCACAATGTAAATATATTAGAGTTGTGTATATTTACCAGTTGTATTTACAAGCGGTAGTGACTCAGAGGGTAAAGTAGATGTTCTTACCTGCAAAGATGTTTCCTTGTGAATGAATCTTTCACATGAATACACCAAATGGCTTTTCAGTGATGTGTCAGGGCCATTTCATGATTTGTATCGACACTACACAAACAAGTATAAGAAAGCACACGTGGTCTTTTAAATTCGCTGTAAATAACGGTCGTATTCCTTTCCACATCATATCTCTGTGGGAGCTGTTTTACTCTTGCTGCAACCAAAACAAGTTTGCAGTTAAACATTGAATAAAAAGTTCAGAGGAGCAAGGTCATATTCTTCGGACAAAGCATCATCAATTTTCTGACATAAACTGTCCGAGTTCATCATTTATAAACTTTGCTCTACTTACATGTTTGACATAGTGATGATGACATAGTGATGAAAGCACCCCCACATTTACTGGTCCTCGCCGTAGCAAAATGTTACTGCATCGCTAACTTGATAGCGACTGAAACTCTTAACTTTAGTTTAAAAGTCACTTACATGGCATTAGGTTGTCGTGACAACGCCTTTCTGAGGAAGAAGATGGAGTGCTGTGCAAGTACTGTACGGCTGCATGGAGGAGTGGGGAGCAACCTGTGCAGCTCTGCTCAACTCCGTGCCCAAGAGCATTAGGGCAGTGCTCCATGCGTGAATGGATGAATCAAACACACATGCAGCAATTAAAATCAGCTGTTAAGACAAAAGACAAGTTACCGCATACAATGTTTTAGTTTTTGAAGCCAAAATACTTCCATTCTTTCTCTTTGGTCTCCACGCTGTGTCTGCTTGTACAAACCCCGTTTCCATGTGAGTTGGGAAATTGTGTTAGATGTAAATATAAACGGAATACAATGATTTGCAAATCCTTTTCAACCCATATTCAACTGAATGCACTACAGAGACAAGATATTTGATGTTCAAACTCATAAACTTAATTTTTTTGTTGCAAATAATTAACTTAGAATTTCATGGCTGCAACACGTGCCAAAGTATTTGGGAAAGGGCATGTTCACCACTGTGTTACATGGGATGGGTCAAATGCAGAGGACACATTTCACCACACCTAGTGTGTGTGTGTGACAATCGTTGGGACTTTTAACTAACGTTGTGTTTTGTCCACTCACATTCTTACCCTGATGGCGTTTGTCTTTCCCAGACAACCAGAACCAGAACAGCCGCGTCCCCGTCCACATCCGAGTGATGGACGTCAACGACAACGCACCAACTTTCGCCACCAACTACGAGACGTTTGTGTGTGAGAACGCTAAAGCCAATCAGGTGGGTGCAGACGCACATGCTAAGCAAACTACATTGCAATGTAGTTGTATGCGTGTAGGCCCACATCTAGTTCCGCCCTTTTGGTTCCCTCACATTCGCAAAATGCAGACCAATAAAGTGAGTTTGTTGTTGCTTCTTCTTGGTCTTTCCAGAGGATCCAAACGGTGAGCGCCACTGACCCGGACGAGCCTCTTGGAGGACATCGCTTTTTCTTCAGTCTGGCCCAGGAGAACGCCGGCAAGGCCAACTTCTCCGTCCGCGACAACCGAGGTAGCGTCCGTCGTTTGTGCGGCCGAGAGTTCAGCGCTCATCTTCTTTTCGGATTTTTTCAGACAACACGGCGTGGATCCTGACGCGGAGGAACAGCTACAGCAGCCTCCTGAAGAGCGTCTACCACGTGCCCGTGGTCATCTCGGACGGCGGCATGCCCGTACGCAGCAGCACCAACACGCTCACCGTCAGGGTGTGCACGTGCGACCGCGAGGGCAACATGAAGCTGTGCAACGCCGAGGCGCTGACGGCCAGGGCGGGGCTGAGCACGGGGGCGCTGGTGGCCATCTTGCTGTGCGTCATGATCCTGCTGAGTGAGTACACAACACTGTGGGGCGGCACCCGAGGGGTTCGCCACGTCCTGCATCCTACAAGAAAATAATACATTGATCCAGCACACAACCTCTGTCACAGATTCAAATGAATAAATCAAATCATCAATAATACAAAGAACAGTCAAAAAAGTAATCTACATCAAAATAAATAAGGAAACAAATCATTGAAAACAGAAAGACAAATGCCTTTAAATACCACCAACATGAAATATTGCTCCTAAAATGAAAATAAATGCCAATACAATTAAGAATGTTGAATTAAGTTTAAAAAAATGTGAATTGTCATTATAATAATTCATCATTAAATGATACAAATGTAATGAAAGATAAAAAAGACAAATGCCATTAAATAAAAAAAATGTTTTATTATTCCTCCTAAAATGAGAAAAAGGCCAATACAGAAAAGAAAAACACTAGAAATATAACATTTTAAAAATATAGTGAAAGGTCATGAAATATAGAAAGACAAAGGCAACTAAATACAATATCACATGTAATATTGCTCCTAAAATGGAAAAATGCTAAATGTATACAAAATGTGAATGGTCACTAATTAATTAATAATGGTCATTATTAAACAATGTAAACAGTCATGGAATATAGAAAAAGACAAATGCCATTAAATACCATAAAGCACTTTAATATTGCCCATAAAATAAAATAAATGCCAGTACTGAAAATACATTTTTTAAACATGTTGAATTAAAACATATATATATGAATTGTTGCTCAAATAATTCATCCAAAATTAGGAAACATTTCAGGGAATATATATAAGTTAGTCACAGTTTCAATATCATCTTGTAAATAAACCAAAACGTTATAATTAATAAAATAATAGTCTTACATAATAAAGCAACAGAATTACTGCAATGTTTGTTGTATGACCATAAAGATTTAAATCATCTAGATCAATTTTCTTAACCATAGGGCCAACAAAAAATCTGTTTCTCAGCTGAGGTTTGTATGGGCCACAGCGGTACTCAGTTGTAGAACACTTTTTCACCACTTGTGGCAATAATGACAGTAACAAACAAACAATATTTTTGGAGTTACATAGAGAAGTTTCTTAAGCGCAAAAATTATGACTAAATTGTTGGTCATTTAGTTGGTCTATTTATTTCAGCACAGTGTAATTGTATGTCCTGGTTTTATGAGTACTTTCTTTTGCAGTATATTTGATCAGTATTTATTTTTCTAATCAGCCTGACCCAAACCTTGATAATATTTGTAAGATTTCATATCATTGCACAGGGTGTATCCTGTTAAACCAGACCTGGGCAAATTAAGGCCCGTTAAGATTTTTTAATCTGGCCCGTCGGACATTCCCCAATTTTTTTTAGATCTTTAAGATGAAAACGGTAGCTGCCATTATTATGATGTGCAGGGATGTTTTCAAATGAGTGTAAGTCTTGAACTATACAAAGTATTTCAATGGTTGGAATCTGCGCTTTTGCAGGATATACTAGTTACTATGGTAATCTAATTAGTTACTATGGCAATCTAATTAGTTACTATGGCAATCTAATTAGTCACTATGGTAATCTAAGTCACAGCAGCTCAGACGAGGCATCAAGCGTTTCCAGTGCCGCCAGCCTGAAATGTGGGTGTCAGGAACAGAGGCGGAAGAGGATTTTTACAACAAAGTACTAAAGTTTAGTGATATATCACATATATCAGATTGTAGGTGTGTTTTATTTTTACCCTGCGCGTTCATATTTCGCTGTGTTGCATTTTTGTTGCGTTTCGCTTGATTGTAAAATATGTCGATCGAAAGGGGGTGTGACGTTCATATGTTGTCAATATTTTGTGTTTTATCGTTCATA
The DNA here is from genome assembly GCF_033978785.1 of Entelurus aequoreus. Classification (NCBI taxonomy): domain Eukaryota; kingdom Metazoa; phylum Chordata; class Actinopteri; order Syngnathiformes; family Syngnathidae; genus Entelurus; species Entelurus aequoreus. The sequence continues at coordinate 13,842,098 of NC_084745.1, read as the reverse complement.
GTTAATACTGTAAATCCCACATTCTTTATTTTCATGTACATTCTGGGTGTCTCATTCAGTAAAAAAAATTAAAATTCCATTCCGTTTTTTGAGGTGGTCTGTCATAACATTTTTAGCATTCAATCAGACATTATTGTGAGGTTTTGTATTAGTGTTCCTAAAAGTCAGATATACCGGCCCAGTGTTTCCCATAAACTGGCAAGATACCCGTGGCGGTGGGGGTGTGGTCACAATGACATCATCGAGTAATTTGCATAATTTACTACAATGATATGATTTTCTCTAAAAAGGCTCAAAAAATGTATACTTACTAATTAATAATAACAGTTTTGTTTTAAACATCCATCCATTTTACAATATAATTACAACACTTTATGTACATATTATTATACAGATTTGAACAATAAGTTATTCACTGAAATATATTTATTAATTGTGGGTCTTACAAAAAATATATCTTATAAAATATAAAAGCTAAAATGTCTCTTAAAGCTCTGCCCCTTTAATTAGTGCATACTAAATAATTTAACTTTAGCCTACTACTACAACCATATTATTTACCAGCAACATAAAGTGAAACAGAGGCAGAGGTGTCCTGCCACAGTCAGTAACAAATAAACAGAAAATAGTAGTGGTCAAATACAAATAAGGCAACAAGAGAAGTATCCTACACTTCTCTTTTGTAAAGTAAATCTGAACAGCCTATAAGGGCATCTACATCAACTATATGATTTGCCTGAGAAGCTGGACAGGACAAAAAAAAATAAAAAAAATATTTTGTATTTGTGGCGGACGTAATTCTTTTGTGGCGGGCCGCCACAAATAAATGAATGTGTGGGAAACACTGCCGGCCCCCAGACACATTTGTTTCTCTAAATTTGGCCCCCGAGTCAAAATAATTGCCCAGGCCTGTGTTAAACTGTGAGGAGGTTACATATGTGGTTAATATGATGTAGATGAGATTACTAATTCACAGTTAACATTTGAGGGGGCCCCGACCCTGAGGCCAAAAAGGTTAAAAACAGCTAATCTAGATAGGGACTATAGTCAAGGAAGTAAATAAGAATGAAAACATCTGCGGTCCCCTCCAAGGTTTCTCATTGTAGCCCATTGGGTTGCTTTTTCTTGCCCTGATGTGGGATCTGAGCCGAGGATGTCGTTGTGGCTTGTGCAGCCCTTTGAGACACTCGTGATTTAGGGCTACATAAATAAACTTTGATTGATTGGAAACATAATTTAAAGTGAAAGTAAAACAAATAAAAAGATGTTATTTGGTTGACGAGTAGAAGTGAAGACAGGAATAGAGTACGGTGGCGGTACTAAATATCTATGTTGGCGGCCGCGCTCCTGACTGTTTCCTGTTCCCTGCGCCCGCAGTGATCGTGGTTTTGTTCGCCGCCCTGAGGAGGCAACGCAAGAAGGAGCCCCTGATCATCTCCAAAGAGGACGTGCGGGACAACGTGGTCAGCTACAACGACGAGGGCGGCGGCGAGGAGGACACCCAGGCCTTCGACATCGGCACGCTGCGCAACCCCGAGGCCATCGAGGACGCCAAGCAGCGGCGGGACATCCTCCCCGAGGTCTACTACCCACCGGCCAGGCGGCCCGCGCCCCCTTCGGCCCGGGACAACAACAACGGCGACGTGAGGGACTTCATCAACCAGAGGATCCAGGACAACGACGGCGACGCCACTGCTCCGCCGTACGACTCGCTGGCCACGTACGCCTACGAGGGCAGCGGCTCCGTGGCCGAGTCGCTCAGCTCGCTGGAGTCGGCCACCACCGAGGGCGAGCAGGACTACAACTACCTGAGCGAGTGGGGGCCGCGCTTTAAGAAACTGGCTGACATGTACGGCGCCGACGACAGCGACAGAGATTCCTAACGGGCGGCGACTTTCTGTGCCAGGGCGAACGCACAAGATGGCGGATGGACACCCTGAGGGTAGGCGTCATGTGGCCCGTCACGTGGTAGTTAGGGCAAAGGGACCTCTGTGTGGTGTTAGGCCACGCCCGCCGGAATATATCTAACTGTTTTTTTTTTTCTTCTTTGTTTTTATTGTGCCGCTGCTGCCTGTGACGAACACGCTGGCGCAGTTGTGTACTTTTTGTGCGACAAACATCACGCTGCATATTGTGATCTTTAGCTTGTGTACGTTCATGATCAAAAACACTGTACAGACATCTTCACCTCAGCACTCACAGCGCCCCCCGGCTGTGCTCAAGGTAATGGCGGACAGGAAAACCAATGCTGGGAACAGACTTTAGTGAATTTGTTCAAAGGAAGTCTCTTTAGGACGACGGAGGACATAACGCGACACCTCAAATATTTGCTGCCGCGACATCGCCGAGGATTTTTCTTTTTGCTGCGCATCTCTGTCTTTATTCACCCCCTCTGACGCAAACATGGTGGCGCTGTCCTGGTAGATGTTGGTTGTCGATGTGTAGACGCCGTGGGCCGTTGGTGACAAATGTGGAGTTCTGTGAGCGTAGGCAAATATATTAAAAAAAACAAAACATGTTTGGGGGGTTGTCTGACTGTCCCGTTACTTCTGCTTTGTACAAGGTGACATTTTGTACGGAATATTTATATGACGCGATTAAATATCTTCAAACGTGTTTTCTTTCATGTGTCCACTTGATACCACTCTGGGAAGACAACTATTGACGTATGATTTTATTTAGAATACTTTAAAAGGTGTGTTTTCAGTGTACGAGCGACATTGACGGCCTGGCCACTCACGAGCATGAGGAGACGACGTTCCGCCTCGTCATCACTTCCTGCCGTCGTCGGGCTCGTCGTCGTCGTCCTGTCGCTCGCGCTCGCGCCTCATCTCCTTCAGCTCCTGACGGTATTTGCGCTCGATGAAGCGCTTCTGATGAGCCATCTGTGGGAAGTTATCTGTGGGCGGGCGGCAGAGAACAAGGAAGGAGTCCGTTAGCGGGGGGGAAAAGAAAAAAAGATGGGAGGCGGTGCTAAGACGTCGTTCTTAATGAGGACGTAAAAATTAATTAGACAAGCTTGTGTGGTTTCAGCAGACTGACCATGACGGCTGACAACATAATTACAAGACTACTTCATTACTTTTCATAACAATTAGAGACCGGCTTTTTTAGATGCTCCTCTATTACATGTAATACGCCTTAAAAGCCCACTATCATACAAAAATGACTTTTTAACAGTAATGTCCCTGCAGACTGATTATGAACACCAAACATGAGAAAAAAACAATCATACCCCTTACTTGTTTGCTCCATCCTATAGAGAAGAGGCATCAGGCTTTGCTACACATCTTAAAATGGTAAATGGGTTATACTTGTATAGCGCTTTTCTACCTTCGAGGTACTCAAAGCGCTTTGACACTATTTCCACATTCACACTGCAAAAACTGAAATCTAAGTACGATTAAATATCTCAAATAAGGGTGATATTTGCTTATTTTCTATCTGATAAGATAATTCTTCTCACTAAGCAGATTTTATGTTAATGTTTTACTTGTTTTAAGGATTTTGGTCCTAAATGATCTCAGTAAGATATTAAAGCTTGTAGCTGAGATTGTATGACCTAAAATATCATGATACCAAGCGCATATCATTATGTCAAGATAATGGCACTAGCATTTACTTAATTTAAGAATATTTTTCAACATATTGAGCAAAAAGGTCTAATTTTTTTTTTTCTACCAAGAAAAGTGCACTTATTAGTGAAAATATACTTATTTTAAAGTATTTTTGGGTTCATTGAGGTTAGCTAATTTTACTTGTTTTGGAAAGTCTTGACAAGCCGAATTTTCTTGTTCTATTGGCAGATAATTTTGCTTAGTTCAAGTAAAATACCCCTCATTTTTGTATTTTTTTTCTTGTTTTTGAACACTGACTTTTTGCAGTGCACCCATTCACACACTGATGGCGGGAGATGCCCTGCAAGGCGCTAACCACGACCCATCAGGAGCAAGGGTGAAGTGTCTTGCTCAAGGACACAATGGACGTGACTAGGTTGGTAGAAGGTGGGGATCGAACCCGGAACCCTCAGGTTGCTGGCACGTCCACTCTTCCAACCCCGCCATCCCCATGAAAACTTTCGTCCTCCTACCTGGCACTACTAGGATGAGCATGCCCTGTGAATGCGGCCAACACGGTTTTGTAAAACAGGCTTTGCTACACGTCTTAAAATAAAGCTAACTGTACGTTCGACCATCTTGTTTTTCTTGCTAACCTAGCATGATGTCGCTATTAAAATGTGAGTGTAATGTTAGCAACACTCAGTCAAAATGCTAACATTTGTGTCCTCTTGTCCCGCTCCTTAAAATGATTGTTTATGTCACGTTACACAAGAGATACAGTGTTAATGTGAAAAGTTGATAAGGTACACAATAGTAACACAATGATTTGTATACACTAACAACAAATAGACTACATTGCCTATCGATTGGCCGACAATGGAATGGAACTTTCGTCATCATTCGTGTTTTTCCGGACAGAAGTGCGTAAACATCGAAGGTGAAAATTTAAAGTGTGGAACGTTTCACCCCAATCTTGTCAAAAACAAATACTTTGCTTATTTTGCAAAGCAGACCTTGTTTAAAGCGGAGTCGGGATGTCAGACATCTGAGGGATGCCATCTCAACTCGGTAAGATAGTTAGCTTGTTACCTTGCTAGCCAGTGTGAGACAAACTTGCGTGAAGATGGATTAAAGCATCATTTTAGCTAAAGTCTGCACCCTATATTTAATTTCAGGAACTTCAAGTGTGAAGCAGCATCGGCACAATAAACAATCACACACAAAAATTAGGCAGCATGAAGCTGAAATTATAAAATAATAAATATACAATCTATTAGATAGCTAAAAAGTTTTTAATTAATTGAATCTATTAGATTGCTAAACATACCAGGAGTTAATCATTAATTAATAATGTAACTTTTTAAACATGAGTTTTTTTTCTTTTTTTTTTGAGAAAATTAGATTTAGTGTTTGTTTTTATGTGTGAATCTTTGGGCACGCAACGATTCAATTTGATTCCAATTACTGGGGTGGCGATTCAATTCAGAATTAATTCTCGATTCAAAACGATTGTCGATTCAAACCAGTAAAGCTCCTTTGCATGACTAAATATGTATTTGTATATATATATATATATATATACTGTATATGTATTCACATATTAATATGTATATACTGTATATGTATTCATGTACATATATACATGAATATATATACATGTGCATATACATACATAAATACATATGCAATCATATACAGTATATACATACACACAAAAATACATATACAGTATATACACATTTATATACATTAATACATGCATACATATATATATATATATATATATATATATATATATATATATATATATATATATATATATATATATATATATATATATATATATATATTAGGGGTGTAAAAGTATGTGTATTTGTATTGAACCGTTTCGGTACGGGGGTTCCGGTTCGGTTCGGAGGTGTACCGAACGAGTTTCCACACAGACATATTAAGTAGCGTAACGCACGTTGTGTAAACAATGCACACCGAGGCACAACACACGCATGCTAGCAGCTAACGGGCTAGGATAGACTGACCATACGTTCTCTTTTCACCAGACATGTTCTCTTTTGCGGAGCTGTCAGGGCGGGGTTTCTTAAATGCCTCAAATGTCCGGCATTTTGAGTTAGGGTTGCGTGTATTTTCAATGTACGTTCAAGGTTAAGAAGGGGTTAAAAACAAAACAAATTGTGCGCGCAGCAGCATTGGTGAGGGAGGGGCAGAGACAGAGAGAGCGAGAGAGTTATGATAAACGCGCATGCGTCGCCAGGCTCTGCTTTTTATTCATTAATTTATCAGATTTAATTTTGTATTATCTATAGCAGGGGTGTCAAAAGTGTGCCCCGGAGGCCATTTGCGGCCCACAGCTAATGTTTGAAAGGCCCACGACACATTCTAAAAATACTATTAAAATAAACAAAAACATAACAAAAGTGAAATAAAAAAGCTTAAAGGTTAAATGTAATTTAGAAAAAGTTGCAATGTTGACTAATAAAACCAAGCTGTTTTTTTTCTTTCAAACTGTCATTGCTCAAAACATAATATTGAATCAAAATCAATGTTATTATGAATTATTGACCTATCCAAAGTTCCGATTACTTCACATCAAATATTCCACTAAGAAAAATATTTTTGGTGGAAGATTTTGCAAATTTGGTAAATAAATAACCCAAAAATGTATATTTTGTTGTTTTCTTACTGTACCGAAAATGAACCGAACCATGACCTCTAAACCGAGGTACGTACCGAACCGAAATTGTTGTGTACCGTTACACCTCTAATATATATACACAGTATATATATATATACATACGTATATTTACATGCATAAATATTTCTTAATCTATTTTTTTAAAATCAGGATGAAAAATATTTTTTTGTGCTCCCTTAATTTTTAATGCCCTTTACTTTCTTAAAAACATGTTTTTGTCAGCAATTGAAATGTCCTTGCTTTTGAATATACACACGTTTAATATCCATTGATCCATTTCCTACCGCTTGATAGTTATTTTCATTTTGTAAAAACCTAATGAGCAGCCCAGTTACAGTATAAGTACATATATACAAAATAGTTATATTTGTTAGTAAACACATTCCTACACTTTCTGAGGCTGAATTTAAAATCAAATGGCTACATTAGCTCCACCAAATTTGATTATGCTTCATAAGTCTATAAGTTGATTAATCGTTAAGAAAATTGATGACTTGTCGACAATGAAAATAGCTGCAACCCTGAAACACAATCGCGCTTTTTGAAACACAGCTCATTAGCATTAAAGCTACAGATTAGTACAATTACTTTTAAAATCCAGCATACTTCTGAACACTTCTTATACACTATTGCATAAATATATACAAATATATAAACATATACATACATATACAAAACCCAAAACCAGTGAAGTTGGCACGTTGTGTAAATGGTAAATAAAAACAGAATACAATGATTTGCTAATCCTTTTCAACTTATATTCAATTGAATAGACTGCAAAGACAATATACTGAAAAACGATATGTTTTGCAAATATTAGCTCATTTGGAATTTGATACCTGCAACATGTTTAAAAAAAGCTGGCACGAGTGGCAAAAAAGACTGAGAAAGTTGAGGAATGCTCGTCAAACACTTATTTGGAACATCCCACAGGTGAACAGGCTAATTGGGAACAGGTGGGTGCCATGATTGGGTATAAAAGCAGCTTCCATGAAATGCTCAGTCATTTACAAACAAGGATGGGGCGAGGGTCACCTCTTTGTCAACAAATGGGTGAGCAAATTCTCGAACAGTTTAAGAACAACATTTCTTAACCAGCTATTATAAGGAATTTAGGGATTTCATCATCTACGGTCCGTAATATCATCAAAAGATTCAGAAAATCTGGAAAAAAATCACTGCATGTAAGCGGCAAGGCCGAAAACCAACATTGAATGCCCGTGACCTTCGATCCCGCAGGCAGTACTGCATCAAGTGTGTAAAGGATATCACCACATGTGTTCAGGAACACTTCCCAAAACCACTGTCAGTAACTACAGTTTGTCGATACATCTGTAAGTGCAAGTTAAAACTCTACTACGCAAAGCGAAAGTCATTTATCAACAACACCCAGAAACGCTGCCGGCTTCGCTAGGCCCGAGCTCATCTAAGATGGACTGAAACAAAGTGGAAAAGTGTTCTGTGGTCTGATGAGTCCACATTTCAATTTTTGGGGGAAACTGTGGACGTCGTGTCCTCCGGACCAAAAGGAAAAGAACCATCCGGACTGTTATAAGCCCAGAGTTCAAAGCTGGCATCTGTGATGATATGGGTGTGTATTAACTTACACATCTGTGAAGGCACCATTAATGCTGAAAGGTACATACAGGTTTTGGAGCAACATATGTTGCCATCCAAGCAACGTTACCATGGACGCCCCTGCTTATTTCAGCAAGACAATGCCAAGCCACGTGTTACATCAACGTGGCTTCATAGTAAAAGAGTGTGGTACTAGACTGGCCTGTCTCCCATTGAAAATGTGTGGCGCATTATGAAGCCTAAAATACCACAACGGAGACCCCCGGACTGTTGAACAACTTAAGCTGTACATCAAGCAAGAATGGGAAAGAATTCCACCTGAGAAGCTTCAAAAATGTGTCTCCTCAGTTCCCAAACGTTTATTGAGTGTTGTTAAAAGGAAAGGCCATGTAACACAGTGGTGAACATGCCCTTTCCCAACTACTTTGGCACGTGTTGCAGCCATGAAATTCTAAGTTAATTATTATTTGCAAAAAAAAAATAAAGTTTATGAGTTTGAACATCAAATATCTTGTCTTTGTAGTGCATTCAATTGAATATGGGTTGAAAAGGATTTGCAAATCATTGTATTCCGTTTATATTTACATCTAACACAATTTCCCAACTCATATGGAAACGGGGTTTGTGTATGTATATATATATATATATATATATATATATATATATATATATATATATATATATATATATATATATATATATATATATATATATATATATATATATATATATACACACATATGTACAATACACTTCTAATACACTATTGCTAATACACTCAGACTTAGGGTTGTTTTGGGACACAGTTCCTAATGGACCAATCAGTCGATCAGAAGTTGCATTGGAACTCCTGATTTTGCAAGTTGGACATTCCAGCTGAACACTTTTTGAAGTCTTTTGAACCTTTCGCCTCCACAGCAGGCAGGAAAGGAAGGCCCTCAAAGTTGAAAGGATTTGTGCAAGTTAGTGACTCACACACCGATCCACACACACTCGTCAACGACAGAACACGCGCCCCTCGCAACCGCCGCGCTCGTGCGTCAACAATCCATTTCGGCTGAGTCGGCAGGATAGCGGCTCAAAAATGGAAATCAACACTTGTCTTGAGAGGAAAAGACTCCAGAGTTCCATTATTTAACGCACGTTGCCAGAAAGTACACACACACACACACACACACACACACACACACACACACACACACACACACACACACACACACACACACACACACACACGCACACACAGACGCACACACAGACGCACACACAGACGCACACACAGGTTGATGCATCTCAGCTGTCCGCTCCTTGGAGACGGCGCTCATCTGCATGCTGATGAACTCCAATAAGTCACTCTTGCTTACTCACAACACTTGTGACGGCCCAAGATGGCGCTTGCATACTTTATAGACTATAAAGTGTCAGCTGACGTGTTTTCCCACCTACGGGTCGAGTCGCTCACCTACAGGACTGGCGGCGAGTGAGTCATCACGCCAAAAACACGCGCTGGCCATGAATGCTTGACGGGACGCCATCTTTCATGCCTTGCTTTGCGTTACATCACACGCTTTTTCATCCTGAGATTAGAGAGACATATTTTGGGGGCGAGCAGTGAAAAGGTCTTTTTTCAGACGTTCCCGACGCCTTCCCCTCGCCTCGTTTTGTCAGCGCTCACGTTTGTGCAGTCAGGCGTCTCGCTTAACATTTCATTCCGAAGGCGGCCGAGACGGAACGAGACGTGGTTGAGCGGCTCGGACTAACGAGGCCGCAGCTGTCGGACTCGACCCTTAACCTGCAGTCCCACGTTTGTCAGTGCGGAACATCTACGCAGCAGATCTACACATCTGTGAAGGCGCCATTAATGCTGAAAGGTACATACAGGTTTTGGAGCAACATGTGTTGCCATCCAAGCAACGTTATCATGGACGCCCCTGCTTATTTCAGCAAGACAATGCCAAGCCACGTGTTACAACAGCGTGGCTTCATAGTAAAAGAGTTTATTAATTATCAAGTGTCATGCTAGTTATTAACATTTTGGCTAGTTGTCAGCTAATTATCAAGAATAGTTAAGCTAGTTTGTAAGACTTTAGCTAATTATCAACATTTTAGCTAGTTATCAATATTTAACAAGAGTTCAACTAGTTAGTAAAACTGGCTAATTATCAAAAAAGTTAAGCTAATTAACATGGGTTCAGCAAGTAAGACTTTAACTAATCATTTAGAGTTAATTTAGTTAACAAGAGATTAGCTAGTAAGAGTTTAGATAATTATCAAGAGTTAAGGTAGTTAAAGAGTTCAGCTAATTGTCAAGTGTTAATAAGCTTGTTAACAAGAGTTCAACTAGTTAGTAAAACTGGCTAATTATCAAAAAAGTTAAGCTAATTAACATGGGTTCAGCAAGTAAGACTTTAACTAATAATTTAGAGTTAATTTAGTTAACAAGAGATTAGCTAGTAAGAGTTTAGATAATTATCAAGAGTTAAGGTAGTTAAAGAGTTCAGCTAATTGTCAAGTGTTAAGCTTGTTAACAAGAGTTCAGCAATTAAGAGTTTAGCTAATTATCAAGAGTTAAGCTAGTTACGACTTCACCTAGTTAGTAAGAGTTTAGCTAGTTGAGAGTTAAGCTAATAAACAAGAGTTCAGCTAGTAAGACTTTAGCTAATTATCAAGAGCTAAGCTAGTCAACAAGAGTTCAGCTAGTAAGTGTTTAGCTAAATATAAAGAGTTAAACTAGTTAACAAGAGTTTAGCTAGTAATAATTCAGCTACATATTGACAGTTAAGCAAGTTAACAATAGTTCAGCTAGCAAAAGTTAAGCTAATTATCAAGAGTTAAGCTAGTTAACAAGAGTTCAGCAAGTTAGTAAAAGTTAAGCTAATTATCAAGAGTTAGACTGCTTAGTTAGAGTTACATTTCATCCAAAAAGACAAACCTTTTGTATTTTAGCGTTTTGTTCTGTTAAAACATTGCAGTTACGGAAATGACAAACATGTCAAGCAATCCATCCATCCATCCATTTTCTACCGCTTGTCCCTTTCGGGTTCGCGGGGGGTGCTGGAGCCTATCTCAGCTACAATCGGGCGGAAGGCGGGGTACACCCTGGACAAGTCGCCATCTCATCACAGGGCCAACACAGATAGACAGACAAACAAAGTTTACTTATAGCCCTTAATCACAAATGTCTCAAAGGGCTGCACAAGCCACAACGACATCCTCGGCTCAGGGCAAGAAAAAAAAGGTTGCGAGTTGTTGAGTTTTTTCTTATAGGATCTGAGAATGTCGTTGTGGATTGTGCACCCCTTTGAGACATTTGTGATTAAGGGTTATATAAGTAAACTTTGATTGACTGATTGTTGTTTTAACCCTTAATTTCTTATTCAAAGTTGTGTTATCTATAAACATCCGGTGTTGAAGATTCCTAGAAAAATATTTTCCAAGTTGATAATGTTATATCGTTTCATTTTGTTAATTTTAGGTTATTAAAATGCAGTAAGCCAATGGGAAAAAAAACTTGCTGGACTTTGGAAACTCCTGCTTGGACTGAAGTGAACTTTTAAAACTCAACGGCTCGATTTTCAAATGAAACGATCCTTTTTTTTTTTTTAATCTAGTGACATGAAAGAGCAACTTATGAAGAGGAAACGTTCATTTAGGAGCGTCCATCAATCAGGCTGACACGGCGCTCGCTGGGGAGGAGAAGAGCAAGAATTCAAGAAGCAGAACGCTGAACTCTGCTGAGGAAAATAATGAAGCTGATCCGCACAAACAGTATCAATCATTTAGCCCCCAAATGGAATCAAAGTCCGACCTCGCCTACAGCCCCCGCTGGCTGAGCGCTCACCTGCCGCTAATTAGCAGACTAATGAAATCATTGTAGACATGATGTATGTTAGCATCCAGCCAAAGATTATAAACTGCGACATCACACTGCATGTTTGTTTTGACAGTGTGCTCCAGTCGGCAGCATTTTGAAGGATGTAAATGTCACATAATATTCATATTATTTACACAATTCAAAAATGTTTTTGATAACTCTGCTGCGTGTCTGTAATTAATAAGCTGTGTTTGCTCGTGTGTGTCTCCAAGAAGCGCTACTGCACTATTATTCACTTTTTACATATACATTGTAACGTAATAGATGTCAATATGTCTACTCAGTGGCCTAGTGGTTCGAGTGTCCGCCCTGAGATCGGTAGGTTGTGAGTTCAAAACCCGACCGAGTCATGCCAAAGACTATAAAAATGGGACCCATTATCTCCCTACTTGGCACTCAGCATCAAGGGTTGGAATTGGGGGTTAAATCACCAAAAAGGATTCCCGGGCGCGGCCACCGCTGCTGCTCACTGCTCCCCTCACCTCCCAGGTGGTGATCAAGGGGATGGGTCAAATGCAAAGGACAAATTTCACCACACCTAGTGTGTGTGTGACAATCATTGGTACTTTAACTTGAACTTTATTTATCACATACAACGGGGACTGTGTGGCGCCGCTGGGAGAGTGGCCGTGCCAGCAACCTGAGGGTTCCTGGTTCGATCCCCAGCTTCTACCAACCTAGTCACGTCCGTTGTGTCCTTGAGCAAGACACCTCACCCTTGCTCCTGATGGGTCGTGGTTAGCGCCTTGCATGGCAGCTCCCGCCATCAGTGTGTGAATGTGTGTGTGAATGGGTGAATGTGGAAATAGTGTCAAAGCGCTTTGAGTACCTTGAAGGTAGAAAAGCGCTATACAAGTATAACCCATTTACAACAACGTAACATTAAGAAGTGGGACAGGAGGACACAAATGTTCACAACACTAGCATAGCTATGTAAGGCAGTAAATGTAATGTTAGTGTTAGCTACACGCTAACTAACATTACATTTACCAGCATTTAGTATTTATCTAAATATTGGTTTGGCTTCTTAGGAGCTATTTTTATTCATATTTGATGGTTAAAAGATGTTTATCTACTTACATGGAAACATTTTAGAGTGTTTTTAATTAGAGATGTCCGATAATATCGGACTGCCGATATTATTGGCCGATAAATGCTTTAAAATGTCATATCGGAAATTATCGGTATCGGTTTCAAAATTATCGGTATCGGTTTTAAAAAAAGTAAAATGTATGGCTTTTTAAAACGCCGCTGTGTACACGGACGTAGGGAGAAGTAAAGAGCGCCAATAAACCTTAAAGGCACTGCCTTTGCGTGCCTGCCCTGTCACATGATATCTACATCTTTTTTCACACACAAGTGAATGCACGCATACTTGGTCAACAGCCATACAGGTCACACTGAGGGTTGCCGTATAAACAACTTTAACAACTTTTACAAATATGCGCCACACTGTGAACCCACACCAAACAAGAATGACAAACACATTTCGGGAGAACATCCGCACCGTAACACAACATAAACGCAACAGAACAAATACCCAGAACCCCTTGCAGCACTAACTCTTCCGGGACGCTACAATATACACCCCCCGCAACCCCCCCACACCTAAACCTCCTCATGCTCTCTCAGGGAGAGCATGTCCCCAATTCCAAGCTGCTGTTTTGAGGCATGTAAAAAAAAAATAATGCACTTTGTGACTTCAATAATAAATATGGCAGTGCCATGTTGGCATTTTTTTCCATAACTTGAGTTGATTTATTTTGGAAAACCTTGTTACATTGTTTAATGCATCCAGCGGGGGCATCACAACAGAATTAGGCATAATAATGTGTTAATTCCACGACTGTATGTATCGGTTGATATCGGTAATTAAGAGTTGGATAATATCGGAATATCGGATATCGGCAAAAAAGCCATTATCAGACATCTCTATTTTTAATGATAAAAAACAAGCGCTTCTGGTTTATATGACATCACGTGAGTTCATGTCCTGTTGTAGACATCGTATAAGGACAAGTATAGAACTAGCACTTGCTAAAATAAGGTTTAATGTACACAACTGAATATCTCAGTGGCTCAGACGTGCGTTCTTAATGGGGAAAGACAGACTATTGTATTCATGCTAGCGAGTCAATCATGGTTTTTTGATCATTTTGATAATCAACCATTGGGAGGTTTTTAACACGGTTTGTCATTGACACATTTTTCGTTATGCCACTATTGCGAGGTTAGTATGCTCATTTTAGAAAACAAAACAAACTTAAAAGCTCACACGTCTCTATAGGACTGTCGAATGTTAAAGTTAAAGTTCCACTGATAGTCACACACACAGTAGGTGTTGTGAAATTACCCTCTGCATTTGACCCATGGCCTTGTTCCAGCCCCTGGGAGGTGAGGGGAGCAGTGAGCAGCAGTGGTGGCCGCGCTCGGGAATAATTTTGGTGATTTAACCCCCAATTCCAACCCTTGATGCTGCATTTTTATAGTCTTTGGTATGACTCGGCCGGGGTTTGAACTCACGACCTACCGATCTCAGGGCAGACACTCCAATCAATCAATCAATCAATCAAAGTTTACTTATATAGCCCTAAATCACGACTGTCTCAAACTCCAACCATAAGGCCACTGAGCAGGGTTAATAGTTATAGAATAATAATACAATGGTTAACAGATATAGCTTTTTTTAAGATGTGTAGTGAAGCCTGAGTTGGCAGGTTTTTACTTCAAGCTAGCGTTTGAGCACCTTTTCATTAATCAATCCATCCATTTCCTACCGCTTGTCCCTTTTGGGGTCACTGGGGCCGCTGGAGCCTATCTCAGCTGCATTCGGGAGGAAAATAGGAACAATAATAGGGCTGCAACTAACGATTAATTTGATAATCGATTAATCTGTCGATTATTACTTCGGTTAATCGATTAATAATCGGATAAAAGAGACAAACTACATTTCTATCCTTTCCAGTATTTTATTGAAAAAAACCAGCATACTGGCACCATACTTATTTTGATTATTGTTTCTCAGCTGTTTGTACATGTTGCAGTTTATAAATAAAGGTTTATAAAAATAAACAAAATAAAACAAATTGCCTCTGCGCATGCGCATAGCATAGATCCAACGAATCGATGACTAAATTAATCGCCAACTATTTTTATAATGGATTTTAATCGATTTAATTGATAAGTTGTTGCAGCCCTAAACAATAATAACGATTCAGGTTTATATAACGCTTTTCAAGACGCTCAAAGCGCTTTACAGTAAAGACCCATCATTCGTTTGCTTCACGTAAGCTACATCTTTAGCTACAGCTGCCCTGGGGAAGACACAACGACAGTGACGAGGATGGCGGAAGCTGGATTCGTACCAGGAGCCCTTAAGTGTCCGGATGAGCGCAAACCGTCGGCAAACATGAGTAAAACTTGCATAGATGCTACATGCTAACACTACACTCACATTCTAACAGCAACATATTTCATATAGAAAGGCTGTCTGTATCTGACTGATAGACAGTTGGCAGTGCATTTTCTTTTCAAGACATGTAGTGAAGCCTGCTGTTTTAAAAAGATGTCCTCCACCACTGTTCAGAATAACGACGTAATATAATTTACTAGTAACGAGTAATCGAATGAATTTCTTTTATGTGCGTTACAACTGCCTTATTAATATGTTTGATGTAATGTGGCACGCTATTTCTGATCAATCATCAGTCAATCAAAGTTTATTTATATAGCCCTAAATCACGGGTGTCTCAAAGGGCTGCACAAGCCACAGATGCCTATTATGTGATTTTACGTCAACATGACAGCAACAAATGGACGCAACAACCAATAAAATGAACTGGATATCAAATAGGAACAGGCAACATCACACAGCAAACAACACACACTCATACACAACAATACTGCGTGGGAATAATGAGCAACAAATCAATGATTGAAGCGACAAGCTAGCAATCTTAGCATACCTCATTTTTGGACAAGGAGACAAGTCAGCTATTGAGGTAACATTTAATCTCTTTATAAAAACAGAGGTAAGACAATCCAGTGAAAAGATTCAACAGAGCTACAGTCCTGCAAGAGCAAACAAATGCTATCTGTCTCTCTCGTTGACGTCACACGTCACCAAACAACAGGCACCACCTTTTAAAAAGGCACAAACTCATACTCTCTGCTTTCATGAAATATCTTTCAACCGCATATGCCTCATATTTTGTAAAAAATTACTTTCTCGAGTTGTCAATTACATTTCTTAAAGAGTAATTACATTAGTAATTCAATGACTTTTTGTAGCGAAGGGCGGGGTCAGAGGTGGAAGGAGGAAACGACAAGCATTTGAACGTGTCTTCTCTTAAGTGAGGGAGATAATAGATCTTTCTGGCATTTGGTGTTCATAAACAGGCCCTAAGGGCACGTTTTACTCTTATAACATCGTCAAAAAGTCACATTTGCATAATACCAGGCATTTAAGAATGAAGTTGTTTTAAAGAGGCAAATGTGGAGTGTTGTCACTACTTGACTGCAGTGAAGCACACGCAGCACTTTTCTTCAAGTGGACTTTGATGGCGAGATGAAAACCAGCCAAGAAAGCTCTGAGGAGGACCAGAAGAAGAGTTCTAAGGCCGAGAGGGTCCCCGAGGGCGCGTGAAGCCTGGCTCGTTCAAACACAAAAACACAAACTGTGCCCGGCCCACGGCGACAAGAAGTAGCAGCAGCAGCAGCACAATGACACGGTCGACCACTCTCAGTGCCGTTCTGGTGTTGGTGAGGCTTCCACTTGGACGAGGACGCGTGCCACCAAGCACTTCAAACAGCCAAGATGGCGCTACCAACTGCTCAGCTCTGTGGCAACCACCTTGCACTGTGCTGCCAAAGCTAATGGTCAATGCACGTTAGGGCTGGATAATTAATCAAATGTTAATCTTGATTTGGATTTTCTCACGATCATAAAAGTATTATAATTAAAAAAAACTAAAAAAAATATTAATGGGCTGTGCAACGTGCATGCAAATTCCCGAGCTTGTCACGGTGAAACGGATTAGTGAGCAAATTAGTGACCTAAAAGAGCACAACCACTAGAAGTTTGTGATCTCACTTTGGTTTATTTGACACACATGCACAGAATGCCTCATAAATAATCGCTAAACTCATCCAAAAAAAAGTAAAGCCATATAATTTCTGCGTGAATATAACCGCAAACGGAGTGACATAATTGGCCAATATACTATCAGGGAATTTGACATAAATGTAAGTGAGGAGAAGGAACATTTGTTTGGGAAAATAATGTGTTCATCCCCAAAACACTCAACCGCCCAGTCCTGACCTAGACAACGTTGGGATGGCGACTTGAAGCAGCGACTAAACTACTAAGCTAAAGCTAGCAAGAACAATCCATCCACCCACAAAACATCTCATCTGCTTGTGTTGTTGTGAACGACATCATCCATGTAACATTAATGTACAATCTGGACAAAAGTCACAACTTGAGTCTCTGAAGTCGTCACCTTACTCGTCATGCACAGAACAACAGCACACTTCCTCCCTTCACAATAACACCCGGTCTGACTGTGCGAACAAAATAAAGGTTTTAAAAAAGTACCTTGCACAAGCATAATGTACTTAAAGGCCTACTGAAACCCACTACTACCAACCACGCAGTCTGATAGTTTATATATCAATGATGAAATCTTAACATTGCAGCACATGCCAATACGGCCGGGTTAGATTAGTAAAGTGCAATTTTAAATTTCCCGCGGAATATTCTGCTGAAAACGTCTCGGTATGATGACGTTTGCGCGTGACGTCACGGATTGTGCGGACATATTGGGGGACCATTGTGGCCAGCTATTAAGTCGTCTGTTTTCATCGCAAAATTCCACAGTATTCTGGACATCTGTGTTGGTGAATCTTTTGCAATTTGTTTAATGAACAATGAAGACAGCAAAGAAGAAAGCTGTAGCTGGGATCGGTGTATTAGCGGCCGGCTGCAGCAACACAACCAGGAGGACTTTGAGTTGGATAGCAGACGCGCTACCGTGAGTACAGCTTTGGCTTCCAAACATTTGATCGCTTGCCCGTCCGTGCGTGCCGCTATGTGCATGTCACGTACGTAACTTTGGGGAAATATATGTGCTGTATGAACTTTACGGAGGTGAACGGTACTTTGGGCTGTGGGATTGAGTGTGTTGTGCGGGTGTTTGAGTTGTATTGGCGGGTTATATGGACGGGAGGGGGGAGGTGTGTGTTATGCGGATTAATTTGTGGCATATTAAATATAAGCCTGGTTGTGTTGTGACTAATAGAGTCTTGTGTTTATTTACTATTTTAGTCATTCCCAGCTGAATATCAGGTCCCACCCGCCTCTCACAGCATCTTCCCTATCTGAATCGCTTCCACTGCCCTCTAATCCTTCACTCTCACTTTCCTCATCCACAAATCTTTCATCCTCGCTCAAATTAATGGGGTAATCGTCGATTTCTCGGTCCGAATCGCTCTCGCTGCTGTTGGCCATGATTATAAACAATGTGCAGATGTGAGGCGCTCCACAACCTGTGACGTCACGCTACTTCCGGTACAGGCAAGGCTTTTTTATCAGTGACCAAAAGTTGCAAACTTTATCGTCGATGTTCTCTACTAAATCCTTTCAGCAAAAATATGGCAATATCGCGAAATGATCAAGTATGACACATAGAATGGACCTGCTATCCCTGTTTAAATAAGAACATTTCATTTCAGTAGGCCTTTAAAGCACTTATTGATACATTTACAAAACTATGCTTTGACTTAAAATACAGGTGGAAGTTGTCAAAAGATGTATTGCACCAATATATGTGAAGATGTTTATTTATAACACAAAAAGCACACACTATGGTGGCAAAATAAGTGTAAAATGTAAAAAAAACTAAATTGTAATGTTTTTTTCATATTTTTATTGTAAGTTATTGTTACTATTACTATTATTTTACATGTTTATTCATCCCTAGTTTATATCTGGACTTTATTTTAAATTATAATTACAGTTCAGTTATCAATAGTGATGTCCGATAATGGCTTTTTTGCCGATATCCGATATTCCGATATTATCCAACTCTTAATTACCGATTCCAATATCAACCAATACCGATATATACAGTCGTGGAATTAACACATTATTATGCCTAATTTTGTTGTGATGCCCCCGCTGGATGCATTAAACAATGTAACAAAGTTTTCCAAAATAAATCAACTCAAGTTATGGAAAAAAAATGCCAACATGGCACTGCCATATTTATTATTGAAGTCACAAAGTGCATTATTTTTTTTAACATGCTTAAAAACAGCAGCTTGGAATTTTGGACATGCTCTCTCTGAGAGAGCATGAGGAGGTTGAGGTGGGCGGGGTTGAGGTGGGGGGGATAGGGGGTAGCGGGGGTGTATATTATAGCGTCCTGGAAGAGTTAGTGCTGCAAGGGGTTCTGGGTATTTGTTCTGTTGTGTTTATGTTGTGTTACGGTGCAGATGTTCTCCCGAAATGTGTTTGTCATTCTTGTTTGGTGTGGGTTCACAGTGTGGCGCATATTTGTAACAGTGTTAAAGTTGTTTATACGGTCACCCTCAGTGTGACCTGTATGGCTGTTGACCAAGTATGTATGGCATTCACTTGTGTGTGTGAAAAGCCGTAGATATTATGTGACTGGGCCGGCACGCAAAGGCAGTGCCTTTAAGGTTTATTGGCGCTCTGTACTTCTCCCTACGTCCGTGTACACAGCGGCGTTTTAAAAAGTCATACATTTTACTTTTTGAAACAGATACCGATACTTTTTAAACCGATACCGATCATTTCCGATATTACATTTTAAAGCATTTATCGGCCGATATCGGCAGTCCGATATTATCGGACATCCCTAGGTATTAATCATGATTTCAATATCAATCAGAATAATTGGGATTATTTTTTGTGCCATAATTGTCCAACCCTGTGTGTGTGTGCCAAACTACTCACATTTGTCGAGCGCGTCCATGGCAGCTCCCATTTCTGCCTGTTGGATGCTAAATGGAAAAAGAAGCAAAGAAAAGTCTTCAGTGTATTTTACCTTTTTTGGGGGAAAAAGTGTGAAAATAACAAATATGGAGGATTAGCGAGGATGCTTTTTATTTGTTTTGCTAAACAATGCCAGGTACAGCATCTCAAAGCGCTAAGCCTCGCGGCGCCGGGCGATGTTTGCGCTCGCCACGCGGCGTCACCCCCGTGTGCAGGGAGGCTGTGGAGATTAAGTGGCGTGAATACGGTAAAGAATAAGCCGTCAAAGATCCAATGGAGGAGACAAACTTATCGCCAGATTAGCTGCGCTTTCACGTCGGGGGCTGCCAAGGGG
>NC_084745.1:13712025-13817025 GCF_033978785.1 Entelurus aequoreus | reverse complement strand
AACGAACGGTTGACAGATGTTCCTCATTTGGAAGAGAAAGAAGAGCAGTCATTTGAGATTCTTCTGCGGGGACGAACGTGTGAAACGAGACAGAAAGACAAAACTTGGGAGACGTTTTGAAATGTTAACATTAGCATAAACACGCTGTGCTCGAGCTGCAAGTCGCCCTGAATTATTCACACACAATTTACTTATTTCAGGAGAGCGATCCATTTTTAATGCAGCGTGGTCACTTATGACACTCATATCAATAATTCACTTCCTTCTCCTCTCACTTACAAGCCAGCGCGCGCCAACAGCAAACAAGACACTTGCGAGCGTCGCTGTAGCGCAATCTCAGCAGGGCGGGGGGGGGGGGGGGGGGGGGGGGGGGGGGCTCACAAAGCTGCTATGTGTTGCATGCGCTGGTAAGATCACACTTGTCAAAGATTCTCTATGTGACAGGAGCTCTGTGCTGTTTTTAGGAGTTTGTTGCAAACTCACAAGCTAAATATCCTCTTATGATAGGAGCACTGTGTTGTAGAGAACCAACTGCAAAAACACATGTCAAAGATCCTCAATGTCAGTGGTTCTCAAATGGGGGTATGTGTACCCCTGGGGGTACTTGAAGGTATGCCAAGGGGTACGTGAGATTTTTTTTAAATGTCTGTCAAAAAGAACTGTGAAAAGAAATGCAACAATGCAATATTCAGTGTTGACAGCTAGATTTTTTGTGGACATGTTCCATAAATATTGATGTTAAAGATTTCTTTTTTTGTGAAGAAATTAGAATTATGTTCATAAATCCAGATGGATCTCTATTACAATACCCAAAGAGGGCATTTTAAGTTGATGATTACTTCTATGTGTAGAAATATTTATTTATAATTGAATCACTTGTTTATTTTTCAACAAGTTTTTAGTTATTTTTACATCTTTTTTTACAAATAGTTCAAGAAAGACCACAACAAATGAGCAATATTTTGCACTGTTACACAATTTAATAAATCAGAAACTGATGACATAGTGCTGTCTTTTTTTCTAACAAAAATGCTTTGCTCTGATTAGGGGGTATTTCAATTTAAAAAAAATTCACAGGGGGTACATCACTAAAAAAAGGTTGAGAACCACTGCTCTATGTGACAGGGGCACTGTGCTGTTTTAAGAACCAACTACAAAACCACTAGTCAAAGATCCTTTCCATGACAGGAGAACTGTGTGGTTTTTAAAAAATCTACCGCAAACACACTATTCAAAGATCCCCTATGAGACAGGCGCACTGTGCTTTACTATTAAGAACCGACAGCAAAGATGCTAATCAAAGATGTTCTATATGAGAGGACATACTTAGTATCTCAGGTAACTAGGACTGTTTTGTGTTTTGTTTTTACTTTACGGAAAAAATATCGAGATAATATCGTATATTACCATTCAACATATGGAGCGGAAAACACAACCAAAAATTGTAGGCTTCTTCACGCGACGAAGCCGGCCTACTCCCACCTAGCCCCTTTCCCAAATATTATCGGGGAAACACTGTATATACATACACTACCGTTCAAAAGTTTGGGGTCACATTGAAATGTCCTTATTTTTGAAGGAAAAGCACTGTACTTTTCAATGAAGATAACTTTAAACTAGTCTTAACTTTAAAGAAATACACTCTATACATTGCTAATGTGGTAAATGACTATTTTAGCTGCAAATGTCTGGTTTTTGGTGCAATATCTACATAGGTGTATAGAGGCCCATTTCCAGCAACTATCACTCCAGTGTTCTAATGGTACAATGTGTTTGCTCATTGGCTCAGAAGGCTAATTGATGATTAGAAAACCCTTGTGCAATCATGTTCACACATCTGAAAACAGTTTAGCTCGTTACAGAAGCTACAAAACTGACCTTCCTTTGAGCAGATTGAGTTTCTGGAGCATCACATTTGTGGGGTCAATTAAACTCTCAAAATGGCCAGAAAAAGAGAACTTTCATCTGAAACTCTACAGTCTATTCTTGTTCTTAGAAATGAAGGCTAGTCCACAAAATTGTTTGGGTGACCCCAAACTTTTGAACGGTAGTGTATGTATGTATGTATATATAAATATATATATATGCGGGGGAGAAGGGGTGTTCATGGGCTTGAATAAGTTGGTGACCACTGCGCTACAGTATATGTGCTTCATGATTAGTTGGCTCTCTTGAAGCAGTAAACCATGTTTGTCAATCACCATGGCAACAAATATGTCAGCTCTCAAAAGGCATTCAGTGAAATGAAACTTGCTACTTGACCTTTTGTCAAAGTGTGAGGGTGGGCAACTCCCTGAGGGGGCGAGGTTGTTTACACTTACAACAAGCTTTTATACATCCACAGCCTACATTCTGTTTGTGAGCAGAAGAAGGATGCGATATAAACCTTTTATATGCGGTTATGTTTAATAGGATTACATAACATTACATTGAAATGCTATTTGTGGATTGATCCACAAAGGAAACATTAGCACTGTCATCACATGGTTTTCATTATTCATTTGTATAAGTGTGACAAAAACTTCTTTTTTCCCCACATAATGTCAATCCAATTAATGAAACAAACTGAATAAAACACATTTGATTAAAAATTTGTTTTACATGCAGAAAGCAATGAGGAATACAAATAAATGAATTTAAAAATGTGCGATAGCAGAAAAGAAAAGAAAAAGCAATGCATTGTGGGCTTTGCGGGCCGACTGCATGTACTTATTTCCAACTTAGAACAAAGCCAAGAGCCTTGGACCAGTAATTGAACCAAAAAAGGCTTAGATAGCAGCCATGAAACCAAACGTCACTTGTAACTTTATCAGCTGACATGTTGTGTTCACAGCATTTTCAGACTGGTACGTTTGAATTGGTATGTTTTGTTAGAATATTTTCTACCCTTGGGGCAGAGTGAACTAACTGTACATGAGATCTTACCTCATGTGGAGTACATTATGTTCAAGGACATAATGAATGCACCCTGTTTTTTTCTACATGAGACACACATTGTATCTTGTTTAGCTTCCAGAGGGTGAGGTACTAGGTTTGGGACAAAGGCATAGTGGACAGATGTGTGTGTCCAACACACACGACAAGTTAACTTTTGGTTTTGATATCCATCAAGATTGACACAAGCAACCATTTTCAGAGAATGGTCCGGACTTTAGACGGCGCAGTCCTCTCTTCAGTGCTGGTATTACTGTTGTTTGTAAATAATAAATTGTTAATCTACAATTCTAGTCACATCTCATTATTCAGATAGACTCAGAAAACAATAATCTAGGAGGACTCTTTCTTGCAAAAGGGAGGGTCCCAATAGTTGTATGCCATTTCACACGTTCTTGGGGATAAAACATGTTGTCTGTTTAATTTGAGGGTTTTGAAATTGATTGTTTGAAACTTTTATAAGTAGATTGCACAGTTCGGTACATATTCCGTACAATTGACAACTAAATGGTAACACCGAATAAGTTTTCAACTTGTTTAAAGGCCTACTGAAACCCACTACTACCGACCACGCAGTCTGATACTTTATATATCAATGATGAAATCTTAACATTGCAACACATGCCAATACGGCCGGGTTAACTTATAAAGTGCAATTTTAAATTTCACGCGAAACTTCCGGTTGAAAACGTCTATGTATGATGATGTTTGCGCGTGACGTCGATGGTTGAAATGGAAGTATTCGGACACATTGTATCCAATACAAACAGCTCTGTTTTCATCACAAAATTCCACAGTATTCTGGACATCTGTGTTGGTGAATATTTTGCAATTTGTTTAATGAACAATGAAGACTGCAAAGAAGAAAGCTGTAGGTGGGATCGGTGTATGAGCGGCTGGCTGCAGCAACACAACCAGGAGGACTTTGACTTGGGTAGCAGGCGCGCTATCCGACGCTAGCCGCCGACCGCATCTATGATCGGGTGAAGTCCTTTGTCGCTCCGTCGATCGCTGGAACGCAGGTGAGCACGGGTGTTGATGAGCAGATGAGGGCTGGCGTAGGTGGAGCGATAATGTTTGTATCATAGCTCTGACGAGGTCCCGTAGCTAAGTTAGCTTCAATGGCGTCGTTAGCAACAGCATTGCTAGGCTTTGACAGGCGGCACAGCATTAACCGTGTAGTTACAGGTCCAGTGTTTGGTTCGGTGTCTCCTGATAGTAGTATTGTTGATCTTCTGTCTATCCTTCCAGTCAGGGGCTTATTTCTTTTGTTTCTATCTGCATTTAAGCATGATGCTATCACGTTAGCTCCGTAGCTAAAGTGCTTCACCGATGTATTGTCGTGGAGATAAAAGTCACTGTGAATGTCCATTTCACGTTCTCGACTCTCTTTTTCAAGAGGATATAGTATCCGAGGTGGTTTAAAATACAAATCCGTGATCCACAATAGAAAAAGGAGAGAGTGTGGAATCCAATGAGCCCTTTTACCTAAGTTACGGTCAGAGCGAAAAAAGATACGTCCTGCACTGCACTCTAGTCCTTCACTCTTACGTTCCTCATCCACAAATCTTTCATCCTCGCTCAAATTAATGGGGTAATCGTCGCTTTCTCTGTCCGAATCGCTGTCGCTGCTGGTGTAAACAATGGGGAAATGTGAGGAGCCTTTCAACCTGCGACGTCACGCTACTTCCGGTACAGGCAAGGCTTTTTTTATCAGCGACCAAAAGTTGCGAACTTTATCGTCGATGTTCTCTACTAAATCCTTTCAGCAAAAATATGGCAATATCGCGAAATGATCAAGTATGACACATAGAATGGATCTGCTATCCCCGTTTAAATTAAAAAAAATCATTTCAGTAGGCCTTTAAGTCGGGGTCCACGTAAATCAATTCATGGTATGGGGATCTTGGGATCTGGATATATCAATAAATACATATTTACTTGGGAAGGAAGCGCCACGATTTAAGTATTTCAAAAGTATTAATGGCTGACTGTTGTTTATACATCTGAAATGACAACAGTCGTGTCTGTCAGATGGAAAATTCTAAGGTCTTGAACCCACACAAAGTTGGTTTGTCTGTCAGTCTTTACAGACTTTGCATCTTCACCCGTATACAAACTGCAGACAATAGCAGCAGATCATTTGAATCTTTTCTCCAGTAGATGTGCTCATACAGATCAATTCCACCCATTTTACTTATTTTGTGGCAGTACAGAGCCTTTAAAACATGGTCCAGTTGGTCTTGGTACAGTCCAGCTTTGTTGTTGGCTCTCTTGCAGCACCGCGTCCAACTCAGCGATGTGAACAAAAACTCTCTGCCTGCAAAAATGTAGACAGCAGCCCACAACGCATTGGGAGATCATATGCCACATGGGGCCCAAAAGTGTTTTTCACCTATGCTATCACGCTAACTTGCAACTTTATTTTGTTCCATGGTGGATTATTTTGCAGTCATACTCGATAAAAAACTGAGTCATCAACACGTGATTCTTTGTTTAGGAAGACAGTATAAGGAAAAAGAGACAAAGGTGTGGCAAAAACATCTCAAAAACCAAATAAAAAAAAATAAAAAAAATGGACGTACAAAACTTTTTGTTCAATCAATTAATTCTTGCTCTGCTAGGGTTGTTTCCTGCCATTTGCAAGAAGAGGAAAAATATGTTGAAATTTATTAGGGCTGTCAAAATAAAGGTGTTAACTCATGTGATTAATCACACAAAATGATCGCATTAACAATAAACACACTAAAATTAATCATAAAATAGGGCTCGAAAGGTCACGTGATTTTGCAATGCATTGTGGGGCTGGGTACACATACGTGTTGGATAAAGGCTTTGTTTACAATGTAATATTGAATTAAAATAAATCGTAAAAATCATTTAAAAAACAAGGGACTGTACCAAGACCAACTGTTCTCATTCCAAAGGCTTTCTACCTGAAAAAAATATAGAACATTGTGTAATTTAGGGGTTCTTAAACATTTTGATATTGGAGTCCAAATTTTTCACTACAAAAGGGGCTGGGGCCAACTCAAACATTTAAACTGATTTAGTAATCTTGATCTTGATTTGAATCATATTCAATAATTAAATCGAACCTACTTATAGTTTACAGCCTTGTCAAATGATATGAAAATATGTGTTAATCACAAAAATTATTATCAAGGCTTAGATCAGGCTGATTTAAAAAAAAGATCCTAATCAAATATACTGCAAATGAACTGATGAAAAATAAATGTACATACAATTACACGGTGCTAAAATAAATACATTCTAGCCAAATTAATAATACATAAGAATAATATATGTTTCTTAAATAAAATACAGCTTTACCACATTAGTTATGTTTGCACTTCTGTATAACTGTAGCTCCAGACTTCTTCAGTTTGTTTGGGATTGTCATTACTGCTACAAGTGGTGGGAAAGTGTATTACAACTGAGTACGGCTGCGGCCCATAGGACCACAGCTGAAGAAAATATAATTTTTGGCAGCTCACTACTCAGGGCCCTATTGTAAAAAATAATACTGGTGTAATTGACTCTTATGAGCTATGAGCATGTTCATGGACGAGAGTTTGAATCAAGTAAAAGTGCCGCCAAACTTGTCTATATTTCGTCAACCGAGTGAGTTTTAAGAGCGGTGAAAATCTCAGAATGCCAAGTATTTTAAGGCATGTTTCTTCAAATTGTGCCTAATCTACGGTTTTCATGTGTGTGTCTGAGATGCCCGAGTTCCCCCGGCCTCATTTCATAAGCAGGGTTCCCCAAAAAACAAGCCCATTATTACTTTTAAAACAACTTTATCTTTATCTCTCCGAAAATAATATAAATTGTTCTGCTTACCCAAGACTAAAAGTAAACAGACAACATGCTTTATTCCAGAATACTGGATGTTGTCGCCCGTAGCTAGCTTGGCTAACACTAACATCTTACTAAATGTTTGCGTGTGTAACTGAATAAAACATGCTTTGATTAAAACTTACCGGTGTGAAAATGCCGTGAACACTGACATGTACCGGGTGATGGTGTTAAAAGTGAATTTTGATCGCCCTATTCGCCGTCTTTTTATTAACTCACTAACCCGACTTCCTTCCGCTTTGCTTTCACGCTGGAAAAAAGTCAAAACTCAGCAAATCTTTTTTTTCCCTAAAGCGATAATGACCACGATTGTGGCAGTTAATGAAGCCGCACATTTGCGCCATGTTTTGAACTTGTTAAAGAAAAAAAAGACAACCTTAAGCAGTCTTGTATTAACCATCTAAATAAGCCATTCAGAGTCAAGCAAGACCCATGATGCATTGCATTTCCACATCACACTTTCAACCTATTAATTTTGCTTGAACAAGCTCGTTTACCTCAGTAATCAGATCAATGCATAAGTAGGGATGATGTTCGAAACCGGTTCTCCCGATTGTTCGATAAGAAAAGAAAAGATTCCATGGATTCAAATCCCTTTTTGAGAAACGGTTCCGGGTTATCGAAGCCACTATTGTAAATAAAAAGATTTGGTTCTTTATTTGAATCCCTGGGAACGAATCCCGAGTCACAGGAAATGTCCTGTGTCACGTCACAGAAAATGACGTAGCTCAGTCATTCGGCGGCAGATACAGAAGCAGCAACAACAACGGACCGGAAAAAACGCTCTAAAGCATGGCTTCATTTCACTAAGAAATACGACGAGGAAACGTCTATCTGCAATTATTGACAGGCTTCGCTTTCCTGTAAGGGGAGCAGTACAACAAACATGTTGAAACATGTTCAGGCCGTACATAACCTGAAGGTTAGAGAAATGTGTCGTGTCTTCGACACGTGGAGAAGCAGCGACAGAGATGACGAAGCACGCCCCTCTTCCTCTGCTTTAACCTGCAGTCCCAGTGATAGTGCCGGTGAGTAACTAACGTTAACTGTTGCCGGTTAATTTCCATATCTGCTCACTTGTAGCCAGAAGGCTAAAATAACGTTACCTCTTTTGTCAACCAGGACTACAGTAATGTTAGCTAGACTAACGTTACCTAAGCATAGTCAGTGGCTAACGGTAACGTTAGCCTTTTTGTGTGTGTCTGATAACGTTAACTTGTAGCCTACACCACTCCAGAGTTGCAGGTCTGTCTAAAAAATAATACAAATGAATGCAGGATTTTCCCTGCATGTATTTTTCTTAGGTGGCCCAATTAAAGGGGCACTAACATCCATCCATCCATCCATTTTCTACCGCTTATAAGTGAAGGCTGCCAAAAGTGAGTATTGTGTTTTTTTCCCATATACAACAACCTATCTGGATTTGATAAGAGAATCGATAAGGAATCGGTTCGATAAGAGGATTCGATAATGGCATCGAAATCGATGATTTCTTAACAAACATCATCCTTATGCATAAGTCACTCCAAAAATGAGTGTTCGCTGGCAGATTTCACTCCAAAATACATCCCAAAAGTACTTTAGATAAAACGGTTACCAAGTTTTGTGCAAAAAAAAAAAAAAAGACATGTATTCAAGTAAAACGTTTAAAACTGTTCCTAAATGACTTCCTGAAAAAAATGGCATTTGTGTACAAATATTTGAGTCTTTTTTGAAGCAGATTTTAATTGTGCAAGCGAGTAATCACCTTTGATTATCATGGTTAATCCAAATTCCAAAATGTGATTAATCTGATTAAAAAAGTTATTTGACAGGTGTAATATTTACTTAAAACTGGAGATTGGAATTGATAAGATTTTTCCAGTCCCGATTCCACTTTCGATTCTGCTTAACAGTTTGGTTCCTTTACGTTTGTCTTATCCCTTCTTACTTTGAAAAAAAAAGAAAAAAGGAGAATTAGCATCAAGTTTGTTTAGTTTAGAGGTAACATTACCGTACAAAGCCTACAGTGAGGTCTAAAGAGGCACATCATAGCATAAAAAAACCCCAATAACCTTTTGTTATTGGGGGTTCAGTTCTTATGTGTCTTGTACATGTTAAGAATGGACAAATAAAGCTGCTCTGCTCTGCTCTCTCTGTAAATAAATATAAGAAATGAATATTCTTCAGTAGAATTTAATCATGCGCAAATTATACAAGAATGTAACATTTAGTAACATGAGATGTGTCAAGCCTTTATTGGTTATAATTTTGATGATTATGGCAGTTTATGAAAAACTTTGAATTTAAAATCTCAGAAAATGTAAGGTTTCAAAAATGGTAAGCCCTGTTGATCAGAAATATAACAAAGGCTTGCATGTATGAGTCAATATCACGTATTAGTCATCCACATTCGAAGGTAATTGCTGATATGAATGGACTTTCACACCATATACTAATTTTTCACCCGTATAATATAATGACAGAGAAACCCTGGTTGCAGGAAAACATGCAACTTTTCTCTGACTACAATTGAACATTCACCTACCAAAAATGCTAACTTTTGACCACAATCTTAGTCGCTGCTCAGTGACATTCGTTCAGCGGCTGCCCGCCTTAAAGCCAGTCAGAATGTCTCTTGACATGCACATCTAATTGAAAAGGTATTAATTTCAATTTAACAAATAATAGCGCTAACATGATAGGAGATGTTAGTACCTCTTGTGTTCAGATGACGTGCTAGCGTTACTGCTGCTGGGATGACATCAGAGCGGTTAAAAAACGTGACTTTTACATTTATTGCATGTTGTGTGTTCAAATGTTTCAGCATATTGCTCGTATGTCCTCCTTGATGAACTAGCAGGCTTTTAATTATTACATGTGGCGCTGTTGCAATCTTTTGTTGTAATATGGTAGTGTTTGTTCTGCCCGGGCACCGACATTTTGCAATCTGATGTCACTACGCACGTCGCGTAATGACGTCATCCCCATCCGGAACAATCATTAAAAGAACATTTACAAAAATGGCAAGTGATTCCAAGGAATCGATAAGCTGGGAACTGTTCCTGAAAAATAAACTGTTATTTTAATGTATAAAATGACCTAAATATCCTGTACAAAACGAGCATTGCTTCTTATTATGACAAATCAAATGTCTTGTTTAATCTATTTTCATGATAAGGTCCATGTTGACTGAAAGGCCAATAAGAGTGTGTCTTACTTGTACAAAGGGATGTCGGGCTCTTTGCCCTCTGTCCTTAGAGTCAAGCAGCACTGCTGCAGCTGAGACTTGGGGTCATTCCAGTCCTGGTTCAGAATGAATTCCTGCAACACACAAAACCCGCAAAGGGGAGAGAGGACGCCATGAAAACACTTCCTTTTAGAGATGTAAGAAATAAACAATCTGTGCTTGCTTTGCAATGGCTTTTATTCCATTTGTACCCTGTGAACCCCCCACAGCCCAAGCATCAGCAGCATAGAACTCTCCATCTGGACAAATCACAGACTACTTAAGACAAAAGCCAATCCGCGTCCAGAAATATGGTACGACTTGGAGTCTCCCAGGTGTACCGCCCTGATACATTTCTTTTATCCAGGGGGGACTTCTAAAAGCTCTTCCATTAACAGCGAAGCAGCCTCGTCATAAAAAGGAAGACTTTGAATCCAGAACTGTCTGCTCCTATTAATTTTCTACAAAGAGTGCTTCTACTGCCTGCTCTTTCGCTTTATTGCTCCCGACCTCTCAGAAGCTGCACTTTGTTTCCCTTTTTCTCCTTTCCACTTCCCCATCTCTTGGGTTGGGTGTGCTGCACTGCACAGCTGCAGCCTAAAGAAGAGAAATGTGAGGAGCAGCATTTTGCCCACTTTTTAGTATGCCTGCTCTCCTCATGCGTAATCACAGAGCGCAGCAAGGAGCGGAAGAAGTCATTATAAAGGGAGGGCCCTTCATTGCTTCTGTTTTTGCCCAAATTGGATGAAACGCGAGACAACGCGGTGTGAGGGTGGTGTGTGTGTGTGTGGGGTGGTGGTGTACGCGCCAGCCGCCGCTTTGCAACTTTCCCTCTTGGAAGTGGAAATGAGGCGGCCATGACGCAAAGCTCAGCTCCTTCCAGAGTCGGGATTCTCCCCGGAGAGGCTCACCGAGACGGCAATTAGCCCGGCACATCAGACCGCGGCAGAGCTTCAGAGGGGAGGCCGCCACCGAGCTTTGTCCCCAACTCGTGCACGGTCCGCCGCGCATGAGCTTTTGCTTCATTCCAACCCAGACTGTGAGCGAGGACGTTAATGCTATGCAGTTTTTAACTGGAAATGAAGAAATGCATTACATACAAAACCCAAAACCAGGGAAGTTGGCACGTTGTGTAAATCGTAAATAAAAACAGAATACAATGATTTGCAAATAATTTTCAACTTATATTCAATTGAATAGACTGCAAAGAAAAGATACTTTTAACGTTCGAACTGCTAAACTTTATTTTTTGCAAATATTAGCTCATTTAGAATTTGATGCCTGCAACATGTTTCAAAAAAGCTGGCAAAAGTGGCAAAAAAGACTGACAAAGTTGAGGAATGCTCATCAAACACTTATTTGGAAAATCCCACAGGTGAACAGGCTAATTGGGAACAGGTGGGTGCCATGATTGGGTATAAAAGCATCTTCCATGAAATGCTCAGTTATTCACAAAGAAGGATGGGGCGAGGGTGACCACTTTGTGAACAAATGTGTGAGCAAATTGTTGAACAGTTTAAAAAAAACATTTCTCAACGAGCTATCGCAAGGAATTTAGGGATTTCACCATCTACGGTCTGTAATATCATCAAATGGTTCAGAGAATCTGGAGAAATCACTGCACGTAAGCGGCAATGCCTGGGATCTTTGATCCCTCAGGCGGTACTGCATCAAAAACTGACATCAGTGTGTAAAGGATATCACCACATGGGCTTAAGAACACTTCAGAAAACCACTGTCAGTAACTACAGTTTGTAAGTACAAGTTAAAACTCTACTATGCAAAGCCAAAGCCATTTATCAACAACACCCAGAAACGTAGCCGGCTTCGCTGAGCCCGAGCTTATCTAAGATGGACCGATGCAAAGTGTAAAAGTGTTCTGTGGTCTGACGAGTGCACATTTCAGATTGTTTTTGGAAACTGTGGACGTTGTGTCCTCCAGGAACCAGCCGGACTGTTATAGGCGCAAAGTTCAAAAGCCAGCATCTGTGATGGTATGGGGGTGTATTAGTGCCCAAGACATGGGTAACTTACACATCTCTGAAGGCACCATTAATGCTGAAAGGTACATTCAGGTTTCGGAGCAACATATGTTGTCATCCGAGCAACAACTTTTTCATGGACGCCCCTGCTTATTTTAGCAAGACAATATACAAAGCCATATTCTGCATGTGTTACAACAGCGTGGCTTCATAGTAAAAGAGTGCGGGTACTAGACTGGCCTGCCTGTAGTCCAGACCTGTCTCCCATTGAAAATGTGTGGCGCATTATGAAGCCTACAATACCACAACGGAGACCCCCGGACTGTTGAACAACTTAAGCTGTACATCAAGCAAGAATGGGAAATAATTCCACCTGAAAAGCTTCAAAAATTGGTCTCCTCAGTTCCCAAACGTTTACTGAGTGTTGTTAAAAGGAAAGGCCATGTAACACAGTGGTAAACATGCCCCAGTGCAAACTTTTTTGCGATGTGTTGCTGCCAATAAATTATAAGTTATTAAGTTTTTGAGTTCGAACATTAAATATCTTGTCTTTGCAGTCTATTCAATTGAATATAAGTTGAAAAGGATTTGCAAATCATTGTATTCTGTTTTTATTCACGATTTACACAACGTGCCAACTTCACTGGTTTTGGGTTTTATAAATACCATTTACATGAAAAAGGAGCCTCACAGTATCTCACCAAAGGGAATACAACCTTCACATGCAAGCTGTGAAGGTTGCATGGGAGGTCCTCCAGGGATCAATAAAGTACTTTCTATTCTATTCTATTCTATTCTAACTTTGGTTACAAATCCTCAAGAGACAAGTGTATTTACTTCAGAGTAGTCAGTAGGAGTGGAATTCCATCGGTAGTAGCCGGCACCGATTTACCTACAATAAAGCCGTACCATATTTAGATGCATGTTACAATATATGGTGTGTGGATGATAATTACCCTATTTTATGGACTATTGAGCATACTGGTATACAAGCCGCATCTACTATGCGTTATAATTTTTTTTATACATATATTATTTCTCACTCCTACCCACTTCTCTAAAGTGGGCTGGCTCAAGGTGGAGGACAGAGTTAAACAACTTGCACTGAGCCGAGTCTATAAAATCCGCTACACCTCCCTGATACCGAAGTACATGTCAAACTACTTCCTTAACGTAAATGACCACCATAACCACAACACCAGGGGGAGCTCCACTAACCACGTTAAACCCAGATTCCGAACTAACAAAGGTCTTAACTCATTCTCTTTCTATGCCACATCAATGTGGAATGTGCTCCCAACAGGTATACAAGAAAGGGCATCTCTATCCTCCTTCAAAACCGCAATAAAAGTTCACCTCCAAACAGCTACAACCCTAAACTAACACCCTCCCCGGATTGCTAATAATCAAATGTAAACAATCAAATGCAGATACTTTTTCTTATGCCTTCTGATCTCAATCTCTCTCTCTCTCTATCTATGTCCACTACTTGATGTCCATATCCTACCCCCTCCCCCCCTCCACACCCCTGATTGTAAATAATGTAAATAATTCAATGTGATTATCTTGTGTGATGACTGTATTATGATGATAGTATATATGATAGTATATATCTGTATCATGAATCAATTTAAGTGGACCCCGACTTAAACAAGTTGAAAAACGTATTCGGGTGTTACCATTTAGTGGTCAATTGTATGGAATATGTACTTCACTGTGCAACCTACTAATAAAAGGCTCAATCAATGAATCAATCAAATCAAGATATTCATGTTGTGAAATGAGTTATTCACACAGAAGGATTTTGTAAATGTCTATTTACAAACCTTAATTGTTTCCAAACAGTGTCTGTATCATGGCAGTATAATGGATGATCAAACAAAACAGAAGTCATCGTCATGGACCCACTAGCTGTTGAAGCTAGCTCTCCAATCAGATAAACAGACTCAATAACTTTATGGTGCTGTTTTGGTAGATTTACTGCGGAATTTGTGAAAATGATATAATACGAAAAGAATGCTGTTGTAAGGTAATAATACTAACACAAACACTCGTAAACGTGTTAGCATATTAGCTAATGCTAACGATGCTAGATTCATTACATGACGATAGCGCGTACAAACATGCATGAAAACACTCCTACAAACATCACACATGGGACAGTTTAGTAAGTATAAACTGTTTTAGTTATATTGTAAAACTTACAAACGTTGCTTAGAGTGACGAATGAAGGATCCATATGAGTAAAACCGCTAGGGACGGCTAGATGATGGAACGGCACTTCTACTTCCTGTTGAAAGCTCTAAAAAGAAAGGTACTGCAGCACCTGCAGTGAGCAAACTCGTCTAAAAAATGGCGACGTAGCACAAAAAACACATATTTTCAGTGTCTTTGCTTGTTTGTTTGTTTTAAAAAAGTATTTGCATTATGGCCGTCAGTGTAGAAAAATTCATAAATTAACCACACTGTCTTATAAGCTGCAGGGTTCAAAGCGTTCCAAAAAAAAAAAGTAGCGGTTTAAAGTCTGAAACTTACGATTTATGGATGATAATTGTTGAATTAAAACAAATAGTCAATGTCATTACGAGGCATGGGAACCGAATTCGGTACTTTTAGGGGCATCAACTGAATTGTGTCAGTGCTACCTGCAGACTCGGCCAACCCAAACGCATGACGGGCAAACAAGCACTCAAGCAGGAAATTCAGTCAGACTACCTATATGTATTGATTTTCTATGCCAACAAAGCAAGTATGCCTTGTAGAAGACACTCAAACGCACATGTTTGATGCTGATTTACATTGGATTTGCCATACACATGCTACTCATTAGCAATTTTACAAGGCAATTTCAACACCTCCGATTTGGCGATGAAAACTCCAGCTAAGGTGCTCGTTACAATCAAACTGCTGGTGTGTAATAAGTGCAATATTTACAGTATAAACACTTTGTAGGGCAAAAGAAAAGACTAGATTCAGCTTAATGACAAAGACGCTCCCTGCCTCGGCAACACACCATAGTCTACGACTAACATCTAACATCTTGGAATTGCAACGGCATGCAAAGTCTTGGACTGTATTTAATACCTAAAATTGAGATTCAGAAGTTTATAAAAACAACTGGACAGCACAATTATCATTATCAGCTCAATGTTATTTGTTAAATTAAAAAAAATAGATTTTATAATCAAACAATTTATTTATTTACACATGAACACACAAAAAAAGGTTGAGTAGTGATCACCAGGTACCGAGAATGAGTACTTTATCAATTCAAATGTGAAAGGAACCCATCCCTATCTAGCAATATACATTTACTATTCAATCCAAAAAATGATACAACACATTATGGTGTAAATATTTGGGAACACAAGGGAGAAACCGTCACAATGAACATGTTTAGAAATGAACTTAATGTATATAAGCAAACTATCAATGCTTGTAGATTATGTAAATAAACTATATTTAGTGCATTTAGAGTGTGGTGTATGTGGGTGTTGAGATAGGGTTTTTCAATCAATCAGTGAAAGTTTATTTATATAGCCCTAAATCAGAAGTGTCTCAAAGGTAGGGTTGGGTATCGAGTATCGATTGGAACCGGGACTAACTTTCCGATACTCCCGGAATCTTTCAAAAGTTTAAATTTCGATTCCTAGTTTCGATACCCAGTCCGCCGACCGGAAAAAAAGAATAAGTCCGCCGAACGGAAGAAGAAGCCGCTGAACACCAACGAAGAAGCGCCCACCGCCGGAAGTGTTAGCATAGCCGAGCCTAGGTAGCCGAGCAAGTCAGTCAAGCATGGATAGCGGGTGTCGGCGGTCGAAAGTGTGGCTTTATTTTACTAAAAAAAATGAAATATCGGCGAAATGTAACACGTGCGACAGGACTGTTTCGTACTTAGGAGGGTGCACGTC
The DNA here is from genome assembly GCF_033978785.1 of Entelurus aequoreus. Classification (NCBI taxonomy): domain Eukaryota; kingdom Metazoa; phylum Chordata; class Actinopteri; order Syngnathiformes; family Syngnathidae; genus Entelurus; species Entelurus aequoreus. The sequence goes on along the minus strand of NC_084745.1, from coordinate 13,801,132 downwards.
GAACATGATGAAGCACCTCCGAGTTCATGGAGTACAAATAAATGCGTGTCCCGTCTTCGACGCGCTGCGCCGACCGTCCTCCTCTGGCTCCGACGCCCAGCCTGGCACCTCGGTGACTGCACTGCAGTCCGAATCCGGTAAGTAAAACAATATGTATGCAATAAATAATGTGTTTTGTGCCAACGTTGAGGCAGCTAACAAATTAGCCCGCATATTTTTTCATAGACAATTTACAACCTGCTAGCCAGGCTCCGCGATGTGCTCAGCGTACTCCGTTCACCGTAGCGGCAATGGGGAAGATGTCGGTGCCACAGACGGAAGAGTGCCCCAGAAAGGTCACTGCACACATAGTCAAAAGACTGCATCCCTTTTCAGAGGTGGAATCTCCAACATTTAGGTTAGTTAAGCAATAACGTTAGAGCTAAGCTAATTGATACTGGGCTAACAGTAACAGCAACATTACATGTTTGTTTATGTTTGCAGGGATATGGTGAAAACTCTCAACCCAAAATACATACCACCTTCCAGGGACTACCTGCCAAACACATTGATCCCGGCATGGTACAAGAAGAATCGGAATCGAGAATCGGAATCGAAACAAAGAATCGGAATCGGAATAATACGAATTCAAACGATACCCAACCCTACTCAAAGGGCAACATCCTCGGCTCAGATCCCACATCAGGGCAAGAAAAAACTCAACCCAATGGGATACAATGAGAAACCTTGGAGGGGACCGAAGATGTGGGAACCCCCCGGGCAATGGACGTCAAGTGGATCTAGTTAATAGTGGTAGTGTTTTTGTTTTGTTGTTTGTCATATTGTGCATTTGTGCGCAATATGTATTATTTATTGCAAATGTTTTGGTTTTTCTTTGTTTTACTTTTGTAGCTGTATGTAGAAATGGCGCCGCTGGAGTAGCAGCTGGTTGAATCAGTACTCTTTTAATGTGTTTTATGTCCTATAATGTTTCCCTGTTGTTTTCATGTGTTTTATCTAATTTTTGTAGACTTTTTGAATCTGCACAGCAACATCATTTCCCCATTGTGGGATGACTAAAGTCTATCCTTTTTGTGGTATCAACATTTTGGTTCACGTTTGCTGAATCAATGGCATCAGTGGCGACTAACAAGCCAATATAATAGCGGCGTCCCGACACTGTTGCAGTTCCCATTAAGGATGACTAAAATAGCAATCACAGCGCCGCTTTGAGCATCGCGTCAATGCCCGCACCATTAGGGCAGCGCCATTAACCCCCCTCCACGACCCCTTTTTCTGCCCCCAAGTGGTCTCTCTCAGCGGCTCATTGATCAGGCGCTGGCAATAGAGGGCTCACCTTCAGTCGGGGGAAGAAGCAGACGTTCATGAAGGTGTGCACATATTCCAGATCCTTGTCAATGTAGAGCGCTGCAATAAAAGCTGGAAGAAGCACATAAATACAGCTTAGTCACAAATAAATGGATGAATGCATGACATTTGATTGAAATTGTTTGCTTAGTGCTTTCCTGCCTGTTTAAAGCGCACAGTCAAGGCCGTGCAATAAAAAAAAAAAAAAGAATTGCGAGTAAGCGGCGCCTAAGTGAAATGACCTCCTATTTGAAATGTAAGCTGCATCTGGCCGCCTCCGCTTATTTCCTCAGCCAGGGGAGGAATGAATATGGGGATAGGAATATGGGTAATATTTGAGGAAGAGGCCGCTGTCGCTGCAGGGCACAAACGCTCATATGCGGAAGGCGCTCGTTTTCCGTTCGCTGACCCGCGCCTGACGGTGCGATTTGAAAGGCAAACGATGGGAGGTGTTTTGTTTTCATATCTTCCTGCATTGCGGCCTCACTGGTCAATGATGTCGACTTTCTCTCCGTCTTTCTACACCCATGGAGAGATTGATTCTCAGCATGGTATAGTGCTCTTGGCCTGATGAGTGTCCTCCTTTAGGACCATTATCCTTTTGGGCCTTCACCCCAGGCCGCAACAGAAGAAGACATTCAAAAATCACTGGGGAACCGAGTATGACCGAGGAAGTGTGTATGAACCTGCACTCATGACCATAAAGAGGGTTAATACTAAGGCTGCATGATCGATTGTTTAATGAGTGTAACTAATAAAAATTTCTACAATCCAGAAAGTTTGCCTGTAACTTAAGGTACGCAAACATACAGTACTTTCCACACAGCCGCTGCAAAAGGTGGAGTAATGCAGTGTGGTTTTTCCTATTTTTTTTAATGCACACATGTTAAAAGAGCAAGTTCAATGTTAATGATGTGCATTTATAAAAACAAAAGAGTGAAGATCATGGCAAGCAGAAAAACTATTTTCCCTGAAATACACATTGAGTCTATGAAGGGGGGTTCATCCGATCACTCGATTAATCGAACAAATTAATCGATAGATTAGTCGATGACTAAAATACTCGATAGCTGCAGCCCTGGCGTGGTGTTCAGTGAACAATCTGGCACTCTCTCTAGGTCGTCCTCAGACGAGCCTTCCATCGTTGCTTCCAGTCATCCCGATTCTCCATACATTTGGCCAGTTCCTTGGTACTCTGAGCTCCTGCATCCTTCTTGAGTATGTCCACGTATGTTAGTGTGGGACGTCCTCTTGACCGATGCCCATGTGTTGGTTCCCACAGTACCAATTTGCTGGCTGGCAGCTCCTGATGCCTTTGGCAGTGCCCTGCTAGTCTCATTCTCCTTACAGCAATCTTCTCGCTCACCCTTGGTATTCCCCTGTAGAGGACTCTGTTGGTTACGTGCGCACTCTTGTTGATGTTAAGCACTGCACGCAGCATCCTGGTGTAGCAACCATCCAGAGACCTCTCCAGGGTTGGCTTCAGGGTCCAGCATTCGCTGCCATAGAGGAGAACGGACTCAACTGTCGCGTAGAAGAAGCTGAGTTTGATTTGAACACCACAAAAACCAAGGAACTCATCTTTGACTTCAGGAAAAACACTGCAGACCCCGCCCCCCTCTACATCAACGGCAATAAGGGTTAGAGAGTCAGCTCCTTCAAGTTCCTCGGCACCCTCATATCTGCTGACCTCTCCTGGACTCAAATTACAACTGCGGTCATCCGGAAGGCCCAGCGGAGACACCACTGCCTGAGGGTGCTGAGGAAGAACAGACTGGAGAGGCAGCTGATGGTGACCTTCTATCGCTCGGCTGTCGAGAGCCTGCTGACGTACTGCATGACAGTGTGGTACGCCAGCTGCACTGAAGCAGACAAAAAGGCGATTCAGAGGGTCATAAAGTCTGCACAAAAAATCATCGGCTGCCCCCTCCCCTTCCTGAAGGATTTACACAACTCCCTGCTACCATCGGACAGGCGCTACAGGTGCATCAGAGCCAGAAAAAACAGGCTCAGAGACAGCTTCTTTCCCAGAGCTGTCACCATCTTGAACTCTAACTTATAATACTAATTCACCCCTATACAATATCCTACCCTAATACCCTACTGTGCAATATTACCCTTTGAGTGCAATACGTCCGACACTGATTGTTATTTATCACTCAGGTACTCTTGTCTTGTTCTCTATATTGTACAGTATTTTTGTATTTTTACAGTGTTTTGTATATTGTACAGGATTGCTTATTATTTTTATTGGATAGTAGTCTGTTTATTTCAATTGTTAGTTTTTTTTCTTTATTACCTTGTGTAATTTATTTTTACCCCATATTTGTTCCCACTACCGCACCTTAAGTTAGAGTCCTTAATCTCATTATATGCAAATATAATGACAATAAAGTCCATTCTGTTCTAGTTAATACACCACAGAAAACACGTCAGTACCGCATTTTGCGCAAATATGCCCAAAATCGAGTCAAACCTTGGTTTATGTACGGCTTACTTTTCGTTTTATTCAGTTTTTTTAACAAAGTGTGTATACTATCATAAACTTATACGGTATCAATTCCTGGTACCTGGGAAAAGATACCGGTAATTATTTTCGCTACTTTTGTGTGTGTTAATAAACAATAATTGTTTTAACAATTTTTTTTATTGTAACCTTTAAAAAACGATTATGATAACTTATGTGCAGTTGTTATACATAGTTTTATTTTAAATGTATTATCTCATTTGCAAGTATGAGATTAAGTTGCAATTACAGTTGCTAGTTCAAGACATTAAATGGCAGTAGTGTATAATTTAAGGTGTGTTTTTTTGTTTTTTTGTTGGGCCCTGAAAGGCGGTAATACTGTAAGTATTGTACTTACTACACACCAGCTGTTTAATTGGTAGTGCAACTTAGTTGTAGTTTTCATTAACAAAGTTGGAGCTGTTGAAATCAACAACTAAAAAATAGTGAAGTAGATATTTATCATCACTGCTCAAGCACTAGCTCCTTTGCCCTGCATGAGAAAAGTTGGCTTTTTTCCACAACAGCAATGTGAAGAAAAAAAGAAAAATACAACAACCTAAGTCTTGTCCAGGATTTTATAGACGTATACTATTCAAGTTTAAATACATTTTACTGCAAATGAATATCGGCTACAAATATCGGTCATCGGCCTCCTTGACTACTAATAATCAGTATTGGCTCGGAAAACACCATAATGGTCTGTCGATCTCTAAGGTGTAGCCTTACTTTATTTACATTACAATGTTTTTTGAGTCAGTATTTTGTTGGCATTGACAATTGCCGCATTACTGGCGTGACGTCATGCGTAACCGAGATACCATTAGATGACACTGTTGGATTTTAAATAATCAGTGGCCGGTAGGATCAGCGGAACTCAGTCGGTGCCAAAAAAGTACCAGATTCAGTATACATTCCTATCTATAACATGCCCAAACATTGCCTGCATATCAGTCTGCCAAATAAAGTGCTCAATTAAAGAATCCCACAAGCTGGTGACTTAATCTTTGTCCTTTTTTTATTGAGTATGACTGCAAAATAAGCCACAATGGGGCCAAATAAAGTTGTAAGTGCCAGCACTTTGATAAAGAAAACTTTATTACTGTAAAATGCATCATCCACTGTTTTATTGCTTGTACTACCTTTATTGTCTTATGTGCCCTGTGCAGCACTGTGGTCAACCTAGGTGCTTTAATGTGCTTCATAAATAAAGTTTGACTCGACTTTGATGAAGAAGTAGAGAAACACTGTTGAATTCAAGAAAGAACTCGCAGCAAAGTACAAAGCTGGCATCCACTTTCCTCTCCCCTCATTGTTGCCAACAGGAGTCCTTAATAATGGTAAAAGTCAGGCTAAATCATGCATTGTTTTTATATGTATTTCACATTGTTTATGCATGTAAAACTATCATTGTTCTCTATAAAAAGGATTGCAATAATATTTTTGGTATCTAAAACAGATTGATTGTTTTGGTAAAAATTGCTTCAGTTTATAGTACAATTCGGTTTTTGTCACAACTTTGGGAAGGGCGAACTAACATAAAACGAGGTCTGGCTGTGATCGTGTTTACGTCCACGGAGTGTTGCAAAAGGTGTTCCAAAAACGACAAAGAAACCATCATTTTGTTCTGTACGGAGGTTTGAAGGGAGCTGCTATTTGTAGACACACAATAATAGCATGAGCTTCTCAGCAGTTTCATACAGTCATTTCAACAACAGGGGGGGGGGGGGGGTAGCATGCCGCTTTTTTTTTTTTTTGAAGAAAGTAAAAATAATGAAGGCGTTTACACGAGGAAAATCTCACACACAAGCTATATACGGAGTGTTAAAATGAAGATTTAACGATGTTACTCGTCACCGGTCTAAATTAGGGACGTGTTTGGCCGTGAATCATGTGCTAAATCTTGTTTATCATGCCAGCTAAATAATTTCTGTCACACTCGAGGGCCGGCACTAAAACAAAAAAAAAACAGTAACGAGCTATTTAATTAAAAACTATTGCATGCAAAGCCTTTAAGACAAGGAGATAAGTTGTCTTGGTTGAAAACATTTTTTTCTTCTTCCTTAATGAGTCTAGAAGTGAACGGATGGTGTGTGTGTGTGTGTGTGTGTGTGTGTGTGTGTGTGTGTGTGTGTGTGTGTGTGTGTGTGTGTGTGTGTGTGTGTGCCAATAAAAAATGCAATGACAGCTCCACCCTAATCAATTAACTCCAAGTTATACAAAATGGTGACAATTTCAGAGACATATTGGAACAGCTGGTGACAATCACCTAACAACTACACAGGAAAATCATCTATCAGCATCCATACGCCCATTATTAATGGCTAGCGATAATAATAATATTGGTCCTCTACAAGTCTTAAAGGTGTGCTACTAGACCAGGGGTCACAATCATTAGCATTTTGTTACTAGCATGCTAGCTTTTTTTGTTAATTTTGCAGGTATACAACTCAGCGGGAACTATTTTGTTACCTGATGAATGATACCTGTTAGCATGCTAATAATGTTTGTATACCAGCTTGTTTTATTTTGTAAATAAACACTTCAGTCATGTTTTGGTACTTGATGCATGCTAGCATTTTAAACTATTTTTGTCAGAATAATTGTAGCTAAGTTATCACAACACTTTGTGTTGCCATGAGTTCCCGGCGAGCAGACAAAAGCTGTCTTTGATCTTACCAATCAAAAGGCTTGTAAAACTCCACTGTGTAGGATGGGAAACGACATAAAGGTGTCAGTTTCTTTGATCTATTGTAATCCACAGGAAGATTTTGTCTTGACCCGAGATCTACAAAGCGGAGAGGAAGCAGGACCTGACCCCCCTCCAGGCACCTTTTCTTTGAACTGTTTTGTAACCAAAGGCGACGGCTGTTTACGACCCCCCTTCCTTTAGAAACAGCTGTTGCCATGAAATCAGGGAAAGTCCAAATAAAAGAGGAGGTGTGCAACCTTTCGTCAGAGCGTGGTGGAAGACTGTGCAAAGAGTACAGCGTATGACGTTTCTCCTCAATGAGCTAAATTGAATTCTGTCTCTCTTGAATTCCTTGCTTCTTGTCTGTTTAATAGATGTCATCAGTGTTTGAACCTGACAATTTTTTCAGGTACACACCTCAGAGTAATATATTTTGGAACTTGACGCATGTTAGTTAGCATTTCAGCATGGTAACATTAGCATTCTAGCTTTTTTAGATAATTTAGCAGGACTTCAGCAGTTTATATTTTATTAATGCTAATCTAAGCATGCTATTGCTAATTTACTACCTTTAGCATGCTCGCTTTTTTAGCTCATTTTGCAGATGTTTGTGTTACTTGACGCTATCTGATTAGGGTGTTAACAGTTAGCATATTAGTTCGGCTTTGGCTCTTCAGCGTTGACACGAAATGTCTAACGCAATATGATTTTCTCGTTCTTTGAAAACCATCTATATATTGTACTGGTTTTGACGATGAAAACTACCAAAATGGCCTTTGCATCCTTTGATTTGTCAGTCTGCGGCCTTCAATGGAAAAAGTTTGGGCACCCTTGTACTAAACAACGCTATTAATTCAAGACTTTCAGAGATTGTTACGACTTATTTGACTTACATAAGAAGATGATCACAAACACACGCCATAAAATGTGTTTTCATGTAATACATCACAAATGTGTTTGTGTGGACCTACACTCCAACAGGTCAGCAAGGGTCTTTGTCCGGAGCGCCACAGGCCGCTTGGTTTTGTCGTTGGTGATGGCAAAGTCTTGCATGCCCAGCTCCTCTGCCACTTTGGCCTGGGTGCGGTTGTTGACCAGCGAACTGCGCAAGAGCTACGAGAAAGCACACAGGTTTCACATGTCATGTTCACCAGTAAACTTCCTTTCATTGTTGTTTGTCATATACAGTCGTGGTCAAAAGTTTACATACACTTGTAAAGAACATAATGTCATGGCTGTCTTGAGTTTTCAATAATTTCCACACCTCTTATTTTTTTGTGATAGAGTAAATGGAGCACATACTTGTTTGTCACGAAAAACATTCATGAAGTTTGGTTCTTTTATGAATTTATTATGGGTCTACTGAAAATGTGACCAAATCTGCTGGGTTTAAAAGTATACATACAGCAATGTTAATATTTGCTTACATGTCCCTTGGCAAGTTTCACTGCAATAAGGCACTTTTGGTAGCCATCCACAAGCTTCTGGTTGAATTTTTGACCACTCCTCTTGACAAAATTGGTGCAGTTCAGCTAAATTTGTTGGTTTTCTGACAAGGACTTGTTTCTTCAGCATTGTCCACATGTTTAAGTCAGGACTTTGGGAAGGCCATTCTAAAACCCTAATTGTAGCCTGATTTAGCCATTCCTTTACCACTTTTGACGTGTGTTTGGGGTCATTGTCCTGTTGGAACACCCAACTGCGCCCAAGACCCAACCTCCGGGCTGATGATTTTAGGTTGTCCTGAAGAATTTGGAGGTAATCCTCCTTTTTCATTGTCCCATTTACTCTCTGTAAAGCACCAGTTCCATTGGCAGCAAAACAAGCCCAGAGCATAATACTACCACCACCATGCTTGACGGTAGGAATGGTGTTCCTAGGATTTAAAGTCTCATCTTTTCTCCTCCAAACATATTGCTGGGTATTGTGGACAAACAGCTCAATTTTTGTTTCATCTGACATCACATGGACAACGATAGGACCTTCTGGAGGTAAGTTATGTGGTCAGTTAGTTTAAACAATTGTTTAAACTAAAGAAGAATAAATGCAGATTTGAATGGTGCACTATATTCAATTGTTTAAGAATGTGTTTACTATATTATCGATTAGTAACTGTACACTGTCAGCAATATTATTGCAAAGACTATTAAAAGGTGCACTTATTTCTGACTATACTCACTATCCCCAAGTTTTGAGAAAATCAATGACTTGATGTTCAGTAAAACGTTTAAAAAACGTTCCTGTATGCCATTCTGACTACTAAATTGCATCTGCATCTGTATTTACTTCAGCAAATTGTATTTATGCAAGCAAAAAATTACCTGTTAATGATTACGATTAATCACAGTTTAAGAGTGTGATTAATCTGCTTTAAAAAATTAATCACATATTAATCTTAGTTTTTTTCTTACATTTGGGCGTTTTTCGACAAATCGCAGGCCAATAAAACTTGAGTTGCAGTCCGCAAATGGGCCACAGTTTAGATGTTTTAAATATGGCCCCCGCATAACTCGACTTTTCAGTATGCAGCCATTTGCGAAAATCTTTTAGAGACGGCTGAACTACAGTTAAATCTTAAATAGATATAAATAAGTTATTGGTCTTGATAAGCAGATTTGATAAAAAAAAAACATTTTGCAGCTCCATCAAAAAGTCACTTTTGTGTAGTAGGGGACTTTTCAAGCAGCATCATTTCCAATGTGGCTTTAATTCTGGAAGCTTTTCAGGCTAAGCGGCCAACAAAAAGACAACTTGAGTAGAACCTCGTGTCAGGTTTGCAAAAACAGGCTCCCAGATGCACACACAGTCAACTCAGGCGCACTGGAACATCAAAATACAACTCCCCGTGAAATAATTTATCAAAGACACAAATGGTAATTCGCAGTAAATGTTTCGGGGAGATTGCGCGTCGCTCTGGTAAATATTGCATGGTGACTCGGGGCTGAGCGGAGGGCGTTGTGTTCCACAGACCGAGGAACATTAACGCTCCCAAAAGGAAAAAACACAAACATGTTAAATATAGCTGCAAGACGCTCACGGAGAAGGGGGGGCGGGTCGCAGAATGCAAGATGATGTGAGGCTTGCTCGCTGTCTCTCACTCACTAGTTGAATGAGCACTTTTATCCCTGAATGGAAATCCATTACAGATGTAGCTTATCTTGACTGGTGTGGCATCTCTGCAGCTATCAACGCATCCTTTCAACATGCCTGACGTCACCGACATTTTGTTTCCATCTCGTGAGGAATATCCACCAACACGCTCTTGTTCGCTTTCAGACCACTTCAAACGTCGCAGCCTCGAGCTGATAGCGGCACGCGCGAAGAGAAACGCTGATGCTCGCCAGAATAAAAGAAAAAAAAAATAGGGAGTTGCAGCGCCGCCCGTAAAAGTGGCCCAGCTCCTTTCAAAAGGTGCGATCGCTCGCTTTGTGCCAGGCAAGTCGACACGTCGCTTTATCTCGCAGACACTTGACAGCCTCGGTAGGGAGAAAGGAAAAAGTGCCGACAAAGACGGGCAACTGCAAAACTGGGAATGTTTCTGTCCCGTGACGATTGCCACGGCACAGTACAGTAAACACATGGAGCCAAGAGGGGTGATAATACCAGCCTGACACCTTTTCAAAAGACTCCAAAGATTGACAGCAGGAAGAAAACATCACAGAAGAATGTTGCACAAGACCAAGTTTCCAACCTAAAGAAAAGATGAAAGACCAAGCAGGAGTGTGTAGTGACGCGCTACATTTACTTCAGTAATTGTACTTGTCAGGATGCAACATACTGTATTTGTCGGACCATAGGGCGCACCGGATTATAGGCGCAATAAAGAGGTCATATTATGATTTTTTCCCCCCTACATTTAAAACAGATCGACGAGAAGAAGCTAAGCTAAAAGGCAAAGCTCTCAATTTACCGGTCGATCTAGGTCCCTATCATTACTTTTGGTCATGAGCTTTGGGTTATAACCTAAAGCAGTGGTCCCCAAGCCCGGTACCGGTCCGTGGATCGATTTGTACCGGGCCGCACAACAAATTTAAAAAAAATAAATAAATAAACATTGTTTTTAAAAAAAAATTAAATCAACATAAAAAACACAAGATACACTTACAATTAGTGCACCAACCCAAAAAACCTCCCTTCCCCATTTATACTCATTCACACTCATTCGCACAAAAGGGTTGTTTCTTTCTGTTATTAATATTTCTGGTTCCTACATTATATATCAATATACACTACCGTTCAAAAGTTTGGGGACACCCAAACAATTTTGTGGAATAGCCTTCATTTCTAAGAACAACAATAGACTGTCGAGTTTCAGATGAAAGTTCTCTTTTTCTGGCCATTTTGAGCGTCTAATTGACCCCAGAAATGTGATGCTCCAGAAACTCAATCTGCTCAAAGGAAGGTCAGTTTTGTAGCTTCTGTAACGAGCTAAACTGTTTTCAGATGTGTGAACATGATTGCACAAGGGTTTTCTAATCATCAATTAGCCTTCTGAGCCAATGAGCAAACACATTGTACCATTAGAACACTGGAGTGATAGTTGCTGGAAATGGGCCTCTATACACCTATGTAGATATTGCACCAAAAACCAGACATTTGCAGCTAGAATAGTCATTTACCACATTAGCAATGTATAGAGTGTATTTCTTTAAAGTTAAGACTAGTTTAAAGTTATCTTCATTGAAAAGTACAGTGCTTTTCCTTCAAAAATAAGGACATTTCAATGTGACCCCAAACTTTTGAACGGTAGTGTATATCAATACAGTCTGCAGGGATACAGTCCGTAAGCACACATGATTGTATTTTTTTATGACAAAAAATGAATAAATAAATAAAAATACCATAAATCCATAAATGGGCCACACCGTTTTATTGGCTGCAGGGTGCAAAACGTAGGAAAAAAGTAGCGGCTTATAGTCCGAAATTTACGGTACTCAGTGACTCAGTACCTGAGTAGATGTTTCACTAAATACGTAGTCTGACTCTAGTATATATTTGAATGACTATTTTTTACTTGAGTACAATTTTGGCAGCTACATAAATAAGAATTTTAAGTTTATGTTTTGTTACAGTGCCATGGCACATGTAAAGTAAACCGCATTGTCAAGAGATGAATATGTGGGTTGTCTCTTTTTGAAAAAAATAATTCCAAAACTTGATGGCAGGAAGTATGGAAGGAAGGAAATGCATCAGACAAGACCGAGTTCACAACCCAAAGGAAGGATGGGAGGGCAAACAGACGTGTGGGATGTAAAAAGTTTGCCAGACACTAAGTGTCAAACTGGTGCAGGTGAGACTTGATTTGACGGCGCACACGTCCCCCTCCCCTGTTGTTCTGGAAAAGTTCAGCGCATCAGTCATTCCCCTAAAGAGGAAAACAACCGGCGACTGCGGAGACATTTGTCAACATGTGGAGCACAAATGTCTCCGCAGATGGATTTATGCTCCCACCAGGAGCGTGTGCGGTTTGTACTGTCAGGATGTGGTGTCAACAGTTGGACTAGTGGACCACAGCTGCAGGATGCCATGTTTGGAGCTTCGCAATGAATCCATGCATGAAGTTCATCCTTTGATGCTCTCTGAACTGAGAGTCCTCATGAGGTGTGTGTGTGTGTGTGTGTGTGTGTGTGTGTAACGTCACCCATGGCTGATGTTTGTTGCAAATTTAGAGGCGTTTTTGCCCGGAAACCACAGCGTGGATTAAGAATGAGCTGTTCCAAAGAGGAAGCGTAGGTGATCGAATGGTGATGTTTCTCTTACTGTTAAATGTCCCTCATGGTGGTCGGGGAAGTGGATGAAGAGGTACTCAGTGGCCACCAGCTGCATGATGGAATCTCCCAGGAACTCCATCCTCTGGTTGTGGCCCCTGGATGAGGAGGAAGGGATCACATGGATGCAATATTAAAGAGAGCAAAAAGCACATTGGAACCATCTCAAAAACATTTATTTAGTGATGGCATGAGGACATTTCATGGGTGGTCTTTGGGGAACTGTGACAACTTGGAGGAAGCTTTGAAAGTACACACACCCAGACTTGTGAAGGTGGTTTAAAAAAAAAAAAAAAAAAAAAAAAAAAGCACATCCCTGCTGCTGTACTATTGGCCATCAGTTAAACAGAATCATAGATCAGAATTGCATCTGTGAGAGAGCACCGTCTCGAGAGGGGAGATAACATATATCCTGTGCATGCTGCAGCACAGCACATATCCATCAACTGATGCGGATCACAAGCGGGAGCGCAGGATGCAGAGGAAGAGGAGATCAGAGAAACATGTCAAAAGGTTATTGTCCACCTTTTAGGAGCTATGAAACTGCAGCAGAGCATCCTTCCATCAATCCGCGAGGATGAGGCTACAGTTTAGTGTCCCGCAGATGTATTTATTATTGTGTTGTTTAAATTGGAGAAGTGGGCTTTTGTTCAAAGATTTATGAATGATTACATAATTGTACCCATTTACCAAATACACCCATGGCTTTAATTAAGTTTGATAAAGTCCATTATTATTTCAAAACGCCGTCGTCGACAAACTTCTCCTCTGGGCCCTGCATCGGTTTTTAATTAAAAACAGGTCAAAATATAATTTATTTTTGAGGGAGCTACTTGTGTATCATCATAGTCTCTGGTGAGTCACGTCCTCCATGGACGCTTGGTGTGGTGTTGGCTTGATATTTAGAACATCTGAGACAGGACTTCTAATCTGTAATGTATTTTGTTGTCATTTACTGCCAAATCCCAATAAATAAAGCATGTGTACATATTGAGCTGTTTGTTAGGCTTTAGGATGGGAGTCTAAATTTGAGTTATGAGCTTCCGCACCGCCAGTTGGTGAACTAAATATCAAACCAACTCTGTAATATCTGCTCTGAAACATCCGCTCTTCCTTTTAGCACTCAAGCAACAAACTAAGTCACACTTCTTCTATGTAATGTTAGAATTTTCCCTGCCAACAAAGCAAGTGTGCCTCATAGAAGACGCACTAACGTAGAGTGAGGCTCCACTTTTATAAATGTGCTAGCTTGATGCTAAATTTAAACTGGATTTGCTCATTAGCAAGTTTACATGGCGATTTCAACACCTTCAAATTTGGTAATGAAAATTACAACTAAGATGCAATCAAACAGCTGCCGTGTAATAAGTGCAATGCCTACAGTATAAACACTTTGTAGGGCACAACAAAAGACTATATTCAGCTTAAAGGCTGACTAAGCAACACATTGTAGCCTATAAACTACTGCCATCTGACATCTTGGAATTGCAACTGCATGCAAAGTCTACAGCTGTATATAATACTTGCAAATGAGACTTAGAAGTGTAAGAAAACCAGATATAGCACCTGAACAGCCAAGTTATAATCAGTTTTTTTTTAAAATGTTACATTAAAACATGTAATCTTATTAATAAACAATTAACTTATTAAGACTAGGGATGGATAATGCAGTGTTTCCCATTTTACAATATAATTACAACACTTTATGTACATATTTATATACAGATTTGAACAAAAACTAATTCACTGAAATATATTTATTAATTGTGGTTCTTACAAAAAATATATCTTATAAAATATAAAAGCTAAAATGTCTCTTAAAGCTCTGCTCCTTTAATTAGTGCATACTAAATAATTTAAGTTTAGCCTACTACTACAACCATATTATTTACCAGCAACATAAAGTGAAACAGAGGCAGAGGTGTCCTGCCACAGTCAGTAACAAATAAACAGAAAACAGTAGTGGTCAAATACAAATAAGGCAACAAGAGAAGTATCCTACACTTCTCTTTTGTAAAGTGAATCTGAACAGCCTATATGGGCATCTACATCAACTATATGATTTGCCTGAGAAGCTGGACAAGACAAAAAAAAAAAAAAATATATATATATATATATATATATATATATATATATATATATATATATATATATATATATATATATATATATATATATACATATATTTTTTATTTTATTTTAATTTCTTTATTTGTGGCGGACGTAATTCTTTTGTGGCGGGCCACCACAAATAAATGAATGTGTGGGAAACACTGTAATGAATCTGGTACTTTTGTGGCAACCACTGAATCCCGCTGGTGCCACCAATTAATGTAAAATCCACCTGTGTCATGTTTCCGTACCTGGGTTGCGCGTGACGTTACGCCCGTTTGCTGATCACTCCAGCAGCCCTGAGAGCGGACTCAGCTAAACTACCTCGATGTAATGCTTTTCAATGCTAACAAAGAAACTGACTCACAAAAGGCTCCAATGTAAGAAAAAGTAATGGTTTACTTTACCAAAAAAGTGCTAACTTGATGCTAAGATACATTGGCTTTGCTATTGACATGCTACTGATTAGTATTAATGATTTTACACGGCGATTTCAACACCTCCAAATTTGTTAATGAAAACTACAACTAAGACGCACGTTACAATCAAAGAGCTGTTACGTAATAACTACAATACTTGCAGTATTAACACTTTCAAGGCTGCAACAAAAAACAAAAAAACACCATAAACTATACACTACTACCCTGTAAGACAGTGGTTCTTAACCTTGTTGGAGGTACCGAACCCCACCAGTTTCATATGCACATTCACCAAACACTTCTTTAGTGAAAATTTTTTTTAAAAAAATTCAAATTCAAGACAAAGTTATGTTTTTTTTACTGGTGCACAAAATGAACCGTGCATGATCATCACCTTGTTTAAAGAACAAAACCAACACAGTGCATTAACTCATAACAAATTACACACCTGCAAATCAGTGTGACTTCTGCTGTTGCCGTATTCATAATACACCGATCGGGAGAAGTTTTTATTTACACGATGAGTCGGGTGTGTCTTGACCTTTGCCGAAGCCCTGAGGCCGACTCACCGAACCCAGGTTAAGAACCACTGATCTAAGATCTTGGAGTTGCAATTGTAATTGCAACTTAATGTCATACTTGCAAGTGATAGTGCGATAAAAAAACAACTAAACTGGACAACAGTTATCATAATCATAAAAAAATAGATTTTATAATCAAAAACACTTCATATTTATTGACACACACAAAAATATCGAAAATTGGTACCATCGAGTACCTGTATCGATTCCGAGGTATCGGGAATTGGTACCATATTGATTCAAATGTGAAAGGTACCGATCTCTAATCATGACTGACCGAGTTTCCAACTTGACGAGGCAGTTCGAGCTTAGCAATGCAATTCTGCAGACTCAGCACCGTACTAAAGCAGAAGCCATCTTTTGCGCTAGCAAAACAGATATTTGTCGTACACTGAATTGTATTGATTTTTATATAATATTTATTGTCTAAAAGTTTGTTTGTTTTTTCACATTAAACTGTTACTGTTTTGGAGGCGATAAACAAGGATTCCATAAATCTGTATTCATTTCAACAGCGATTATTTTGAGTCAAGAGCTCGGTTGTGGAACCAACAGAGCTCGTAAGTAGAGGTACTACTGAACATGTCACACGTTAAACTGCATACTGGTAGCGTGTTTGTTTTGCATAACAGGGCTATTTTCTTTCCAAAAGTGTGTAACTGACAAAAGGTATAGACAAAAATGTCAACTGAAGAGGACGCTGGTCCTCAGAAGGATATTTTGGATCACTTGCTGGACATGATCTATCATAAAAATACAACTGATCCAATCAGTGCAATGGCTGCCTTACAAAGAGAAGTAGCACATTTTATAGCCAACAAAAACGAGGCACATCTTGGGCAGTAAAGACTGGATGCAAAGAGGCAGGCGAGGGAAAAGGGAGGTCAGAAAGGAAGAGCTTTTGCTGCGAGAACACTCGTCCTTTATTCACTCGCACAATGCGGGAGCAGCAGCAGCGAGCTGGAGGGGAGTCGGGGGGGCAAAGCGTGGCGCTTCCACTTTGATCTGAAACACCTTCATCAGCTCGTGTGAAGAAGAAGAGGAGGAGGAAGAGAGACGCTCGCTCCTGCAAGAAAGGACTCCATTTTTGGAAGCCAACTAAAGAAAAACCGAGTATGACTTCTTCTATGATAAACTGTAGCAGAACTCAATGGCTAGTAGCCCAAAACATCTCCTTGTTTTAAAGACCATCACACCATGTTAAGCGAGAACTGTTGTTACAAAGTGATTGCCTACTGACAGACCACAGAGCCATCTGCTGGATCTGGTGAGTTACTGCCCTGGCTGTGTGGCCCCAATGCAAGTGGACATTAAACGACCCTTGTTATGCAAAAGTGTTTTTTTTTTAATGATGTAACCATAATGCATCCAAAGAAGTTATCTTTTATACGACATACACCACTTGTAAAGAACACAATACATGTTCTATGGATTTTAAAGGTTTTTTTAATGATCTGTTCCAGTGTCAAGTTGTTAACTGTACACATAATGTTTTATTTTTATTTTTTTTTAATAACAAGTCCTGTCCCGCCAGTCAGGCGGGACAGGATGTAGATGCCCATATCTGCTGAACAGATTTACTTTACAAAATAGAAATGTGGGGTGCTTCTCTTGTTGCCTTATTTGTATTGAATTGCGGGGACAAAAAGGGATACGACGGAGAGAAAACATCAACAAACTACAATAACAACATCAGAAAATACGATATGTACGATATAAAACCAATAATTATAGCAAAAAACCCACAATTTTAACTATAGCAAAGAACACACTATGTTTAGGTAACACTCAACAGCCGTGGTCAAAAGTTTACATACACTTGTGAAGGACATAATGTCATGGCTGTCTTGAGTTTCCAATAATTTCTACAACTCTTATTTTTTTGTGATAGAGTGATTGGAGCACATACTTGTTGGTCACAAAAAACATTCATAAAGTTTGGTTCTTTTATGAATTTATTATGGGTCTACTGAAAATGTGACCAAATCTGCTGGGTCAAAAGTATACATACAGCAACATACATGATCAATTTTGGTGATGTAGAAAAGTTACAATCAAATCAAATTAGTTTCATGGTTGCCTTATTTGTATTGAATTGCGGGGACAAAAAGGGATACGACGGAGAGAAAACATCAACAAACTACAATAACAACATCAGAAAATACGATATGTACGATATAAAACCAATAATTATAGCAAAAAACCCACAATTTTAACTATAGCAAAGAACACACTATGTTTAGGTAACACTCAACAGCCGTGGTCAAAAGTTTACATACACTTGTGAAGGACATAATGTCATGGCTGTCTTGAGTTTCCAATAATTTCTACAACTCTTATTTTTTTGTGATAGAGTGATTGGAGCACATACTTGTTGGTCACAAAAAACATTCATAAAGTTTGGTTCTTTTATGAATTTATTATGGGTCTACTGAAAATGTGACCAAATCTGCTGGGTCAAAAGTATACATACAGCAACATACATGATCAATTTTGGTGATGTAGAAAAGTTACAATCAAATCAAATTAGTTTCATGGCATGGCCTCTTAACTTCATGTGCGTGATTATGATTGACGACACCTGTTGACTTCTCTGAGCCCATTTAAACAGGGCTCATGTGACACACGTGACAATGGGAAAGTCAAAGGAACTCAGCACAGATCTGAAAAAACTAATCATTGACTTGAACAAGTCAGGAAAGTCTCTTGGAGCCATGTTAAAGCAGCTTAAGGTCCCAAGAGCAACTGTGCAGACAATAGTTTGCAAGTATAAAGTGCATGGCACAGTTTTGTCACTGCCACGATCAGGAAGAAAACGCAAGCTATCACCTGGTGCTGAGAGAAAATTGGTTAGGATGATCAAGAGTCAACCGAGAACCAACAAAAAGCAGGTCTGCAATGAATTGGAAGCGTGGGTGTATTTTGTAGCGTCCCGGAAGAGTTAGTACTGCAAAGGGTTCCGGGTATTTGTTCTGTTGTGTTTATGTTGTGTTACGGTGCGAATGTTCTCCCGAAATGTGTTTGTCATTCTTGTTTGGTGTGGATTCACAGTGTGGCGTGTATTTATAACAGTGTTAAAGTTGTTTATACGGACACCCTCAGTGTAACATGTATCGCTGTTGATCAAGTGTGTGTTGCATTCACGTGTGTGTGCGTACAAAAGCCACACATATCTTGTGACTGGGCCGGCACGTTGTTAGAATGGATGAAAAGCGGACGTGACGACAGCTCGTAGAGGACGTTAAAGGCAGTGCCTTTAAGGCACGCCCCCAAGACTGTGGTCCGGGTGGACTACGAGATATAATGACTGAAGAACACTTTCGTTCGATAATGAAGGTTGCCTCAGCTCAAAGCCTGAGCCCCGACATTAAGTTAAAGTTAAAGTACCAATGATTGTCACACACACACACACACAAGGTGTGGTGAAATTTGTCCTCTGCATTTGACCCATCCCCTCGATCACCCCCTGGGAGGTGAGGGGAGCAGTGGGCAGCAGCGGTGCCGCGCCCGGGAATCATTTTTTGGTGATTCAACCCCCAATTCCAACCCTTGATGCTGAGTGCCAAGCAGGGAGGTAATGAACTAGCATCCAAGAAAAGATGGCAGGTATCTGGCTTGGCACATCAGATTAGATCAGTGTGTTGCAAACTGAGCAGTTTAAAGTCCTGAATGGTTGGTTTATTCATTGTTATTTTATTTTCAAATTTATTAGCCTGTGGAAAAAGTTAATGTTGATATTTAACTCAGAAGGCTGCAAATAGAAAAGAGGCATTCAATTTTTATTTAAATTGTATTTGATATGCCATTGATATTTTTTAACTATTATTATTATTATTTTAAACTCGATTTTGCATGTCACTATAAAGTTATATAAGCCTTGCTTGTTCAATATTCAATGCAAAACTTGTTTGGGTCCCTATTAAAAGGTTAATTTGTTCAACCTTGGGCCGTGGCTTTGTTCAGTTTTAAATTTTGGCCCACTCTGTATTTGAGTTTGACACCCCTGCTGTATATAAATTCACATTTGCTTGCATATATATACTGTATATTCATATATGCAGGCTTCACTACACATCTTAAGCCTGGAGCTTTGGCTATTATACAATAATTGTAAGAATTGTTTTTCTTTAGCAAAAGGCTAACGTAGCATAATGTTGCTGTTAAAATGTGTCCCTTTTTTTTCTCCTCATTGGAGTTTTACCGTGCCCGGGTGTGGGTTCAGATCAAATGATGTTCTTGTGGTTTGTGAAGCCCTTTAAGGTTCTTGATTAAAGCTTGAAAATTGGTTTGGATTAAAATGTGACTGTAATGTTAGCACTTTAGCACACACAGCCATGCTAGTGTTGCCAGCGTGTGGTCCTCCTGTCGCACATGGCATCTGTTATGTTAAATCTCCTTCCTCGTGGAAAACGATACCGCCTCTGTCTCGCCCCCTAGCTAGTGTGTATGTGCACACCTGACATGGGAGAACATACCACAGCAGGCTTTGCTACACATCTTAAAGCTCAATATTGCATGTTCAAAGACAGTAGCAAAGAAGAGAGATATGGGCTTACTTCCACAAATAAAATGATTGCCCGACTGTTGCCAGGTGAGGTAGGAAGCCCAGTGCCTGGGGGCAGGAGGCCGGGGCATCTCCACTAGGTCGTTTTCAAGGTCAGTTTGTCCTCTATATAAGGCGGGGAGGTCAAAGGTCAGCTGTTGTCCTGTCTCATCATCTGCTGCCTACCTTATTGTCTGACCTATCTCTGTCTTATCCCACCTCCTTTTTCTTCCAGTGCTGCAGCTTGACCCACTTTGGACTCACCTTTGGTTTTTTGTGTGTGTGTGTGTGTGTGTGTGTGTGTGTGTGTGTGTGTGTGTGTGTGTGTGTGTGTGTGTGTGTGTGTGTGTGTGTGTGTGTGTGCGCGCACGTGAATGTGTGTGTGGGGGGAGCATTACTGATAAAAGTTGCTTCTATTCAGGTCAACCTACCTACCTATTAGCCAACAAACATGAATTACGAAATAAAATACTGTAAGTAGGGGTGTGAATCCTCGGGAACGTAACGATTTGAGGAGGATTCGATTCAGAATCGATTCAACATGATTCTCGGTTCTAACCGTTTCTCGCAAGGTATTATTTGCTTTAATTATTATAATGAAACTTTTTCAAAACAGGTTACAGGTTAGAAAAGTTCCTTCTGGTTGCGTGGATTGCAATGGATTCTTCTGAAAGTAAATAAATAAATAAATAAATAAAGCAAACTATATACACTACCGTTCAAAAGTTTGGGGTCACCCAAACAATTTTGTGGAATAGCCTTCATTTCTAAGAACAAGAATAGAATGTCGAGTTTCAGATGAAAGTTCTCTTTTTCTGGCCATTTTGAGCGTTTAATTGACCCCACAAATGTGATGCTCCAGAAACTCAATCTGCTCAAAGGAAGGTCAGTTTTGTAGCTTCTGTAACGAGCTAAACTGTTTTCAGATGTGTGAACATGATTGCACAAGGGTTTTCTAATCATCAATTAGCCTTCTGAGCCAATGAGCAAACACATTGTACCATTAGAACACTGGAGTGATAGTTGCTGGAAATGGGCCTCTATACACCTATGTAGATATTGCACCAAAAACCAGACATTTGTAGCTAGAATAGTCATTTACCACATTAGCAATGTATAGAATGTATTTATTTAAAGTTAAGACTAGTTTAAAGTTATCTTCATTGAAAAGTACAGTGCTTTTCCTTAAAAAATAAGGACATTTCATTGTGACCCCAAACTATTGAACGGTAGTGTATATATATATATATATATTTATTTATTTTTATCGATTTTTGAAAATTAGGAATTGATTTAGAATCGGGATAAATAACAATCGTAACTCAAATGCAAATCTATTTTTTGTGCACCCTTAACTAAGTATTAAAGGGGAACTGCACTTCAAGTGTTTTAAATGTAGAAAACAAACATAATATGACCCCTTTTTAAGGGGAACTGCACTTACACAAAAAAAACAAAAACATTAGATCATTCAAAATCCCTATGTAAGACAAGAACACCTTTTTATTTTTGTATGCATTCTAAGTTGTAAAATACGGCAAGTACGAGGTGGCTAACAATGCAGCTAATGGGAGTACTCTGTTACGCACATAAAGCCATCTAAAAAAAAACATTCAAAAACCGCCAACAATACTCCATTAACATTTCATTGCAATATTGCTATCATAACTGCACCCCTCACCTCCCAGGGGGTGATCAAGGGTGATGGGTCAAATGCAGAGAATAATTTCGCCACACCTAGTGTGTGTGTGACAATCACTGGTATTGATTGATTGATTGAGACTTTTATTAGTAGGTTGCACAGTGAAGTACATATTCCGTACAATTGACCACTAAATGGTAACACCCGAATATGTTTTTCAACTTGTTTAAGTCGGGGTCCACTTAAATTGATTCATGATACAGATATATACTATCATATATACTATCATCATAATACAGTCATCACACAAGATAATCACATTGAATTATTTACATTATTTACAATCAGGGGTGTGGAGGGGGGGGTAGGATATGGATATCAAGTAGTGGACATAGAGAGAGAGAGAGAGAGAGAGAGAGAGAGAGAGACAGAGAGAGAGAGAGAGAGAGAGAGAGAGAGAGAGAGAGAGAGAGAGAGAGAGAGAGAGAGAGAGAAAGATCAGAAGGCATAAGAAAACGTATCTGCATTTGATTGTTTACATTTGTACTTAACTTTAATAAGCGATAATGCAGACAATCTACATTTAGCCACATCGTCATCAAAGAGAGCAAACAAACTTTCGCAGCTACAGTATTGACATACTGAGTTGCTGCTTCTGAACGGGTAAAAGTTAATTATAGTTTATAAATCATGCCACTCACCTGGATAGTAAAAGGATGTGGACATAAACCGAAAAGTTGGTCAACTTTGACAATCAACTTATACCCGGAAATGGCAAGAAAGACACTTACAGTATATACGCTTGTTTGATCATCATTTGTCCCAAAGTAGTCTTTGATGGTTCTGATGAAGTCTGCCATGTTTAGCAGTAGTTGTTGTTGAAATTAATATGCTGATGTATGCTTAAAATGAGCAAAATACAGTATGTAAATATTACATGTTATTATGAATGTGCCTGTTACTACATTACATAATATAGCATTTATATACCGTAATTTCCGGACTATAAGCCGCACCTGACTATAAGCCGCACCAGCT
Organism: Entelurus aequoreus; assembly: GCF_033978785.1. Classification (NCBI taxonomy): domain Eukaryota; kingdom Metazoa; phylum Chordata; class Actinopteri; order Syngnathiformes; family Syngnathidae; genus Entelurus; species Entelurus aequoreus. The sequence continues at coordinate 13,778,484 of NC_084745.1, read as the reverse complement.
AAATTTAGGGGAAAATACAGATTGCTCCATATATAAGCCGCACCCGACTATAAGCCGCAGGGTTTTGATGTGTAATTACCGTGGTATATAGGGGTTCCTGCTACCACGGAGGGGATTGTCGGGACAGAGATGACTGTTTGGGAACGCAAAGCGTCCCATTTATTAACTATAAATCTTTCAATCATTCAATCAAACTTTCACATCTTTGACATGGCGAACAGCATTCGTGCAGAGTACAAATAATACAACGGTGCAAAGTAATACAAAGTGCTCAAAATAACCAGCCTACCGGTATATGAAAAGTCAGTCTTTAATCATTGTGTCATCGTCTTCCTCCTGCGTACTAAAACCACCGAAATCCTCTTCGTCGGTGTCGGAGAAGAACAGGCCGTAAATAAGCCGCACCGTTGTATAAGCCGCAGGGACCAGAACGAGGGGAAAAAGTAGCGGCTTATAGTCCGGAAATTACGGTAAAACGTTGATAGGGTTTTTTTTAGAGTGACTCCCTTTGGCTCCATTGTTGGCTGACTTTTGCTATTGTTTATTTACAAGACAGAATGCATTAAAAAAAAGAAAAACGTGTGTGCTTGATAAGCCAAATTCCAAAAAAAGTGCAGTTCCCCTTTAAATATGATTAGTTGTTTTGCAATAACAACATTAATGTAGTGCTGAGGTGGGCGGGACAAAGAGTTGGAAGTGTTTTAAGTAAAGCTCTGACCACCCTGACCTTTGACATTTAAAGTGACAGGCGCCAGCAGCATGTTAGTGTGTGCACGCAACACACACATACACATACTAGCGTCATGGCAACAAAGCTAAGCAAGCAATTAGAGCGCAGCCTGCCAATAAGACTTCAGGTGTGTTGCTAAGGCTAATTTGCTTTTGCTGTCAAACTCGGGATTTGCGCGGCCGAGCGGGCTAAGCAACCGTCGCAACACAAACAAGCGTGAACTGTCTCATTATGGTTTTCTAACAAGACCTGCAATCTACTCGAAGCAAGCGAGGATGCGGCGCCGAGACACAATGATGTCTGCCGTTCTCTGAGCGGAAGCGGTTAAATCGCCGCGGCCTCGCCGGGAAACAATAATTAACAGTGAATAATCATAGCCATAATCTCTCCCAGACAGAATGTACAAGTGCAGTTTGTGAGCAAAACAAAGTGAAGAGCCGTTCACTGAGACTGTGGCAATGAGAGAAACATCTGTCAAATTAGATTAGGACAAGGACATAAATTGACCACGCAACCATTTCCAATGGTGCGGTGGCCGCAAGTCGGGTCAGCTGAAAGACGAGCGGCATTTAACGGGGACATCGGCGACAAATCAGCAGGGAGCTCCTTTGCAATGGCGTCTAATTGCCTGTAAGTCTGACTTCCTGACAAAGCAAGGGTACAAATGTACTTACAGCGTCAGGTGGTTGAAGCCCACCGTCCGCAGCGTGAAGGCTCGGGCCAGCAGGCGCACGTGCGTGAACAGCACCCCGATGGAGTCCTCGAAGCCGGTCAGTTTCTGCAGGACGGGTGACGTCTCCACCAGCTGCCTGTCCGTCTGCGGCTCCTGGACCTGCCAATCACACCGTGTACAGCACAGTCACATGATGTCAAATACTTTGATTCATGCTTGGCTTACAGATGACCATTAGCTTCAATATAATAATCCTATTATGATGATAAATAAATAATAATCCTTAAATGTTGCATCCTAAAATAACCATTTGACTTGATTTACCTGGACTGCAATAATGCAGTGGTTCGAGACTGGTTTGGCTGTGGGACCCACATCACCATTAAAGATGGCCATCACTTCGCGCAGGGTGAAACATTGCAAAGATGTATTTCTTCATGATTTTAATGATTATGGTTCACAGCTAATAAAATCCCCATTTTAGTATCCCATAAAATTTGAAAAATTGTCAAAAAGTTTAATATTCAAAACTACCCCTGGAAATCAGGATCTAATAATAAAAAAAAAAAAGAACTGCAAAATGTTCCTGACCCTTTTATTGGTGTATTTCACTTAAAGAGGACCTATTAAGGGTGTGGGAAAAAAATCGATTCTAAATCGAATCGCGATTCTCACGTTGTGCGATTCAGAATCGATTCTCATTTTTAAAAAATCTATTTTTTTTATTTTTTTAATTAATCAATCCAACAAAACAATACACAGCAATACTATAACAATGCAATCCAATTCCAAAACCAAACCCGACCCAGCAACACTCAGAACTGCAATAAACAGAGCAATTGAGAGGAGACACAAACACGACACAGAACAAACCAAAAGTAGTGAAACAAAAATTAATATTATCAACAACAGTATCAATATTAGTTACAATTTCAACATAGCAGTGATTAAAAATCCCTCATTGACATTATCTTTAAACATTTATAAAATAAAATAAAAATGAACAATAGTGTCACAGTGGCTTACACTTGCATCGCATCTCATAAGCTTGACAACACACTGTGTCCAATATTTTCACAAAGATAAAATAAGTCATATTTTTGGTTCATTTAATAGTTAAAACAAATTTACATTATTGCAATCAGTTGATAAAACATTGTCCTTTACAATTATAAAAGCTTTTTACAAAAATCTACTACTCTGCTTGCATGTCAGCAGACTGGGGGAGATCCTGCTGAAATCTATGTATTGAATGAATAGAGAATCCTTTTGAATCGGGAAAAAAATCGTTTTTGAATCGAGAATCGTGTTGAATTGAAAAAAAAAAATCGATTTTGAATCGAATCATGACCCGAAGAATCGATATTTAATCGAATCGTGGGACACCCAAAGATTCACAGCCCTAGGACCTATTATGCAAGACCAACTTTTCTTACCCATTGGTACCTGTTTTTGTCTCGAAAATTTGAAACCAAACAATGGAGAAATGGCGAAGATGTTAATATAGCGGTCTTGCTTTCCTTTATACTTCTTCTAAACGAGCCATTTCAAATTTGCCCAATTTGTGACGCTTTCCTAGTCATGGTGTCAGTGGATATCTCCATACATGGAAGAAGTTTACCAGAAGATCTTTGAGCAAATCTGCCATACTAGTCTGACATTGTAGTAAATAAGCCCCTTCTTTTTCTCTATTCTCTTGTTGTGAGGCAGACTGGCTCGTACATGCACATGCATCTTCCACTGTTGCCAGTTCTAATACAAAGCACTGTACAGTTCAAACGTATATCTGTCAGTAGACGCGCTATGGAAGCGCTAAAAACTACAACACGGCTGACGGGGAGATAACACAGTCGAAGTGGAGGCACGTATATAAAACCGCCCACAAAACGGCGCATCCTGAAGCGAGGGTCAGAAAGCAGCTTGAAGGAAGTCTTTAAAACATAATCTATAACATTTTGACCAAAGAACTAGTTATGAACACCAGTGTTTTTTAACCCCAGGGCTGGGGCCCATTTTTGGGCTGTGAGCGCCTTCGAGAGGGCCTCTAAAACATATATATTTCTCAGCTGTGGTGTTTATCAGCTGCAGTCGTACTAAATTGTAATACACTTTTTTTTTTTACCACTTGTGGCAGTAATCACAATATCAAACATACAGAAGAAGTCTGGAGTGAAACTCAAAGAGAAGTTTCTTAAGCACAAAATCTATGTAGTGGTGAAGCTGTATTGTTATTTGCATTTTAATTGTATTGATACTTTAGTTAAAGGCCTACTGAAATGAATTTTTTTTATTTAAACAGGAATAGCAGATCCATTCTATGTGTCATACTTGATCATTTCGCGATATTGCCATATTTTTGCTGAAAGGATTTAGTAGAGAAAATCGACGATAAAGTTCGCAACTTTTGTTCTCTGATAAAAAAAGCCCTGCCTGTACCGGAAGTAGCGTGACGTCACAGGAGGTAGTATTCCTCACAATTCCGCTTTGTTTACAATGGAGCGAGAGAGATTCGGAGCGACAAAGCGACGATTACCCCATTAATTTGAGCGAGGATGAAAGATTTGTGGATGAGGAACGTTAGAGTGAAGGACTAGAGAGGCAGTGATGGACGTATCTTTTTTCACTCTGACCGTAACTTAGGTACAAGCTGGCTCATTGGATTCCACACTCTCTCCTTTTTCTATTGTGGATCACGGATTTGTATTTTAAACCACCTCGGATATCCTCTTGAAAATGAGAGTCGAGCACGCAAAATGGACATTCACAGTGACTTTTATCTCCACGACAATACATCGGTGACACACTTAGCTACTGAGCAAACGTGATAGCATCGTTCTCAAATGCAGATACATAAATTCCTGACTGGAAGGATAGACAGAAGATCAACAATACTATTAAACCATGGACATGTAACTACACGGTTAATAATTCTCAGCCTGGCAAAGCTTAACAATGCTTTTGCTAACGACGCTGAAGCTAACTTAGCAACTTAGCAACCGGACCTCACAGAGCTATGATAAAAACATTAGCGCTCCACCTACGCCAGCCAGCCCTCATCTGCTCATCAACACCCGTGCTCACCTGCGTTCCAGCGATCGACGGCGCGACGAAGGACTTCACCCGATCATCAGTGGGGTTGGCGGCTAGCATCGGCTAGGCGTGTGCTATTCAAGTAAGTAGTCCTTGTTGTGTTGCTACAGCCAGCCGCTAATACACCGATCCCACCTACAACGTTCTTCTTTGCAGTCTCCATTGTTCATTAAACAAATTGCAAAAGATTCACCATCACAGATGTCCAGAATACTGTGGAATTATGAAATGAAAACAGCTTTTTGTATAGGATTCTACGGGCTCCGAATACTTCCCTTGCCCTCGTGACGTCACACGCATACGTCAGCATAATAAAACGTTTTCAAGCGGAAGTGTGGCGGGAAATTTAAAATTGCACTTTATAGGTTAACCCGGCTGTATTGGCATGTGTTGCAATGTTAAGATTTCATCATTGATATATAAACTATCAGACTGTGTGGTCGGTAGTAGTGGGTTTCAGTAGGCCTTTAAGAAACATATCTATCATTATTTTAGTTTAGCATAACATCATTGTATGTAAATGTATTTTTCATCAGTTATTTATGTGTCCCTGCTTATGCAGTATAGGTTAGTACTTTTTTTTCCCAGCCTGACCCAACCTAAGGTTTTTATGTTAATTAACTACTATTCTTTGTGATTAACACCTGGTTTCATATCAATTGACAAGGTTGTAAACTGTAAGTAGGTTAGATATAATTATTGAATACGATTAAAATTCAGTGTTAATATTTGAGTGGGCCCCTCATTAATGGAAAAGTTGGGCGCAGAGGTTCTAAAGGTTGAGAACCCCTGATGTGGACCATAAGGAAGTGTTTTAAATGTAGGAAAAAAATGTACAAGGACCTCTTTAATTGAACTCCTGAAACCAAATAACTTTTACTCCATATTTTTATTTATTGAGACAGTTGAGTAAGATCAGCTTGCAAACAAGCAACTCACAACTGCAAATGGTTTCTCATTGTTTATTTAAAATAGCAGCTCAAAAGACTTTGACTTGTTTGCAAATGTGTCATATCTACCATATAAAAACCCACAATCCATTAAAAAAGGGTCTGCGTTAAACAGACCTGTTAAACAATAAACACCGCAACAAAAGCATTTCACACTTCTCGTCTCGGTAAATCTGTACAGCACATACGGGCATCTGGTTGAATAATATTTTTCCATGTATATGGAAAGGACGAGTTAAAAAAAAAAAAAAAAGGGGTCTGTGATTGAACCGCCAGTTGAGAATCACTGCTTTAACACATAACTTCATGTTCTATATCAAAATATACTTCCTGTCATCTACACAAGCTGTCGGCAATATCTGAGGGTCTGACCACTTTGAGACTCCTCCAATCCAAATAATATATGCCGCGCAAAAAATCTAATGCCATTTGACCTCTAAACAAAATAAACATAATTTATTCTGTATGATTATGCAACACTTTAAGGAGGACAGTAACTACACCAAAAACATTAGTAAAAAACTTCTATCTAGAAAAACTGGTAATTTTCTGTTGTACAAACCAGGCCAAAACAACACTGTGTCATCTGTCATATCAACAGCAGCCGCTCGCTCACTCTCAACTGCACCAACACACGCACACATGGCACTTAGCCACGGAGTCATTTCAGATCATACAAAAAGTCGGACAACTCCAACACCACACAAAGTGTTAATGCCAGGTCGTTTAAAGGCCTACTGAAATGATTTTTTTTTATTTAAACGGGGATAGCAGATCCATTCTATGTGTCATACTTGATCATTTCGCGATATTGCCATATTTTTGCTGAAAGGATTTAGTAGAGAACATTGACGATAAAGTTTGCAACTTTTGGTCGCTGATTAAAAAAAGCCTTGCCTGTACCGGAAGTAGCGCGACGTCACAGGTTGAAAGGCTCCTCACATTTCCCCATTGTTTACACCAGCAGCGACAGCGATTCGGACCGAGAAAGCAACGATTACCCCATTAATTTGAGCGAGGATGAAAGATTTGTGGATGAGGAACGTGAGAGCGAAGGACTACAGTGCAGTGCAGGACGTATCTTTTTTCGCTCTGACCGTAACTCAGGTAAAAGGGCTCATTGGATTCCACACGTTCTCCTTTTTCTATTGTGGATCACGGATTTGTATTTTAAACCACCTCGGATACTATATCCTCTTGAAAATGAGAGTCGAGAACGCGAAATGGACATTCACAGTGACTTTTTCTCTCCACGACAATACATCGGTGAAGCACTTTAGCTACGGAGCTAACGTGATAGCATCGTGCTTAAATGCAGATAAAAACAAAAGAAATAAGCCCCTGACTGGAAGGATAGACAGAAGATCAACAATACTACTATCAGGAGACACCGAACCAAACACTGGACCTGTAACTACATGGTTAATGCTGTGCCGCCTGTCGAAGCCTAGCAATGCTGTTGCTAACGACGCCATTTAAGCTAACTTAGCTACGGGACCTCGTCAGAGCTATGATAAAAACATTAGCGCTCCACCTATGCCAGCCCTCATCTGCTCATCAACACCCGTGCTCACCTGCGTTCCAGCGATCGACGGCGCAACGAAGGACTTCACCCGATCATCGATGCGGTCGGCGGCTAGCGTCGGATAGCGCGTCTGCTATCCTCAAAGTCCTCCTGGTTGTGTTGCTGCAGCCAGCCGCTAATACACCGATCCAACCTACAGCTTTCTTCTTTGCACTCTCCATTGTTCATTAAACAAATTGCAAAAGATTCACCAACACAGATGTCCAGAATACTGTGGAATTTTGCGATGAAAACAGAGCTGTTTGTATTGAGATACAATGTGTCCGAATACTTCCGTTTCAACCATTGACGTCACACGCATACGTCATCATACATAGACGTTTTCAACCGGAAGTTTCGCGGCAAATTTAAAATTGCACTTTATTAGTTAACCCGGCCGTATTGGCATGTGTTGCAATGTTAAGATTTCATCATTGATATATAAACTATCAGACTGCGTGGTCGGTAGTAGTGGCTTTCAGTAGGCCTTTAAGACTATGACTCCCCAATCAAATGGGTGCTTATTCTACTGTCATTTATTAAGAATGCTAATTTATGAATATTAGTCATGAAATGCTGTTACTAGATTAAATAAATGCTAATAAGATATATTTTACAGACAGAAAGTTACAGGAATGTACACTGTATGCCATTCTTACATCTCATTGTGCAGCATGTGAATGTTTCAGGGGAACTAAATTTGATCTCTGAAAGGGGTACAAATTATTTCCAAAGCAAGACCCCCACCCAGGCATACAAAACTAGTACATAGCTCATGAACCACAAAATGTTTTTTCTGTTTTCATTACAAATGGGCCAAATTACCTATATTAGAAAATAACCCAATGGAAATGACTATATTGTCATTTGATTATAATAATAAGACATTTAAATTGTCATGATGTCAGGTTTGAGACAGGTGTGATGCTGGTATGGCCACAGTGTGAACTTGAACTGATCATTTGGGGGAATTTTAGGCCATTTTAAAGGATCGCAAAACCGTTTACTGGTCCCTATGCTTGTTTTTTTTTAATTGTTTTATTTTAAACATAAAATGTTTTACTTATTGCGTGTTTTTATATAAATGTTGCAAGTAATTTGCTCCTGTTTTTGCTCTATGTGTTTATGAAACCTGTTTTTGCTGCCCTCGACTTTATTTTGCTCACATATTTGTATGTAATATACGGAAATAAACAAATAATATGAATATGTTTAACTGATACTGTTACACTGTCAAGTTCTGCTTTTTTCTGATTATTATTGTGATAAAACATCAATTAAGGAACTTTAAAATTTGAAGTATCAGTTTTAGCATTGACAATTCTGTCCCTGTATTGGTTCAATACCCAAAATTAGAGTATCCAAACAACAGAAGAATAAGTGTGTATTACATTTTAACAGAAGCGCAGATCGACCATGTTACAACAGAAAGTAAACAAATATTAACAGTGAATTAGCAAAAAGATTATTAATAGTTTTGAGAAAATAATACAACCGAAAATTAAGCAATATGGAACTGCATATGTCAGCAACCAAAGTTGAAGCCTTTGTAACCTGCTTTGAAATACATATATCATCTTTTATATGCCAGATAATACATTGTGACATACTGTATTTTGTTATGGCAAAAGGCTACAATATAAATTGGGATATTGATTTTAGGCCATATTGCCCATTCTTAATGCAGACATGATGTAAATATTAATATGTTACTTTTTACTGTGCATAATGATAACTATTTGCTTGAAATTAAAATAATAATGCTTAGATGCTCACATGCAAGCACTGAAGATGTGCTGTGATTTGACTTGAGCTGTCAACTTTTGCTCAGCAACGTTATGAGCAAGGTTAAGAACTGCAATAGTCAATAATACATTAAACTTGCATTTCTTGACACACAAAATAAGGAAATCCACAATTTATGTAAAATCCCAAGCTGATGCAATATTATTGGGAACAAAATGCAACTTTTTAAAAAGGCAAGAAATTACACATTACAAAAAAGGCAAGTGGAATTCTGGAGGGACTGAAATCCACATTCTAGCATTCAAACAAGCTGAAAGTGGTATAGAAGAGGGCCAAAAGGTCTGAAAAAGAGCAAATTCAAGTCCAGCAAGGCCATTCTGAGACTCCTCGGAGAGCACGCAGACTAAAAAAGAAACTTCCTCTGGGAAGTCATTCCCTCTACAAGTGTCCTTAAATCAAACACGTGCCGCAAAGTGTGTGTATTTCCCTCAGCCTCAAAACAAACTCCAAAGATCGGCGGCAGATGGAATCTCGTACTCATTAGATGTGAAGTCTAACAAGTCTAAGTCCCTTTTTCCTCTCGCCCAAACGAGTAACTCAGACGGTCCATTAGTATCGCCGCCTGTTTGGTTACACTTAGGCGAGGAGATCACAGCCTTAAACAGGCTTTAAAGAATGGTTTGTTGAACGCTGTAGATCAGTTGTCACCAACCTTTTCAAGCCTAAGATTACCCATCTCAGGCAGCCATTAACCGAAGCCTTGCGCCAACTGCAGTTGTACATAGAAAAAATGATAGTTGTTTTTTCTGTCAAGATGGAGTGCGGAATGTACATTAATGAGAAATAAATAAAAGCAAATGGCTGCAATGAAAAAAAGAGTGAAACATTTAAAGGGAGTTGAATACTTTTCGTACCCACTGTGTAAGTGTGTGTGTATGTATATGTATACATACACGTATACATAAATATACATATACCTATATATATATATATATATATATATATACATACACATACATATATACTGTGCATTCACATACATATATACTGTACGTACACATACACGTATATACATACATATGCATATATATGTACAAACACATACACACACACACATATACATATATTTACACACACATATACATACACACAAACATATATATACATATACATATATATACACATATATATGTACAGTATATACATATATATATATATATCGTATTTTTCGGACTATAAGTCGCAGTTTTTTTCATAGTTTGGCCGGGGGTGCGACTTATACTCAGGAGCGACTTGTGTGTGAAATTATTAACACATTACCGTAAAATATCAAATAATATTATTTAGCTCATTCACGTAAGAGACTAGACGTATAAGATTTCATCAGATTTAGCGATTAGGAGTGACAGATTGTTTGGTAAACGTATAGCATGTTCTATATGTTATAGTTATTTATAAATGATAAATGGGTTATACTTGTATAGCGCTTTTCTACCTTCAAGGTACACAAAGCGCTTTGACAGTATTTCCACATTCACCCATTCACACACACATTCACACACTGATGGCGGGACCTGCCATGCAAGGCGCTAACCAGCAGCCATCAGGGGCAAAGGGGGAAGTGTCTTGCCCAAGGACACAACAGACGTAACTAGGATGGTAGAAGGCGGGGATTGAACCCCAGTAACCAGCAACCCTCCGATTGCTGGCACAGCCACTCTACCAACTTCGCCACGCTGTCCCTTTGAATGACTCTTACCATAATATGTTACGTTAACATACCAGGCACGTTCTCAGTTGGTTATTTATGTGTCATATAACGTACACTTATTCAGGCTGTTGTTCACTATCCTTTATTTATTTTAAATTGCCTTTCAAATGTCTATTCTTGGTGTTGGGTTTTATCAAATAAATTTCCCCAAAAAATGTGAGTTATACTCCAGTGCGACTTATATATGTTTTTTTCCTTCTTTATTATGCATTGTCGGCCAGTGCGACTTATACTCCGGAGCGACTTATACTCCGAAAAATATGGTGTATATACATACATACACACACATATATACATACATACACATATACCTATGCATATATGTATATACATTTGACACACACACAGTTTCATTTGGCGATAACAGTCGACGACGTCATCGTTTGTGTTTATATGGACATAACAAACATGTACAAGTCGCAACAAGTGACGGCTGAGGAACAGAAAGAGACAAGTGGCTGCGGCCACTGCAAAATCACAGCAAGTGAAAACTATGCATGTCATAGTCATGACTTGCTCGATTGGCAAAACCGACCTTGCTTTTCATGGCAGGAGCATTTAAAGCAGAGGCATGACGGACATCTGGAAGATACAATCTCAAACTGTACCTGGTAGGATAGTTAGCTAGCTAACAACAAAGAGTTGTATGAAAAATAGAATATTGCCAAAGCCCACAAGCTACAACACATCATCATCACAAAATATATTTTCTTTTGAAGAAGCTATACAGATTTAGTGCCAATTTGTTGTTATTGTCCCTGTTTAGATGACTAAAGTGGTGAAGCTGTATTTTCATTTGCACTTTAATTTTATTGATATTATATTCAAAAACATACATGATCATTATTTATCAATCATTTAGTTAGAATTTAATAATTTCAGCATTTCTTAATCATATGTATATTTTTTTCCCAATAATTTTTATGAGTACCTCCTTTTGCAGTATATTTGATTGGTATAGGTTAGATATAATTATTGAATAGGATTAAAATCAAGAGTAAGATTACTAATTCAATGTTAATACTTGAGTGGGCCCCAGTCCTCTCTTTTGTGGAAAAGTTGGGCCTTCAGGTTGAAATGGCTAAGAAACCCCTGCTTTGGGGGACATGCTGTAATAAAATAAAATAAAAAAACATACTGCAGTGATGAAAAACCTTCAATAGTGGTCAGCATTGTGTAATGCTCATACGCATACGACAAGATTTCGTATTTTAAATTTTTTAAATATTAGACACATTTGGATAATAAAATTAATACCGTACATTTTGGACTATAAACCACACTTTTTTACTATGCTTTGAGCCCTGTGGCTTATAAAACGGTGTGTCTAACTTATGGATTTGCATACGGTAACAGCCATAATGTTTTGTGTTCAGTAATTTCAATTAAACTCAAGCAGAAACACTGTGCTATTGGTTGTGCCGTGGCGCCATCTTTTGAATGAGTTGAAAATGTACTTCCAGTTTTAATGCTTTGAACAAAATGTAAAACCGTCCAAAGCGTTTCTGCTCTAAAGGATTCTTCATTCATCACTCCAAGCAACGTTTAGTTTTACAGTTTAACTAAAACAATTCTTACTTACTAAGAATTACATGTGTGATGTTTGTAGAAGTGTTTTTATGTATATTTGCACGTGCTGTCGTAATGCAATCAAACTAGTGTCTACGAGTGTCTGTGTTAGTATTAAATTACAACGGCATTCTTTTTTGTAGTGTTTCAATTTCTGAAATTGCTTTCGTAAATTCACCAAAACGTCATTGTGGACTTATTGAGTCTGTTGGAGAGCTAGCTTCCGCATTTAGTGGGTCCATGATGATGACTTGTGTTTTGTTGGATCAGACATTTTACTACTGTGTTACATGGAAACATTTAATGTATGTAAATAAACATTTACAAAATCTTTGTGTATATAATTAATTTCACAACGTATATATCCGCGGCTTATAGTCCGGTGCAGCTTATATATGGAAAAAAAATCCCCCTGTAATTTAGTGGGTGCGGTTCTATAGTCCGGAACATACGGCATATCTGTTAGTTATAACCATAATATATAATACCACCATCAAAGAAGTTTAACGCTAAACTTTTGGAAAAATAATAATACAATATATTTTTTTTAATTGGAATCCATTGTACTTTCCAGGGACTCAGTGAAATTTCTACTAAGTCACTACATTGAAAAGGTTTCAACATCACTGGTATATGCATGTTTGTTTAATCAAGAGCCATCCTTATGGGCACATTAATTAGGCTACGGAAGACATCTAATTGGTCCCAGCGTGGTACAACTGTGAGCTTGACCAAGGCATCCTTTGGAGAGAAGCGTGGCCCGTTCCTGTGACCTTGTTAGTTGCTTCATTAGGGCTCTCGCTGTAAAGCCCCTTGGCAATCAAACAACAGAGCAAGACGCTCTGGTAGGTGACCACCTCTCGTCCTCCAGCATTGTCTTTGCAGAAAACGCAAATACACCACTCCCACACCAGCAAAGAGCAGGGATGAATAACTCCGCGGAATTCCGTATTTTAATTAGAATGCTGCCGGTTATGTCATGATTCCATCTTGTCTTGAGAAACATTTCATTTCTGCCACTCCCCCAGCCCCACTCTGTTAATTAACGGTAGACGTGTGAATGCCATGCATCACAACTAACAACATCTGACGAGTTCGGCACTCGTAGGCGCGAGCTGTCCTTCGGGGTAATGGTCAGCGGCGAGGCTTCAAACACAGTGGTGCTGTGGGTGGAGCGAAACAGCGGTCAGGAGGGGGGGGAGTGACAAAAACAGAAATGTAATTTAAAAAGACTGCACTTTTGAAATGGCTTCAAAGCCTAACTTTCAACTCCGACCAAAACAGAGAATGCGGGCCTGGCGCTGTGTTTTTTCCCCATGTCCGACAAGTGTGTCTCCTCGCCAGAAGCAAAGGAGACGTTCTGGAAAGAGAGCGCAGGTAAACGACGTGGCGGCTAATTATTCTGGAGCGCTGCTAGTGATGATGCACTGGTGCGCGCTGAGCGGACGCGTAAGGCATGAAGATGTGCGTGTCAACCACGCCGTGTTCTTTCGCGCTCGCGAGCGCACGGCAACGGCGAGGCTAATGTATGCAAGTATTCGAAAGACGGGTATTCGTGTAATTACACACGCGTCGGTTAGCTGCCATCGCCGTGCACGCAACACTCATTGAGGCAGGACCTTTCACCTGTATTTTTTCTTCTCGGTGGAAGTAGGAGATGGCTGATACCGTCTAAAACATTTTTGCAATGATTAAATAGTTCTGCTTCTTCCGACTCCTTTTACAATCCATGTTGGATCGTGCAAGTGATGTACTTCAATGTAACTTTGCTATCCTGCTCGTTTCAGGGGCTTTTAAAAACCATCAATTTATTGTTTTGAAAAATTTACCATAGATCCCAAGGTGGTATACAAGGTAAATCTGTATTCTTCTCCTCTTGGTTGAAACATTCGGCTTCTGCAGTACGCACCAGTAGAACCATGATTTATAAACCACAAACCGAATTAAAATAGCCTTAGTTGTACGAACCTTGTCTCAGTGTACGAATGTTTCATCCACCCATTGTGTGCCTGGCAGCACATCCATTGTGGACAGGCTGATAGCTCGGATCTACTGTGCTACTTTGTGTGCTTTTTAAGCAGCTTTTTTTTAACCTTTTTTTTTTTTTAATTTTTAGATTTTCTAGGTCAATATGAGTCCAAAGAAAGCAATGGACAATTAATGTGTGGTTTGAAACATTCAGGAAGTATCAGCAGCGTTGTCAACAATCTATGCTTTGTTTACGAAAGAGCGGTCCGTAAAGTGTTGAGAGCAGCAAGGAATGGTCTTTAGCTCCTCAGAAACACATTAAAAAAATACCACTCTTCTTAGAAAAAATGTAATAAAAAATCCAAATTCTAAGTCTTATTTATTACGAATCGTAATCGATTTGGTCCGCATTACCGGCCGTAAGTCGGACCAGTTTCCAGTGAGGGTTGGACTCCGCCAAGGCTGCCCTTTGTCACTGATTCTGTTCGTAACTTTTATGGACAGAATTTCTAGGCGCAGTCAGGGCTGTGAGGGGATCCGGTTTGGTGGCTGCAGGATTAGGTCTCTGCTTTTTGCAGATGATGTAGTCCTGATGGCTTCAACTGGCCAGGATCTTCAGCTCTCACTGGATCGGTTCGCAGCAGAGTGTGAAGCGACTGGGAGGAGAATCAGCACCTCCAAGTCAGAGTCCATGGTTCTCGCCCGGGAAAGGGTCGAGTGCCATCTCCAAGTTGGGGAGGAGAATGTGAGAGTCCAGTCCATAGTAGTATCAATTTATATTTTGTTCAAAGTACACCAACCTTATCTAAAATTTTGACTTTTGTTGAGGCTGCAACCCATTATTTATACTTACAAACAAAATACATTTTGTGTTTTCATTTAGCCTATTTAATGTAAAAATGTTGACAGCATTGGTTGGGTTGGCAGGGCATATTTCTAGTCTTGTCATTAAAAAATGTGTGTGGCAGACTTTAGAGGGCGTTTATCCTTGCCTTCGTTACCAAAGTGCTTGCCATAAGCCATGAGGTCAGGATACTATCCAACTACCAAAGGCTGCTAGTAAAGGACCGCCCAACTGCGAGAAACCTCAGCCCCTTAACGCACAGTGTGGTAATGATGTTGCCGCTCTGAAGCAGCTAATGACTGCTCTCCTCACGCCACAGGGAGGTCTGGGGCTGACCCCGGCGCTCCACCCTGACCACACATCCCACACCTCTGGAGCGTCTGCCTCACTACCACTATGCGGCAGCAGCAGAAGACGGAATCAACCAAAACAAGATCAGAGTTTTAGGACGAAAACAAACAAGTGCAGCCTGTTATTCTGGGCCAAAACAGGGATATGCATAATGTACGCAGGAACCCCATGCAGGGAGGCGAAGAGAACACAACGCTTAAAAAGACGAGCCTCGGCAGGGAGACACAAAGGAACACTTGCTCCTCGCGAGCACATCAGAGAGCAGGAAGCCCGGCGGTCCCTGTAGGGTCCGTGTGATCCGGGACTGTAATCCTGTTACAGCATCTTTGATGTCTTCATCTAAATCCTAATTTCAAACAACACACTTTTGACATGTGCCGCGTTTCTGGGCAGATGATGCAAAGGCAAGAATAGATGGATGAAACAGGAGACGTAAGTTGTCATCCAAAGATCAGTGAACAGGAGCCCTTTGAGACACTCGTGATTTAGGGCTATATAAATGATGATGCATGCTTTTAACCCGGATTTCCACTGGATGCGTAACATCTTCTGAACGGCGCCACTACGGAACGTCCCCGCCATCCGCCGATCCCCACTACAGTTTGATGCGCAGGGAAATAGCACTGACTTTTACGAGATCTCACAAATCTGCACAGAATCATGTGATGAGGGGAGTTGTGGTAGAGCGAACGACAAACAGTTTATTCTAGGGGTGTCCAATGTGTGGTCCGGGGGCCATTTGTGGCACACAGCTATTTTTTTACGGTCCGTGGCACATTCTAAGCCCTATTAGAAAAAACATAAACAAAAGAGCAAATAGGTGAAATGTAACGAGAAAAGTTGCAATATTGACTCTAATAACTCAAAGCTGCCATGCAGGCCATTCTTTCTTTAAAGATCTCATAGCTCAAAAAATAATGATGAATCGAAATCAATGTTATGAATTATTGATCTGTTAAAGTAAATGATTGTATTACTGCATATTAAAAATTCAAATTTGAAATATTATTTGGGGAAAATATTGCATATTGTGCGTGTTTGCCATATAAAACACAAAGTTTTCTTTGACAAAAAAGGCATTAAACAAAACAAAAAAGAAAACATTAAAAAAGTATTAAATTATTAATTATCGATGGATAGATCTGAAGTTGACAACATGGTTTTGTTGATCTAGAGATTTGAGTATTTTTCACACTTAAGGGTTTGTATCCCTAAGAATTTTAACGGGATTTATTTTTTTTTTAATAATAATGAAATAAAACTAATGTTATGAATTACTGACATATATAAGGCTCCAATTACATCACACCAAATATTGCACTTGGAAATGTATTGGGGAAAAATACTGCATATTTTGTGTTGTTGCCATAAAAAAAATGGTTTTGTCAAAAACGGCATAAAACACACAAACAAAAACCTTTTTATTGATAGATAGACCTGAAATTGATCTTGAAAGTTAAGTGTTGCATAACAAAATAAATAATATATGACTTATTTTTTAGCCCTAAAGGTTGAAAAAAAATCGAGATATGTATTGGTTTTGAAAATTAAACATATCAAAATGGCCTTCGCATGCTTTGATTTTGAGTGTGCATCTGTCAGTTGGACACCGGTGGTTTATTCTGTCCTTGCAGAGGACCAGAAGCAAATGGTAAATGGGTTACAATTGTATAGCGCTTTTCTACCTTCAAGGTACTCAAAGCGCTTTGACACTATTTCCACATTCACCCATTCACACACTGATGGCAGGAGCTGCCATGCAGGGCCCTAACCACGACCCATCAGGAGCAAGGACACAACAGACGTGACAAGGTTGGTAGAAGGTGGGGATTGAACCAGGAACCCTCATGTTGCTGGCACAGCCACTCTCCCAGCAGCACCACGCCGCCCCAAATACACTGCCTGCTATTCCAGATAGATAACGGCTGAAAAGTAAAAACACGTATTTTATTGGAGCTAAATATTTGTTAAAGTTAAGGATTTTGGGGGGATTTCGGATCGTTTGTAAGATACGTAACACTGCGGAACGCCTCGAGCAATATTCTGTGACGGAACTGACTTGACTCGTGGAAAAGATAACAGTTTAGTCTTGCCGAACCACAACAGTAATAAGATCTGTGGCACACACATCTCTTTCAACTCCTGCTAACCACTCTCCTGCTTCCCGTATCAGCTGATATTTGACACAGGCCCCAAAAATAGCTTTCCAAGGTATGCCTGTAATATGGTTCTATGATTGTGAAAACTGACACATTGACTTGTAGGGATGGGATTCGAAAATCGGTTCTTGGTGAAACCCGGCTACCAGGCTTTTGATCCCTGGGACCCATTTGAGAGTGTTGTTAACGATTCCCTTATCGATGCCTGCAGGTATGCACGACGTCACCATGCACGGCGCCCATCAGCAGCACAGACGTTGGAATTATTTACAAGAAAGCAGGACAACAGGGCAGCTTGCAATACTTGCAAAGTGAATATTGCATCAAATGGAGAAAATACAAGCAGAAACATTAGCAGACACAGCATGGGATAACGTTGAATGCATTCCCTCCGAGACAGAAGTGAATCACCACCAACAGCAGAGTGAAATTCATGTATCTCATGCATCACATGACAAGACGCGTCCAACCATTAATTTGCATGCAGCCTTCCTGTCTAAGAGGTGTTCAGGAACATTGCAAAACTCCGCCCCTAACTTACTCTCTCTGATGCCGAGAAGCTCGTCCACGCCTTTGTCTCCTCCAGGGTAGACTACTGCAACTCACTTCTTGTCGGGATCCCCAGCAAGAACACCCAGAAGCTGCAGTACATACAAAATAGTGCTGCTAGGATCCTGATGAGAGTGCGGAAATACGACCACATCACACTCAAATCCCTTCACTGGCTTCCTGTTCCACTCAGGATTGAATACAAAGTCTCACTAGTAACTCACCAGTGCCTCCATGGAAATGCCCCCTCTATCTCAAATAACTGCTCACCCTCAAATCCTCCAAACGACACCTCCGCTCCGGACAGGCTAACCTCCCCCAACCTCCGAGGACAAAGCTCCGAACTATGGGAGACCGACCTTTCTGCTCCGCCGCTCCCAGTCGGTGGAACGCTCTCCCTGACCACCTGAGGGCACTACAAACTGTGGATGCTTTAAAAAAAAGGCTTAAAAACCCTTCTTTTTAAAAAAGCTTTTTTTTTAGATATATGTGTGCTAGTTCTAGCTATTAGGATGTTCTAGTTTTTATTTTATTTTACTATTTACAAACCCCGTTTCCATATGAGTTGGGAAATTGCGTTAGATGTAAATATAAAGGGAATACAATGATTTGCACATCATTTTCAACCCATATTCAGTTGAATATGCTACGAAGACAACATATTTGATGTTCAAAATGATAAACATTTTTTTTTTTGCAAATAATCATTAACTTTAGAATTTGATGCCAGCAACACGTGACAAAGAAGTTGGGAAAGGTGGCAATAAATACTGATAACGTTGAGGAATGCTCATCAAACACTTATTTGGAACATCCCACAGGTGTACAGGCAAATTGGGAACAGGTGGGTGCCATGATTGAGTATAAAAGTAGATTCCATGAAATGCTCAGTCATTCACAAACAAGGATGGGGTGAGGGTCACCACTTTGTCAACAAATGCGTGAACAAATTGTTGAACAGTTTAAGAAAAACCTTTCTCAACCAGCTATTGCAAGGAATTTAGGGATTTCACCATCTACGGTCCGTAATATCATCAAAGGGTTCAGAGAATCTGAAGAAATCACTGCACGTAAGCAGCTAAGCCTGTGACCTTCGATCCCTCAGGCTGTACTGCATCAGCAAGCGACATCAGTGTGTAAAGGATATCACCACATGGGCTCAGGAACACTTCAGAAACCCACTGTCAGTAACTACAGTTGGTCGCTACATCTGTAAGTGCAAGTTAAAACTCTCCTATGCAAGGCGAAAACCGTTTATCAACAACACCCAGAAAAGCCGTCGGCTTCGCTGGGCCTGAGCTCATCTAAGATGGACTGATACAAAGTGGAAAAGTGTTCTGTGATCTGACGAGTCCACATTTCAAATTGTTTTTGGAAACTGTGGACGTCGTGTCCTCCAGACCAAAGAGGAAAAGAACCATCCGGATTGTTATAGGCGCAAAGTTGAAAAGCCAGCATCTGTGATGGTATGGGGGTGTATTAGTGCCCAAGACATGGGTAACTTACACATCTGTGAAGGCGCCATTAATGCTGAAAGGTACATACAGGTTTTGGAGCAACATATGTTGCCATCCAAGCAACGTTACCATGGACGCCCCTGCTTATTTCAGCAAGACAATGCCGAGCTACGTGTTACGTCAACATGGCTTCATAGTAAAAGAGTGCGGGTACTAGACTGGTCTGCCTGTAGTCCAGACCTGTCTCCCGTTAAAAATGTGTGGTGCATTATGAAGCCTAAAATACTACAACGGAGAGCCCCGGACTGCTGAACAACTTAAGCTGTACATCAAGCAAGAATGGGAAAGAATTCCACCTGAGAAGCTTAAAAAATGTGTCTCCTCAGTTCCCAAACGTTTACTGAGTGTTGTTAAAAGGAAAGGCCATGTAACACAGTGGTGAACATGCCCTTTCACAACTACTTTGGCACGTGTTGCAGCCATGAAATTCTAAGTTAATTATTATTTGCAAAAAAAAAAAAGTTTATGAGTTTGAACATCAAATATCTTGTCTTTGTAGTGCATTCAATTGAATATGGGTTGAAAAGGATTTGCAAATCATTGTATTCCGTTTATATTTACATCTAACACAATTTCCCAACTCATATGGAAACGGGGTTTGTATTTTACTTGTTGGGGGCAGCTATTTGTGGTTCTAGCGTTGTTGTTTTTTAGATAAAATTTGTTCAACGTAAATGCTTTTACAAATAAAATCTAGTATTATTATTATTGTTCTCCACAGCTGGAGACACGGTGATTAGTCAGAAATTTTGCCTATCCTTCCTAAAAAAAGATGTGCCTAATTGTCTGCAAAATTATAGTTAATTGTTATAGTTGATGGTTGAAAAATGTATGGCGCGGCGTGCCAGCCGTGCCAACAACTTGAGGGTTCGATACCCGCTTCTGCTATCCTAGTCACTGCCGTTGTGTCCTTGGGCAAGACACTTTACCCACCTGCTCCCAGTGCCACCCACACTGGTTAAAATGTTACTTAGATGGTTTACTATGTAAAGCGCTTTAAGTCACTAGAGAAAAGCGCTATATAAATATAATTCACTTCACAATGTACAGTTCTACTTGACTTGCTTGTACTTGCATTTGGCTGATGTAGTTGTACTTTTGAGCCCTTAGCATATATAATTTCTATACATTTAAAAAAAGTCATACTTTTCATTTATATTTGAAAATGTTAATGAACAATTTTGTGTAATTGTCATTTGTCACAGAATAATTTGTCGTATTTTGTTTGTTATTACAGTAGAATATGTATTTTATCATTACGTTTATTTTCAAAACTAAATATTTTTTTCCATCACACTGTAAGCCTTGTTCGTATACTCATGTTTTTTTTTTTTAAACTACACAAAGTTGACGCTCAGGCACCCTTTGAGGGAAAAAAAATTAAAACTCACGAGAAAAAAAAGGAAAACCTCTATCGGCACAAAGTGCTGCCACACAAACCCCGGAAAAAAATTCTGAAAATGTGGACTATATTTCCTGCAATTGGCTACATTTGTACAATACATATTACCTTTTGTTGTGGTGGTTTGTGCTGAAAACAAAGTTTTGTTGTACTTGTGCAATGACAATAAAGACCATACCACATACTACCTTTATATGTAGCGGGGGGTGTATATTGTAGCATCCCGGAAGAGTTAGTGCTGCAAGGGGTTCTGGGTATTTGTTCTCCCAAAATGTGTTTGTCATTCTTGTTTGGTGTGGGTTCACAGTGTGGCGCATATTCGTAACAGTGTTAAAGTTGTTTATATGGTCACCCTCAGTGTGGCCTGTATGGCTGTTGACCAAGTATGCCTTGCATTCACTTGTGTTTGTGAAAAGCCGTAGATATTATGTGGCTGGGCCGGCATGCAAAGGAATAAATTTTACTTTTTGAAACCGATACCGATAATTTCTGTTATTACATTTTAAAGCATTTATCGGCCGATAATATCGGCAGTCCGATATTATCGGACATCCCTAGTATATATAAATAATTATTGTTTTGCATCCCCTGTCATCTTAGTACCCCCCCCCCAGAGAGGAGTATTACAGTCTGATGGCGTGTGGAACAAAGGAGTTTTTGAGTCTATTGGTCCTGCACTTGGGATGAAGCAGTCTAGCACTGAACAGGCTCCTCTGGCTACTGATAACGCTATGCAGAGGGTGACTGGCATCAGGCATGATGCTCACTTGTTCTTCCACAGTCCTCTTCTCTGCCACCGTCACCAGTGAGTCCAGTTTGATTCCGATCGTAGAGCCGGCCCGCCTGATCAGTTTCTCCAGTCTGGAGCGGTCCTTCTTAGATGTGCCACCCCCACCCCCCCTCCAGCACACTACCGAGTAGAACAGAAATTGGCAACCACAGACAGGTAGTACATCCACAAGAGATTTTTGCAAATGTTGAAGGAGCGTTGCTTATATGCTTAAAAACACGGATTTACGCGTTTTCGCGGACATTTCACATGCCTGAATGCTAATGGCCGCAGCTTCTCCGAATCCAGTGGAAATCCAGGGTTAGAGGTTAGCATCTTGGAACTATGTTTTTTTCTTTTTCTTCATCACTTGCTACACAATCTTTTTCCTTTAAACAATGGTAACAATTCAACATGGGAAGTGAACAGTAATTGCAGAGGGATGGAGAATGGGTACTGTTGAACATGTGATATTCTTTCAATTAAGATTAGAAAATAACGAAACTTGTTAAGTATGTCTGAAACAAACGACGATGACATGTACATGACCAGATAATAAGACAACCAACCTGCAGAGGGTGCGACGGGTAGTTGAGCCAGACGTCCCGCAGGTCCTGCAACGAGAATAAATGTTAATATGTCAAATCATCAATCACATTCTCCAGCCGGCCAACTGGCACCTGCTAGCTCCTGGCCCTGCAGGAGCCGGTGAAAAATTAATGAAAGTAGTCGATACGTTTGAGTAAACGCTTCCTAGTCTGGGAGCAGCACACAAACAGATAGCTAAACTAAACCGATGTTGCCTGGAGCATTTGAAAACCATTGTTTTTTTTCTAGACCTATGAGAGCGAAACCACACCGACCACCAAGCACATGTAATACTACACACAAACTGTATGTACTCACACAACTAAACGTTCTCCTGGATTTCTGGCAGTGCAGTCAAAATTGAAACTAAGGATGTGTTCACACTCGTCATGTGTGCTGTAAGTGTGAACCCGGTTATTCGATTCATTATTATTCGATTATGTTATTATATTATGCATCAAACAAGACCAAGACCGCTTGAGAGATGGGTCTAGGTCTACTTGCAAGTCAACTGTCGTCGCTTTTTTAATCATCAGATGGCGCCATTATGAAAGAACATCACATTGTCAATAGAGCCAGTGAGTGTGCCACACTGAAGTCATTACCCAAAATAATCAGAAATGACAACATTGTTACTGTATACGTCAGCAGCCAAATTAAAGGCCTACTGAAATGAAATGTTTTTATTTAAACGGGGATAGCAGATCCATTCTGTGTCATACTTGATCATTTTGCGATATTGCCATATTTTTGCTAAAAGGATTTAGTAGAGAACATCGACAATAAAGTTCGCAACTTTTGGTCGCTGATAAAAAAAAGCCTTGCCTGTACCGGAAGTAGCGTGACGTCACAGGTTGAAGGGCTCCTCACATTTCCCCATTGTTTACACCAGCAGCGAGAGCGATTCGGACCGGGAAAGCGACGGTTACCCCGTTAATTTGAGCGAGGATGAAAGATTTGTGGATGAGGAACGTGAGAGTGAAGGACTAGAGTGCAGTGCAGGACGTATCTTTTTTCGCTCTGACCGTAACTTAGGTAAAAGGGCTTATTGGATTCCACACTTTCTCTTTTTTCTATTGTGGATCACGGATTTGTATTTTGAACCACCTCGGATACTATATTCTCTTGAAAATGAGAGTCGAGAACGCGAAATGGACATTCACAGTGACTTTTATCTCCACGACAATACATCGGTGAAGCACTTTAGCTACGGAGCTAAAGTGATAGCATCGTGCTTAAATGCAGATAGAAACAAAAGAAATACGCCCCTGACTGGAAGGATAGACAGCAGATCAACAATACTACTATCAGGAGACACCGAACCAAACACTGGACCTGTAAATACATGGTTAATGCTGTGCCGCCTGTCGAAGCCTGGCAAGGCTGTTGCTAACGACGCCATTGAAGCTAACTAAGCTACGGGACCTCGTCAGAGCTATGATAAAAACATTAGCGCTCCACCTACGCCAGCCCTCATCTGCTCATCAACACCCGTGCTCAACTGCGTTCCAGCGATCGACGGCGCGACGAAGGACTTCACCCGATCATCGATGCGGTCGGCGGCTAGCGTCGGATAGCGCGTCTGCTATCCTCAAAGTCCTCCTGGTTGAATTGCTGCAGCCAGCCGCTAATACACCGATCCCACCTACAGCTTTCTTCTTTGCTGTCTCCATTGTTCATTATACAAATTGCAAAAGATTCACCAACACAGATGTCCAGAATACTGTGGAATTTTGTGATGAAAACAGAACTGTTTGTATTGTGATACAATGTGTCCAAATACTTCCGTTTCAACCATTGACGTCACGCGCAAACGTCATCATACATAGACGTTTTCAACCGGAAGTTTAGCGGGAAATTTAAAATTGCACTTTATAAGTTAACCCGGCCGTATTGGCATGTGTTGCAATGTTAAGATTTCATCATTGATGTATAAACTATCAGACTGCGTGGTCGGTAGTAGTGGGTTTCAGTAGGCCTTTAAGAGCCATTGTAACCCGTTTGCTTACTTACGACAAAAAAATAAGTTGTCGAGTATGTTCACTGTTATTTCATGCCAATATTGTTCTTTGATTGCAATAAGAAACGTGTTTAATGTATCATATTTTCTGTTAAAGTAAAGCCAATGATTACTTTTTTTTGTGGTCCCCTTTATTTTGAAAATTATCGAAATACATTTCAACACTTGTATGTTCTTACTGCGCAGCCTTTGTTCCCATGACTAACACAAATCAGTGAAAGTGCTAATAGAACCACAAATGCACATCAAATATCTTTTTTTAGTTTATTTTTGGTCCAGACCAGAGTACCGAAGTGCAAATGCAGCTTAACACGCCCACCTCAGATCCCAGGAGTGCGCAATAATGTCAGCATTCAAAGTGCCTGCTGTAACACGAGCCAGAAGACTCGAGATTGATTACGTAGGTGTGCCTAATGAAGTGGTGGTGTGGACTCCAACAGCTAATGTTTCAATTATTCCCTAACACGAGGCAGACAAAGACTAAGCCGGCATGGAGTGGGGATTTAAGAATAACATGTTTTTTTTCCCAGTGTCTCTCTCCCAACACAAGACTGGTGTAATTACAGAGTGAACAAATCATCTGCAGTCGCCAGACGCGTCTCTTTGCCAGACAGAAAAAATAAGAAACAAGCATGTACATTGAAATGGCATCCTTAATGGGAAGGGGAATTAAAAGCAAAATGAAACTGGACTCCATGTAGAGGTGGGCTTCAGTAAAAGAAGGCTTTAATCAGCGATGAGGGATTCTGGGCTCAGCCGTGCAGATGCACAGGGATCCGGCGCCAAGCGTGAATAGGCAACACTATACTTGAGGGACCGAGGGCCATCCATGATGAGGACATAATGGTGCTCCTCTCTGACAAGGTCCGATGCTCCCTGACAAATTGGTCTCTGGTTGCGCGCTGCCAATCAATCCATCAAATGTAGTAGCGCGGCCGAGGAGTCGATAGGAGATAGCCTTGCTGATCAATACCCACATAAAAGTCGGCCCAGAGGGCCAAAACCGAGTCTCCTGTCAGTAAATGATCAAGGTGAAAAGTAATTTCAGCTCTGCCAATGTCTTTCACTGGATCTGGAGCTCTGGCGACATCTTTGTGGGGGTTGGAAGAAGGAGACAATGGCGAGTGGATGCAAGCGCATGTTACCTATTCACATCCTATTACGACAACCAAGACATGGCGAACAAATAAGGCGAAAAGGACAGCTTTTGACTACATTCACAGTGCGGGGTGGGATGTCTAATTCAGATTTTTTGGTCAAATCTGATCTTTTTATCTGGTCGTTTACATTACAAAAAAAATGCCATGTCTAATGTGAAGGCGAACTGAACCACATGCAGACATGACATCATGACGTTACACGTGCTGCAGTGTTTACAGAAGTAAACATGGCTTCAATTCAAGTAGGATTTTGTGCAATCAAAGTCAACATTTTCGGAACCTAATTAGTGCATGTACAAAATTAAGAAAAGAAGGGGACAAGCATTTTGGCTAACGCAGTTTGCGGAACTTTTGCTTAGACGTCTGTTCCGAAGAGCGTGTGGGCGAACAGTCGCAGGCAGGAGTGGTGAAACACTGACATGAGTTCCTAACATCTGTACTTATTTGTCAACTATTTATTTTGCAACCGTCGATTTTGGCAAAATACTATGACGCTTAATGCTATTTGATGATGTACACAGCAAAAAGTCAGTGTTCAAAAACAAGAAAAAATAATACAAAAATTAGGGGTATTTTATTTGAACTAAGCAAAATTATCTGCCAATAGAACAATAAAATTTGGCTTGTCAAGACTTTCCAAAACAAGTAAAATTAGCTAACCTCAATGAACACCAAAAATACCTTAAAATAAGTATATTCTCATTAATAACAAGTGCACTTTTCTTGGTAGAAATATGTTGAAAAATATTCTTAAATTAAGTAAATGCTAGTGCCATTATCTTGACATAATGATATGCGCTCGGCATTACATTTCTTGAAACCAGCAAACGTATACTAAAAAATTATTTATTGTTCTTAATGGAAAGACAACAAGGCAACCGCCTGTTACTCTCTGGGTCCCCTAGCCGCTCAGGCAAATCATATTGTCGATAACATGATATCATTGCGCCAAGTGCGTGCTCTTTCAGTCAATTAGTGCGCATATATACAGCCCGGCCCCCGGCCAAAATTGTTTTAAAGGCCTACTGAAATGAATTTTTTTTATTTAAACGGGGATAGCAGATCTATTCTATGTGTCATACTTGATCATTTCGCGATATTGCCATATTTTTGCTGAAAGGATTTAGTATAGAACAACGACGATAAAGATTGCAACTTTTGGTATCTGATAAAAAAAAGGCTTGCCCCTACCGGAAGTAGCGTGACGTAGTCAGTTGAACATATACGCAAAGTTCCCTATTGTTTACAATGATGGCCGCATGAAGTGAGAGAGATTCGGACCGAGAAAGCGACAATTTCCCCATTAATTTGAGCGAGGATGAAAGATTTGTGGATGGGTAAAGTGCAAGTGAAGGACTAGTGGGGAGTTGAAGCTATTCAGATAGGGAAGATGCTGTGAGAGCCGGGGGTGACCTGATATTCAGCTGGGAATGACTACAACAGTAAATAAACACAAGACATATATATACTCTATTAGCCACAACACAACCAGGCTTATATTTAATATGCCACAAATTAATCCTGCATAAAAACACCTGCGTGTTTGTTACGCTAGCTTCTAGCTCCTATGCTAGCTCCTAGCTCCATAGAACACGCCAATACAATTCAAACACCTGATCAACACACACAATCACTCAGCCCAAAAGACCGTTCACCTAACCCAAGGTTCATAAAGCTTATATATTTTTAAAAAGTTACGTACATACGCAAAAAAAAGTTGCGCACATACGGTCAAGCGATCAAATGTTTAGAAGCCAAAGCTGCATACTCACAGTAGCACATCTGCGTCTTTGTCATCCAAATCAAAGTAATCCTGGTAAGAGTCTGTGTTGTCCCAGTTCTCTACAGGTGTCTGTGTATCGAAGTCAAAAGTCATCCTGGTTAGAGTCTCTGTTATCCGAGTTCTTCCATCTTGACTGCATCTTCCGGGAATGTAAACAAAGAAGCGCCGGCTGTGTACTGTTGTTGCTGGCTACGTTCGAAAAATACGTCCATTTCGCACCGACAACTTTCTTCTTTGCTTGCTCAGCTTCCTTCTCCATAATGCAATGAACATGATTGCAACAGATTCACGAACACAGATGTCCAGAATACTGTGGAATTATGAAATGAAAACAGAGCTTTTTCGTATTGGCTTCAATGTGGAAGGCATACCCATGTTCGCCGGTCTACGTCACGCGCATACGTCATCCTCAGAGGCGTTTCGAACCGAAAGTTTAGCGGCAAATTTAAAATGTCACTCTATAAGTTAACCCGGCCGTATTGGCATGTGTTATAATGTTAAGATTTCATCATTGATATATAAACTATCAGACTGCGTGGTCGGTAGTAGTGGGTTTCAGTAGGCCTTTAATTGTAATTTTGAGGAATTTATCTGAATGTGCATGAACTATTTCTGTTAAAATTGTTTGAAATGTCACATTTTAAATGTTTAAATATTAAGTTTACTGTACTGTGCCAACTGTACTACTTTATGAGTACGTATTTTCTATTGTTTCATTGAAAATAAAACAGCAAAGTCCATTTGGCTGTCATCTGTTTTAATTATGAGACACAATTGTGTCAAAATCATGATTTTTTTTTTTTCATGCTTGAAATAAGAAATTACTTTAAAAAAGTAGTTTTATACTTGTGAGTGTTGATGACACAGCTTTGCAACAGTTGATATTCTAGTTTCAAGCGTGTTTTACTCAATATAGGTCATAAAATCTCAGATACAAGCTGTAATATCTTACTGAGATCATTTAGGACCCAAATCCTTAAAACAAGCAAAAGACTAACATAAAATCTGCTTAGTGAGAATAATTATCTTATTAGACAGAAAATAAGCAAATATCACCCTTATATGAGATACAGTATTTAATCCTACTTAGAGTTCAGTTTTTGCATTGTATTTGTCGGATGAACGTGACAGGAGTGTTCAGACTCAAATCAAATATACTGTATATCTGATTTATAACCACACACACAAAAGAGGCCTGGGTCGGATTTGAAACATTCAAAATTGTACTGGTTACTTTGACATGAAAAAAATCAGTTACAGGTCACATATAGGTAAAAAAAAATCGGAATTGACCTGCAGTGTGAACAAGTTGAGGTCAGTGCAGAATTCACTGCCAGTGAATGTTATCTTTAAAAATATGTTACGTTATTAAGTGAAAGTAAAAGTGAAAAATTAGGATCTACAAAATCCTTTAATGCCAGATCTGTATGAACAAATGTCTGCATTTTGGCTCAATCCAAAGTGTTGAAAATACGTCCCTGGGAAATCGGACGTCGCTTGAGTCTTGCTACGTCATCAACCCTCGCCATTTGCCGACAATGACGTAAAGCAGATGCGATAAATGTTTTTTCACTTCCAAGGTGCCATTGCACAGGATGTTTGGCTTTCTTTGGGCTCTTTTTTTCTTTCACCGCTCTACAGCGAGAAAACGAAACTTGTCGTTTCTTTAGCGGATCATTGACGCGTGTCCTCGTGGAAAAAATGCATCTGTTATACATTGGTCTCACATGTGTTTACAGACACAAACCAATGGCAAAGAATGAATGAACAGACTTTTCACAAACGTGTATCATGTCCCATTACTGATAAGGCAGATACAAACAAGCAACGCAGTATTCTTAAGCAATAACCTACGGTAGCTTCAACCGTGTTGCTAGCTTGTTGTAACGAGTGGTTAAAACACACAATTGAAAACATGGCTTATGTAGCTGTGCTGGTTATTCTATCTACACAGCTAAAAAGATAATATAGTTACAGCTATTTTACTAAAATATGCAGGAACTTGATCGTTTTATCAAGGGGAAAAAATATTAACAATTAAAAAATAGACAATATTTACATGGAGTTAGCAAATGAACATCTGAACAAAACCATGTTGTCAATAATTAGGCTTATTCCTCACATTTGTAGGCTTCTCTTTGTTTTATACCATCGTTTTTAACAGGCATATAGTGTAATTTGGAAAATGTATCTTCCACGTCGATATCTGGGGAGGTCTGTAAGCTCACTTCATTTTGAGGGCTGTGCGGCCCTAACACTTGGCCCTTCCTTCTTACCTGCAGAGAAATTAAACACCACTTGATGGACGTAAACGCACAAAACTAAGTGTTAAGGACTAAGACAATAGTTACAGCTATTTTACTAAAATATGCTGGAACTTGATCGATTTATCAAGGGAAAAAAATATTAACAATTAAAAAACAGACAATATTTACATGGAGTTAGCAAATGAACATCTGAACAAAACCATGTTGTCAATAATTAGGCTTATTCCTCACATTTGTAGGCTTCTCTTTGTTTTATACCATCGTTTTTAACAGGCATATAGTGTAATTTGGAAAATGTATTTTCCAAGTCGATATCTAGGGAGGTCTGTAAGCTCACTTCATTTCGAGGGCTGTGCGGCCCTAACACTTGGCCCTTCCTTCTTACCTGCAGAGAAATTGGACACCACTTGATGGACGTAAACGCACAAAACTAAGTGTTAAGGACTAAGACAAGGGATTGAGCCTTAGTTCAAGAAGTGCCATGGTGACCATCTCTGTTGTCAAAGAAAACTTTCTGTGAGTTAATCAAAAGTAGGAGGATTAGCCAATGGGCATTAAAAAGCGAATTCATCAGGATGATGATTGCTCCTCCACAGAGGGACTTCCCTGAGGACTGCACGGTGGCATTAACATCATCTCTCCAATATCACATATTACTACAGTTGGAATGGTGCATTGGAGCACCCCCCGCCCTGAAGAGGAGGCTGTCAGTCTCTCTTTCTCTCTCTTCTGAGGCTTTATTAACCTACACTGTGCAGTCATTAGCAAATTACCATCTCTCGTTTCTGCCAAGGGTTTTTTTTTTTTTGCAGTAAAGCTAAATTGTACCCTGACTGTTTGGAAACAAAAAATGGTGATGTGCTGAAAGGAGAAGAATAGATAGAACTTATGCAGTCCATGCATAATATAGTATGGTACATGTGTTCATTATCAGATTTGCTTAGTGTGAAACATTCGGTACGATGGAGAGGCACACCGACTTTCCACACTATACACATTAAGGAACTGCTCTGTTAAACCACCAATGGTAACAAGCTCGCCAGTGGTGTTCTTGCTATATTTTTTGCTTTATAACATGTTACTGTGAGGAAGTTGCAAACAGCACCTTTAATACAATGTCAATAAAGCTTTATATTCTATTCCAACCTAATCCTAGATTATGGCAGACTATATTTAATACATACTAGGGATGTGGGAAAAAATCGATTCGAATGTGAATTGCGATTCTCACGTTGTGCGATTCAGAATCGATTCTCATTTTTAAAAATGTAAAACTTTTTTTTTTATTTATTTAATTTTTTTTTTTTTGTTTTAATTATTCAATCCAACAAAACAATAAACAGCAATACCATAACAATGCAATCCAATTCCAAAACCAAACCCGACCCAGCAACACTCAGAACTGCAATAAACAGAGCAATTGAGGAGTCACAAACACGACACAGAACAAACCAAAAGTAGTGAAACAAAAATGAATATTATCAACAACAGTATCAATATTAGTTACAATTTCAACATAGCAGTGATTAAAAATCCCTCATTGACATTATCATTAGACATTTATAAAAAATAAAAATAAAAAACAATAGTGTCACAGTGGCTTACACTTGCATCGCATCTCATAAGCTTGACAACACCAATATTTTCACAAAGATAAAATAAGTCATATTTTTGGTTCATTTAATAGTTAAAACAAATTTACATTATTGCACTCAGTTGATAAAACATTGTCCTTTACAATTATAAAAGCTTTTTACAAAAATCTACTACTCTGCTTGCGTGTCAGCAGACTGGGGTAGATCCTGCTGAAATCCTATGTATTAAATGAATAGAGAATCCTTTTGAATCGGGAAAAAATCGTTTTTGAATCGAGAATCGTGTTGAATTGAAAAAAAAAAATCGATTTTGAATCGAATCGTGACCCCAAGAATCGATATTGAATTGAATCGTGGGACACCCAAAGATTCACAGCCCTAATACATACACTTGTAAATTGTTCTATGACTGTAATAATAAAAGCCTAACGTGTTTAAAGTCTTGTAATTTAAATTTTAATCTTTAAAAATTGTTCTTTGAGTGCAAAAGGAAACATATGTTTGATCTATCGTAAGACTTTCTGTTAAAATGAAGCCAATAATGTCATTTTTGTGGTCCCTCTATTTTGAAAAGTATCGTAATACATCTTGGTAGTGGTATTAAAATATTGGTATTGGGACAACCCTAAAGCACACACACAGAAGTCACTATGGTGCTCTCACATCAGAAATCACAAAAATCCTTCTTGCATTAACATTGGTGAAAGATATGTTGAGAAAGCAGCAGATAGCGGGAGAACAATGGGGTTGGAGGAGGGGCTGTGTCTGTGTTAGGTAGGTCTTCTCTCAACTGTAAAATAAGTCTGCTTTGGCATTTTTTTCAGAAAAGTCCGGTCTCATAACAATCAAAAGTTGGCGAAGTTGGTAGAGTGGCCGTGCCAGCAATCAGAGGGTTGCTGGTTACTGGGGTTCAATCCCCACCTTCTACCATCCTAGTCACGCCGTTGTGTCCTTGGGCAAGACACTTCACCCTTGCTCCTGATGGCTGCTGGTTAGCGCCTTGCATGGCAGCTCCCGCCATCAGTGTGCTAATGTGTGTGTGAATGGGTGAATGTGGAAATACTGTCAAAGCGCTTTGAGTACCTTGAAGGTAGAAAAGCGCTATACAAGTATAACCCATTTATCATTTATTTATAAAAGTTGTTGGTTGTACGAAATTTGCTTCGTTGATTATACAATACTTGTGAGCGGCATTAATGTACTCCTTGCAAATAGTATTATTTTTTTGTTTTTACTCGACAGAGATTCCTATCTTCTTTCCACGCTGGTCTGTTGTCTTTTTGGGACTCATATGGAGTTAGTAAAATGGACAACGTTTGTCAAAAGGTGAAAAAAACAGAAAAGGCACACATGCTGAAGCACTGAGAAGTGACAAGTAGTGTACGGAGGACTGCTTTTTGCCTGCAGGCGGGACACAAAATGAAACAGAGACATGGTTCGTCCATGGAGGCATATTTGGCTCAATCTAAAAGTTTTCTAAATTTGAAAATTTCACAAAGAGGGGGGTTTAAAAATCAAAGCTCCACTATATTCTGAAATACAGCAGAAATCCATTCCATATAGTCTTTTTATTTTATTTTACACTGAGCTATTTGTGTCTTTACAGATTGACGTGCATACTTATTTGGGCATTTTAGTATGTGCTGTCTACGCTAGTTATTTAAATGTTTACCTAAGTTTGAAGAAAACTGTATTTCCACCTTTGGCGAGGCATGTTTTAAAGCAGCGCGGCGCTGTGTAAAGCGTCACATTTACCGATAGTTTTGAAGCGCAAATAGCCCCATATTTCGTTTTAGCTCTCACTGGATCGGTTCGCAGCCGAGTGTGAAGCGATTGGGATGAAAATCAAGTCTGAGTCCATGGTTCTCGCCCAGAAAAGGGTGGAGTGCCATCTCCGGGTTGGGAAGGAGATCTTGCCCCAAGTGGAAGAGTTCAAGTACCTAGGAGTCTTGTTAACGAGTGAGGGAAGAGTGCATCGTGAGATCAACGGGCGGATCGGTGCGGCGTCTGCAGTGATGTGGACCCTGTAACAATCCTTTATGGTAAAGAAGGAGCTGAGCCGGAAGGCAAAGCTATCAATATACCAGTCAATCTAGATTCCCATCCTCACCTATGGTCAGAAGCTTTGGGTTATGACCGAAAGGACCAGATTGCAGGTACAAGCGGCTGAAATGAGCCGGATAAGCGGAAGAAGATGGATGGATGGAAAAACAGACGGTTCTATCAAGAACCCTGTTCAAGAACTAAATTAATTTGTATATCAAGGTTCCACTGTAACACCTTAAGTAAAGCTCATGACGCAGTAAATTGAATGATGTGAACACGTTTGTTACCGGATACGTTCTAATATGCTTCTTTATGCAGAATATGCAATTATGATTGTTTATACTGACAAACATGTTTTAGACTGCAATATTGTTCAAATAGGAACACAAACTACTTCTGGCTTGTGTGCTGTTGTGTTTAGCTAGTAGTCTATAGCCTAGCATGTTTACCTTTTGTAAATGACTTGACTAAAATAGAAGAAAAGACCAACCTTGTTTTCTTATTGGAGGATATGTAGATCGATATTAACTGGTTGTCCAGCTTTGCACAAGTACACACGCTACACGACTGTGTGCATCAAAGATTTTAGACCGGGGTTGTCCTAACTTTTTCCACCGAGGGTCGCATTCATAAAACTAGAAAGATGCCCCTTTGATACCTTTTGTACATTAAAATATGCTGAACGCAAACCATTGTATGTCAATAAATGGTACACTAGCTGAACTAAACATCCACTCTAGCTATTAATCACATGCTACTTTACATTCTAATCTTTTCTAACAATAAAACTGCATTTGTGTCCAAATATTGGGGTGTTTTTTAAGTTAATTGAAATCATGCAGGCAAGTAATACAACTAGTAATACTTTCGATTAATTATGTCTAATCCAAAATCTTAAAAGTGCAATTAACCTGATTTTAAAAAACAATCATTTGACAGCATTTCTAGCAATAATGAAATAAATGTATTATAACAATCTGTCGAGGGCCTATGAAAAACAAGCTGTGGGCCAAAATTGGCCTCTGGGCCACACTTTGGACACCCATGTTTCATATGTTTACTGATATCGGACTAATATCGGATATGAATATCGGATCGGATCAGAACCCCCCGAATTTCTGATTCTGATTCTTCTGATGCTGTCTTCAGCCAATAATGAACTTTCATCAATCAATTCACACCATTCAAACTGTTACTGTTACACCTGTATGCATTGTATTATTTTCTCAAAAATAAACATAAGCTGTGATGTATTTTTTTTTTTTTGGAAAATTTTGTTTGAGAAATACCTGCCAACAGTTAGCTGTTTGTTTCATTTGAAAAATAATGGAAGCTGGGTCAGACAAAAGCTTACTACACCAAAAATCCACTGAATGGTATGCACAAAAAAATCGATGTACATCCCAATTCTAAATCGAGTCACAATGTTCAAAAATCGCTTTAAATTTTTTTAAATGAATAATAATAATAATAATAATAATAATAATAATAATAATTAAAAAAAAAACAAAAAAAAACTATATATATATATATATATATATATATATATATATATATATATATATATATATACTTTAAATATGAATCACGTTTTTAAAAGCTATTTATGCCATCTCAATGCAGCCAGAAGGAGCTTTTCTAACCAGTGACCTGTTTTAAAAAAGTGTCATTATAATTATTAATACATTGCGGGATCAGTTTGAATTCAAAATCGTGTTGAAACCATTCATCCATCCATCTATTTTCTACCGCTTGTCCCTCTCAGGGTCGCTGTGGTGCTGGACCCTATTCCAGCTGTATTCGGGCGGAAAGCGAGGTACACCCTGGACAGGTCGCCACCTCATTGCAGTAGTTCAAACGGTTCTGCATTAAATACACACACCAGGAATTGGATGGAATGATTAGGTTCCCAAAGATTCACACCCTTAGTGACCCAAGAACCTGAGGTTCATACAGTCCTGAACCGTGATTATGGATGGCATATTGTTACACTCCTAGTAATTAGGGAGTGAAAGAGTGTAAGAGAAAGGGTTCACTTTGTAAAGTGGGCAGACTTTATGTTGACTGGAGAGAAAATCCAGAAGGCAATAGGAGGGTTCTGGGTAGGGTCAGCCATGTGAGTCAGTGTTGTTCAGAGACAAAAGAGGAGGATATGGGACTGGTCAGCCAGGTGTGAATGAACCCTACTGACAAATGGAACTCCTCTTAGGGTCTAATGGAGGGGAGAGGTAGACTATTTCACCCCTCTGTTGCATATCATTACCTTGGTAATGAGGCCCACTCGGATTCAAGCGCTTCCACAGAGCATAGAAATTGTGTCTTACACACCCACAATACCACCCGGCCGCTTTGGTTGCCTGCTCGGTGTGTCCATCTGTCTCCTCTCTGCTTTGTGCGGTAGAGCAGCCGTTAGGAGGATTCAGCATGGGGGGGTTAAAAGTCAAGCTATTTCAATCCTCAAGCTGTATGGATGCAAAAGTACTGCAAAACTTCGGCACTACAGGCTTGCAGCGCGGCTCGTATTTTGGGGTGTTTGTGGTGGCGTGTTTGTTGTAAAAGGACAACAAAAGACGCAAGAGAAGGCAGCAAAAGATCAAGGAGTTCAGGAGTAGAAATTGTATACTATTTTTGTGTATTAGCATCACAGAGTCCCTCAAGGCACCATCTTAAGCACACCCCTTTTTTACCTTATCAACTTCCTGTATGCCATTATTTGTAGTTGCATGATTCACTTTCCATTTACAATTGGGTGAGTGCATGTTTCAGCTCTCTAAATTCAGAAGGCTTTTGTACAAAATGTCCTCTCTAAAGACAGTTTCATGAGACAGTTTTGTCAGCCTAATGAAACTACTTACTGCAAAAGGCTTTTTCCCTGTAAAACCATGCTAATCCCCATCAAAAATAAAAAATGCTCATATTTAAAAGGATTAACATCCTGAAGAGTTTAACAATTAAGTCCAAGAGACTGAATAAGATTTCCTCATTGAAACAACTGCAACTTTGTTCATATGTCTCAACATTTAAAATGTAATGAGTCCAAATGAAAAATTGGACCCTAAAGAAAATAATCAAAAAAGACAAAACATTTAATTTGATCAAATTGAAAGACATCAGTGGAATTAAGAAGATTACTTTAAATCCTTCCGGTCATGTTCGAGCTGTTCTGAGTTTTTGGAGGGATGATCTATAATTAATGATCATTTTGCCCAGCAGTTTTACGAAGCGAAATGTTCAAATATTTAGTAAAAAAAAAAAAAGAAGTTTTTATCTGATCTTTTTAAAGATCTTCAGGTCAAAAGACGTCGGTGGACCCTTTGTGCCCTGTCGGGGGCGTGTGGAGGACCTGCTGCACGCCTTTTAATTGACTCGTAACATGGCGGGGCCAAGATAAATGCAAATACAAAAGCATTCATCAATTATTCATGGCCAATGATCACACGCACACACAGACACACACACTGAAACAGTAGGTGTCTTGCTACGCCACTGCCTAACTGACTGCGCACGCGCGCACACACTCACTCACGCGCACGCACGCACGCAAACACACGGACACTTCATCTTTCTTCACATCTGCAGTTTCGACTTTTCCTTCTTTCAGTCTTGCTGGTTTATTTTGGTGGACCAAGGAACAACAAACAAGCACATAGCCTAAGGAAGTGTGAATAAAAGCAGCACACAATCCAATGTTTGCTTGCAAAGACACAAATATGGCACTTTTTTACAATCACGGTTCGGTACGCACTTTGGATTTTAAAGTCAGATTTTGGTTCATTTTCAGTAAGGAAGATAATTCAGTGCTTGCCTGAAGAGCTTTAATGAAGTCTCAAATGAAACCTAAGAGAGGGGAAACGTTGGATCAGACAGAAGCCGAGAGGGTCAGGACCGGCATGACTTGGTCATGGTGTAGATGTGGAACTTGGAACCAAGCTATGTCAACATAAATGGAGTGCTTCTGCTGCACTAACTGGCAAACAATGATAGTATCGATGGAAAGGAGAAAAAAAACCTACATCACAACAAAAGACGAACACTGCGGTGGTAAAAACGTATTTTCACCTACCCAAAATCAACTGAAAATGTCTTTGGCCAGCCTGATCAAACGGACAACTGTCCATCGAACAAGTCACTATAATATTGATCACGATACGTCATGCGTGTTAGTACATACACTGTCGAGCTAGCTGTGCACAAACAAATGTACAAATGAAATGTGGGCTTATACTTTACAGATACTGTAATATGATTGTTCATATTTTTCAGTTAGTACAAATTGGTATCCTATCGCAGCACAGCAGCTAGCTTTCCTCTTGCTAATGCCGTAGCAGTGTGAATAGCTGCGTTTCCATTGCAGTTTTTTGCAAAATAAAAGCGACATTTCTAAAATTTCAAACAAGTACATTTGCGACTTGTAGGTGTTCCCATAAAAGGGTGTGTTGCGTCATAAGCCGTAATTCTCGTAAAATCTCGTCCAGCGAGACTTCACCTTGAGGAAGATGGACACTTTGCTATTCCATGGTTTTGGAGCTGTGATTACGTTGTATGCATGTTTGATATACACTCCAACAATAAGCATAACAATTGCAACTACTGCTGTTGTCGTGATTGTCAATAGAAGACGAAGGCCGCGGAAGGAATTCACAGAACAAAGAATTCACAGACAAATTGTGGATTCAAGAGCCCCCTCCACATTGTTAAGGCATGTGGGTCCATTGCCAGCAAGGGACCCACCTCGCTCCCCCTGGCCGACCGATCGGAAGCGAGACTAAGACGACCTGTCTGCCCCAGGTGTCCTGCATTGGTGCCCCACTGGTCCGGTGTTTAGGTGCCATGTAAATGTGACATTTCAATATCGAAACATCTGAAAAACCATCTCATGAGAGCGTAAAAAAGTTTTGGCGATATTTGAGAGGTTTTTCGAAATATGGGTGTTTAAGTTATGCTCATTTCTAGTTTCTCTGTGAGCAAGGCGATAATACAATAACAGCTTGGTTATTATACGGGTTACGGAACGTGAATGAAGTATTGTTGGCGGTTTTTGGATGACTATCACAGTGATTTAGAGGCACATTAGATTGGTCCCATTAGCAGCATTGCAAGCCACCTGGAAACGAGCCGATTACTAAGAATTAGAATACAAAAAAAAAATTAAAAGTGTTGTGAACGATAGGCAAAATTCCAAAAAAAAGTGCAGTTCCCCTCTAAGTGCCCAGCAAAAGTAAGCATTAGGTTTGGATACAGCGCTTGCATATAGGATCTGGTTGGATTATGCAAGTACAATACGAGTCTCTCTAAAAGGCTTGAATATTTGAACATCCCCCACCCGCCATGCTTTTTAAATGCAAGAACATCAGTAGCTGCATCAAAAATAAAATATGCTAATGTGAGCATGTTTCATGTCTGGATGTATTGCTTAAAATAATAAGAGCAGACGTTCTGACTGTGAAGGCGCGTTCTGGAATCATAACGCTTGTCAACCTCGTGGAACTTTCATCTGGCTGTGGAGTTTTATTTGATAGTCTCACTCTGGAATGAAACTAAAATGTGCATGATTTGCTTCTGACTATGAATAGAGTAAATTAGAAGCAACAAAAAAGATTAACTTGATTAATAATGCTTGAAAACAAACCGCTCTAGAGTGGTGGCCTTAACCTTCCTTAAGCCTTGCCTCATAGTAGTGCAATGCTGTTCGAACAAAGAAAATCAAAATATCAGAGGAAAATCACTGTCAAAAAAACTAAATTATTTTTGACTTTGCATCAATATGAACCTGGAGTTTGTTTTCCAGTGAGAGGATGATACCAGTGAGGTTTGACATAAATGAGAGACAGGTGAAGCATGTTTTTACTGTGCATTATGAGTCTTGTTTTTGGTAGTGGTCAGTGCCAAAGAGCCAGGCTTACGCCAGTAATTGGACGGGAATGGCAACGTCTCCACTGCTGTTGAGTCATATTATGATTTTTTTTTTCTACATTTAAAATGCTTCCTTGGTGTATAGGTGGTTCTTTGGTCAACATTTTGCATGGATTATGTTTTACGGACCATCTTCAAGACGCTCTCTGACTGTCTCCTCCACGTCAAGACTCCTTTTAATAATAATTATAATGGATTAGATTTCAATAGCGCTTTTCTTGACACTCAAAGCACTGCACAGAGAACCCATCATTCATTCACTCCACATGCAACCCTCAATTTTCTGGCACGGCTGCTCTACCCACCACGCCATGCCGCCACTTTTAATTGCATCTCACTTCCGTCAGCCATGTAGTAGTTTTTAACACTTCCATATCGAGTCCAATGAGAGATATAGGCTAGAACTGTATACTACATTTTATTAGAAATGGCAAAAGTGGAGAATTATAGCATGAATGTGCATGTAGGGACTTATTGAATACAATGTTGGACCGTTTGAATAAAAATGGCAGGATTGCGCAAAACTCTTTGGGTAAACCTCCACCATGAATGGAGATATCCGCTGATGTAACTAAGACAAAATATGTCACTGAAATTCAAAACAGGTTGTTTGGAAAAAGACAAAAGTTTTATAAATATACCTGCCACGTCTACATGGTTTCGATTCAAATTTTCAGTATTTATTGTGATTTTAAATATATATCAAAATGAGTGCCAACTAGGGATGTATACAGAGTACCGGTATTTTTTGGTACCGGTTCCTAAAAGGGTCTGCCCATGAGGACCCTGAAGATTCCGGACTAACGATACTGCTATCGGTATTTTTTGTTCCAGCTGACTGACGTAATTATGACACGCTGTCACATTCAGTTCAGTTGCCGCTGCTACACATTAAGATCATCTTTGAATAATGACAAATAAGGAAGAAACACCACACAAAAGTTTGTAACAAACAATAGTTCCTCCTCAAAGTCACACATGCTGTGTCAGTTTGAAGTGAACGCACTTTACTTACGACGAGTCACGACAGCGTTTTATCAACCCTCGTCATAGCGATCAATCCACTCGCCAATCTTAATGCACTCAAAGAAGTGAAAAATTTAGGTATAATTATAATCCATCAAGTTGCTTTGAAGAAAAATAGCATTTACTGTGACCGACATTAAAAGACATCTTGCTTAAATGTGTTTCAGTTCCTTCTGTCTCTTGACTACAAACTGGACGATCGAACATTACATTTGCTCACTGTATTTTTATAATACAAACTACACACACACATATACAGCAGTAGCTGTTAATCTATATGGGTTCTGGTTCGTCAATCAAGTATGTCCGTGTGCAATATAAACACAAATAATTCCTACTGTTACAAAATACAGACCCGCATAACTTGCTAATTGATGTGATATATCATGTAAAATGCCATACATAAATATTATTTCCAGCTGAGTCTAACTGTAATGAACAGAAACTGTTATGGATCTTTACAATAAGATGACATAACTGCATTTTACCTTGCACTGCACACATAATTGACTTCTTTAAGACTTAAAAAATAGCTGTTGATAAAAGACTTCCTTGTTCTGAGATGTTACAGTACATCATGTTGGAGGTTTCCAACCTCTTGTGCTAATAGAAATGCAAATTAAAAGGCAATTTTTCACATCTTCATTTCCACAAATTACATATAGTACCGATAAGAGTACCGATAAATACCGGTATCGATAAGGAATATTGATAAGGGTATCGTATCGATAAAATCTTAACGATATACATCCCTCGTGCCAACAGGTAAGAAAAGTTGATTTTTCCTAATTTGACCCCTTTAAACCAAATATTCAAGATTTGAGATTTAAGATTCTTTATTATCATGCTTACAACACATTTTTTAGGGAGCCTCTCAAGAGCTGTTTGCTACAGCCCACCTCCATA
The DNA here is from genome assembly GCF_033978785.1 of Entelurus aequoreus. NCBI lineage: Eukaryota > Metazoa > Chordata > Actinopteri > Syngnathiformes > Syngnathidae > Entelurus > Entelurus aequoreus. The sequence continues at coordinate 13,737,528 of NC_084745.1, read as the reverse complement.
TTGGCTCTGATGCTTGTGTTTTCTCCATAGTTTTTCAAAGAGCATTTGTATTTGTTTTAATCCATACAATGGTGTCCAAACGCTCTGCACCTTCTAAGGCTTCTGGCACAGAATCTAAGCCCCAGAGGAAACTGCTTACGATCTGAGAAAAGGGGAACCTTCACACTGATATGGGTAAGGAAGGTAGCTGCTATCTGCCAAGACAAGATCAATGAATCCTCAGTTCCCACAAAGAGGAGGAGGAAACATTTTAAGGATTACAGCAACAGTGTCGCCAAAAAAGATTGCGGCGACCACTCTGCATAACATTGTTTTTCTTTTGAACGAGGTCACCGTAACACCGCCGTCCGTCGTCATCATCATGCAGCTAATTGTCTTGCGTCATCACTTGCGAAAGTTTATTTTGTTTTATCCCACGATAATCGAGTGCACACTCAAGATGTGTTTCACAAATGTTCTATATGACGAACTATAATCATCCATTAAATGTGTTTTGTGTTCATATTTTTGTTTATATGGAACGCATTAATTGCATTGACATTATTTCCTATGAGAAAAAAGTATTCAGTTTTCGGCGGATCTTTTGAAACAAAAACTGTTTTTTCATTGTGTCAGAATATTTGTTGCAGCCCACAGACCGGTATAAACAAGCTTCCGAGTGGTTGGCGACTCCTGCTTCAAAGGGAAACTACTGTTTTTGGAATGTTGTCAATCATTCACAATCCTTATTTAAGACAAGAACACAAATGTTTTTCTTGTTTTAATGTATTTCTATATAGTAAATAAATGCGATCAAAAATCAGATAACAATGGAGTCGATAAGAGTCGCTCTATTCTGCCTATAAAGAGCTCTAAAAAACATCCAAACACTGCCATTAAGGTTTTATATACAGTACACGATGTAAGTATGTTTGTTATGTAGTAACAAGCACATTTATAATACCATGCAATATTTACATATTTTGATCATTTTCAGCATACGATGATTTCACAAACGCATCACATTGTTCGCTTTTTACTTCAACATTACCGATTACTACTCAATGCAGACTTTATGACAGCCAACAGACATAATAAAACATCACTTACAGTACAAGGTCTGCTGTCATGAGGACCCCGACTGCTAAGATGTTCATATATTCTCATTTAGATGAAGAACGACTTATTCGTCGCGAAGAATAACGGGGGTGAGACCAAGCGTAGACCAAACACTTTCCGTGTCTTTCTCGCCATTTCAGGATCTAAATTGGATGCCAAAGTTGACCAACTTGTCGGATTATGTCCTCATCCTTCAACTATGCAGGGTATAGGCATTATTTAGGATCTACAATAAACTTTCACAAGCTCTGAGGCGAGAAAGCAGCTCACCACACAAGCTTGTTAGCTCTGTGTACAAAATAGTTTGTCTGAGTTAGCGCTTACAAAAACAATCTCACTAATACTTGGTTAATATTCAAGTCAAGAAATGTAAATGAGAGTATTGTTGGTGCTTTTTGGATGGTTATTTATTGGGTTTTATGGACGGGATAGAGGATCTCCCATTGGCTCCATTGCAAGCAGACTTATATTTACGCGTTAGAATGCATTAAATACATGCATCTGTTGTCTTGACTCTCATAATGATTGTGAACGATAGGCAAAATTCCCCAAAAAGTGCAGTTCCCCTTCAAAGAGGACCCATTTTGCAAAACAACTTTTCTTAGTTATTGGTACCTGTGTTTGTGTATTTGTGAAATCAACTATTGCTGAGATATTTACACAATAGTCTTGCCTTCCTTCAGAAAGATCAGTTTGGAATTTGCCCAATTTGCCACATTTTCCCCAACGGTGACATCAGCGGATGATGTGATGTTTGAAATGTACCCGAAAATCTTTGGGTAAATCAGCTATTTTTAATTTATGTACAAGCGTTCGTAGTCCGCCTGACAACGTACCCAAAGTATGACCCAAAGAATGAAAAATGCTCTGTTTTTGGTTGTATTAACCAATACGGGTCACTACACACACCTCCAGTCTTGTCTGAAGAACTAAAACGTTCCTGGCTAACTTTTTCTTTTTGCAGCAATGTGCTTTCAAATGGGAAGAAGTATCTCTTTGTGTACGCCAACCACTTCAATATTCAGATGGATTTTTCCAAAAGCTCATTTTAATGACGGAGTCGGTGCCTACTATTGGAGGAGACAATGAAAATGTAAGTAATAACAGTAAATTGGCAAAGTCTGAAAGATATGTTCATTCGATTTGTAGTGTAGCCTGTAGCTTAGAACCTCTAATTTAAAACAACAGCTTCACCAACCCCCAGGTATATAACAAATGATTTTCCCCAAAAAATATTTTAAGGATACGATTAATGGGGTGACAGACATCATAGGAACCATTGAGATGCATTCATCTAAAGTTTTTCTTCTGAAGTTTCTTCTTTGGTTCCTTTTTGCTCCAAATCTGACTGTAGCTTATGGTTGGATGTTAAAATCCGTCGCTGTTGCCATTTATTTTGCAGTTCAAAAGTTGAATCTACTTGGAATAAGATATTTTTCTGCATCTGTAGCTTTCTCAAACTACAAATATGGTCAACGATTCAGTCAGTGTGAGGAGGGGTTAATTTGCATGTTAACAACTCCGCCTCTCAAAAAGGCTGGTTTCCAGAGGCAGCCAAAAAGTGGCTTGAAAATATGCCATTACAGCAAAATCCATGCACATTTTTGACCAAATAGCCATCATTGCATGCTATGTAGACCAAAAAGAAGAGTTTTAATAAAAGAGAAAAAACATAATAGGTCCCTTTTAGAGGAGTAGAGTGGTTCAAATTACCTGGCCGTTGAAGAGCAGCCTTCCAAAGAGCTGCCGGGCCTCCTCCAAGCCGCCCTCTAAATACACAGCACCTGCACAAGACAACAACCAATCAAGACTTAATTAAGAGCAGAAAATTCAATCAAGCGAAAGCTCAGCGTATGTGCTTGAAATTATGCTTTAATAAATAAACCCCCACCTAGTTTTACCTAAGAGTCCTCATAAAAAAACATGATTTTAATTGAAGCAGCAGAACGCAATAATTGCTTTATGAACATTTTTTTGAGGCAAAATGACCTCCGGACTCCACACTAGAAGAGATGACTTGGATTTTTCCAGCAAACTATTCAAGTCAGAGCAAATATTATAAAAAGCAGAGTGTTTATCTGTGCAGCAGATATTTTTTTTTAATGCAAGTAGTGCATAGCCAAGCAGAACAAAAAGATGAGGAATAGAAAATAAATGTGACAAAGAACTGGTCCAGAATTAGGCAAGGCTGCTGGCAGGGTGAATTTCACAAATGTGTCTCGCTGCGGTAATGATTTGCAGCATCTGCCTCTTTTTTTCTTTTTTTTTAACAAGTCAGCTCTCCTCGCCGTGTTTTGTTCTTTAACTTCAACTCACCCCAACTATCATAGTGCCTTTAAGCGGCGCACAACTTCCAACCATCACACTTAGAGCGGCTCATTCAATTTAGAAAGCAATAACCACCTGGCAAATTGGGTATACAATCATGCAGCGGTTTTTATTACGCGCATAAATGAGGCGCGGGGAAATGGGCGCGCGAGTGTGGCGGCGAGTGGGAAGGCGCGCGCGGGGCTTTCATAGAAGACATCAAAAAACATATGCGGAATTCATCATTTGGGGAGGAAAAGTGCTTTCAGATGGCTAACAGGCCATTTGCACACCGACGCAGCCTCTGTGAAGACGCGGCGACATCAACGGGAGCCATAAAGAAACGCAAACAGATGACAAACACACGATGACAAACAGCCACCCAGCCGGTCTGATGTGTCCTTCACAAACAAACTCACTATGAACTCTAATGGAGGTAAAATGTGATTACGTTTGACTGTTAAGTCTCACCCAGCAGGCTCCTTGACTCATTGTGCACAAAAACAGTTTTAAATGGGCTGTTTGCAACTTTTTCAGTTGTATTGTTCAAAGCAAAAACTACAACACCACCGGCAAGTTTATGCTACCACTAGTGGTTTAACACCAAACATTTGTTTCAAAACTATAATTGTCACTAGGGATGTCCGATAATATCGAACTGCCGATATTATCGGACGATAAATGCTTTAAAATGTAATATCGGAAATTATCGGTATCGGTTTCAAAAAGTAAAATGTATGACTTTTTAAAACGCCGCTGTGTACACGGACGTAGGGAGAAGTACAGAGCGCCAATAAACCTGAAAGGCACTGCCTTTGCGTGCCGGCCCAGTCACATAATATCTACGGCTTTTCACACACACAAGTGAATGCAAGGCATACTTGGTCAACAGCCATACAGGTCACACTGAGGGTGGCCGTATAAACAACTTTAACACTGTTACAAATATGCGCCACACTGTGAACCCACACCAAACAAGAATGACAAACACATTTCGGGACAACATCTGCACCGTAACACAACATAAACACAACAAAACAAATACCCAGAACCCCTTGCAGCACTAACTCTTCCGGGACGCTACAATATACACCCCTGATATCCCTTACCCCCCAAACCCTGCTGCCCCACCTCAACCTCCTCATGCTCTCTCAGAGCATGTCCCAAATTCCAAGCTGCTGTTTTGAGGCATGTTCAAAAAAATAATGCACTTTGTGACTTCAATAATAAATATGGCAGTGCCATGTTGGCATTTTTTCCCATAACTTGAGTTGATTTATTTTGGAAAACCTTGTTACATTGTTTAATGCATCCAGCGGGGTATCACAACAAAAATTAGGCATAATAATGTGTTAATTCCACGACTGTATATATCGGTATCGGTTGATGTCAGAATCGGTAATTAAGAGTTGAACAATATCGGAATATCGGATACCGGCAAAAAAAACATTATCGGACATCTCTATTTTTCACAATTAGTAGGTTTATGTAATCTAAAAATTATTGGTGTTAACCCTGTCCCGTCAACACGTACGTGCAGGGAGCGTGTGCACGCATACAAAAGCAGTCCAAGAGAAGCAATGCCCAATTTGCAGTTATTTTGTTGTTATGATAGAATATATATTCAATGACAGCTAATGCCAACTATCCCAATTGATATTATTAGCTAGCAACACCCAAAGCTAACGCATGTACACGTGTTACTTATATACATACTTACACGTGTATTATTATTTTTTTTTTCATAAAGAAATACAATCATGTGTGCTTACGGACTGTATCCCTGCAGACTGTATTGATCTATATTGTGTTTTATATGTTGATTTAATAAAAATAAAAAAAATATTTCTTGTGCGGCCCGGTGGTTGGGGACCACTGCTCTACATGAATGATTCTCCATTTTCCAGAAAGGGTTTTTTTGTTACAATGAATAAAATCTATCCAGTCAGAGATGAGACTGCCATCTGTTGCTTTGGCCTGCACTTCACATCCTACAGTTTACATTAGTGTTGACTGAGATACAGTAATTCCCCCCAACAGAAGATATTCCTTTCCAAAAATAAACAAGCACGTGTGGCCTTTTGAGAGGCAGCGCAGGCTTTAACTCCTTTCAGATGTGCACCTCAAACGTAGGCCTGCTGTAATTTTGGCATGAGGTGGCCGTGTAGACCACATGAATCTCTCCAGAGAGGAGTGGTTCATCCCAGGATGTTCTCCACTAAGTATCAGCACCGGATTTGTGGTTTTTGCATCATGTGGACCAGACTTTGAGATGCTGCTACGTGACAGATGTTGCCTCTGGAGACCAGCTGTGAGACCACATTGCGATGGCTTTTAAGTACCACTCATGATACATTTGTGCGTGTGTGCGCGCTGAGATGGGGGGGTGGCCGGCCGCGAGGCAGAGTTCTTCATTATTTGACGACACGGCTCCCGAATGGAGGCGTCAAAGTCGTTAAAACACAAACTTTTTGCTTTTTCTGATTACGTTCTTCAAACTTCTACCATGAAGGAGAAGAAGGTGGGAGAGAACGCAGAAGAGCCTCGCGGGTAAGAAGGTATTAAAAAATCTCAAAGCAACACCTTTGGTGTCAATCAAAGGGCCTTTGGATGAAGAAACCAAGATATGCAGTTAATTCACACTGGAGCAGTCCTGACAGGGAGGCTGTCAGTGCAAAAAAGTGTGCCCCAAAGCCATCCAATCAATTGCACAACTTGGTGCAATCATTAAACGGAGATGTGCGCTTCAGTCCGGCCCGGCAGCTGACAGCCTCAACACGCAGCCGCAAAGAGGCCCTGGCAATTAGACGCTCGCATCCCTTTGCAGCTCGTCTTGCAGCGGCATCGTGACCGGGCCGAGCCGCTGCACGGCTGCAACACAGTCCACCACAGAGAGCTCAACCCAGCTGATGGGGATTGAGGGGGCAACGGTCACAGGAGTCCCTCTGTCAGCATTCCATCGGTTATTTACAGGCTTGCTTGGCTTTTAGTTTAAACCAGGTGCGACCCAAAGACCATTTGTGGCATGTAGCTGCTTTTTTGCTATATTTCCTAAGAATAAAATTGAGATTAGGGACAACACTTAAATTTAAAAAAGGCTCCCATCCATCCATCCATTTTCTACAGTTGTCCCTTTCAGGGTCACGGGGGGTTGCTGGAGCCTATCTCAGCTGCATTCGGGCGGAAGGCGGGGTACACCCTGGACAAAGGCTCAAAGGGGGAAAATGTAATGTTACAATACCGCATACTGCGGCTTATAAAACGGTGCGACCAATTGGATGATTTTTCTTTGCGAACGGCCATAATGTTTTGTGTTCGATAGTCTTCATTAAACCCAAACCGAGACACTGAAATAGTGTATCACAGTTTACGCGATAGCGCCATCTTTTGTATGAGTACGCTCACTGCAGGTGTTGCGGGTTGAAAAGGTACTTCCTGTTTTAATGCCTTGAACAGGAAGTAGGACCGTCCATAGCGTTTCATCTCAAAAGGATTCTTCATTCTTAACTCCAAGCAATTTTACAATATAACTAAAACAAATCATACTTACTAAACTGTCCCATATGTGCTGTCTGTTGGAGTGCTTTCATGCATATTTGTACGTGCTATCGTAATGTAATCATTAGTAAAAATAAATGGTAAATGGTTGTACTTGTATAGCGCTTTTCTACCCCGTTTTAAGGAGCCCAAAGCGCTTTGACAGTATTTCCACATTCACCCATTCACACACACATTCACACACTGATGGCGGGAGCTGCCATGCAAGGCGGTAACCAGGACCCATCAGGAGCAAGGGTGAAGTGTCTTACCCAAGGACACAACGGACGTGACTAGGATGGTAGAAGGTGGGGATTGAACCAGTAACCCTCAGATTGCTGGCACGGCCACTCTCCCAACTTCGCCACGCCGTCCCCCCGTGTTACACTACACTAGCAAACGTGTTAGCTCATATGCTAACACGTTTGCTAGTGTCTGTGTTAGTATTAACTTACAATGGCATTCTTTTTGTATTGTTTCAGTTTCACCAATTCCTCAGTAAATTCACCAAACGTCACTGTGGAGTTATTGAGATTTTTTAGCTGATTGGAGAGCTAGCTTCCGCAGCTAGTATGTCTGTGACGATGACTTCTGTTTTGTTTGATCAGCCGTTTTACTGCCTGTTACAGGCACCGTTTGGAATGTATGTAAATAAACATTTACAAAATATTTCTGTGTAAATAACTCATTGCACAACGTATATATATGTGGCTAAAAAAAATATTGACAAATATTTTTTCTTCTAAAATTTAGTGGGTGCGGCTTGTATACCGCTTATAGTCCAGAAAGTACGGTAACAACTAAGAGTATATGTGTATGCCACAGTCACGGTTCATTATGTACCTCGGTTTTAAAATCACGATTTAGTTTATGTTCGGTACAGTAAGCGAACAAAACATAAAACTGCTTAGTTTTTGTGTTAAAATCTGATTTTGAAAATGGAACATAAAAAAATGCAAAACTGCCAACCAGTAATTCTTCGGTAAATTAAATACTCAAATACAAAAATCTAAATTACAACAGTAAGAGTTTGAACAGTTGGAATGATTACAGGTGTGGTCAAATCTATATCACAATGTACATATTGCAGCGTCTTGCGATGCCACTGTATATTATTTGGCATATAATGATAAAAGAACCATTTCAAAACAGGTTACAAAGGCTCCTTATTCAGCATCATTTCCAGTTGTATTATGTTCTCAAAACTATTAATGTTCTATTTGTTAATTTACTATTTGGTTTCTCTCTGTTGTAAAACGGTTACTTACATCTACACTACAGGTAAAATGTAATAATCATATTTTTCTTTCTGGATACTTTAAATTAGTTTTAGGCGATACTACAAATGTGGGTACTGATCCAATACCATGTAGTTACAATATTGTTTATACAAAAGACATACAAAAAAATGCCCGGATCATTAAATGATTATATTTTTGGTCTCAACTGATATGCAGCAAAAACACAGCATGGCGGTGTAACAATATCAATCAATATTTAAATTGTTTCCTTATTCCCTTTTATTACAAACAGAGCAAAATAACTAAAGAAAAGCAACAACAAAAAAATTCCTGAATTTGTGAACAATAAAAAAATGCCATAACGGTTTTGAGATAAACATCCCTCTAATCACTCGAGTATCAACCATACACTAATACTGTCAATATTTGTATAAATCCGCTCAGCTCTGTTTACGTTCAAGAGCGCTAGCTTAGCGCCTTGCTATGCTTTTTTGTATCGTCCTATGGTGTGTAGTGTAGCATGCTTAGGTATTCCTTGTCCTCCAGTAATAATGACACGTGTAAAAAAACAATTTTATTTGTTGTCAAGGAGGTCTGCGGTTTATTGATTTAGAAGCTGCACCGTGGAGGGACATTAGCCGCTAGCTCACGAGCGAGGACGCTACATTGCATTAGGGACGCTTTTGTTCACTTTTCTGTCAAATTTGCAGAAGATAGCTAGAATGTGTCATCAACATCGCATTATCACAACATACCGATGGTATTAAAAACTAACGCCAGGCAAATGTGGCATATTATATAGCACGCCCTGCGACCCCGAACGGGACAAGCGGTAGAAAATGGATAGACGGATGTCTACATCAGTGTTTTTTAACGATTGTTGTAACCATTTTACACTACTTGTGGCAGTAATGACAATCTCAAAGAAACATAAAAAGTCTGGTGCTGAAGTCATAAAGAAGGCCTACTGAAACCCACTACTACCGACCACGCAGTCTGATAGTTTATATATCAAAGATGAAATCTTAACATTGAAACACATGCCAATACGGCCGGGTTAACTTATAAAGTGCAATTTTAAAATTCCCGCCACACTTCCGGTTGAAAAACTCCTTTGGATATGATTTATGCGCGTGACGTCACAAAATCCACGGAAGTGGTTGTACCCCATCGACCCGATACAAAAACCTCTTGTTTTCTTCGACAAAATTCCACAGTATTCTGGACATCTGTGTTGGTGAATCTTTTGCAATTTGTTTAATGAACAATGGAGGCTGCAAAGAAGAACGTTGTAGGTGGGATCGATCGGTGTATTAGCGGCTAAGTACAACACTTACAGCAACACAACAAGGACTACTTACTACGCCTAGCCGATGCTTGCCGCCAAACCCACGGATGAAGTCCTTCGTCGCGCCGTCGATCGCTGGAAAGCAGGTGAGCACGGCTGTTGATGGGAAGATGAGGGCTGGCTGGCGTAGGTGGAGCGCTAATGTTTTTATCATAGTTCTGTGAGGTCTGGTTGCTAAGTTGCTAAATTAGCCTTAGCGTCGTTAGCAACAGCATTGTTAAGCCTTACAAGGCTGAGAATTTTTAACCGTGTAGTTACATGTACATGGTTTAATAGTATTGTTGATCTTCTGTCTACCCTTCCAGTCAGGGGTTTATTTCTTTTGTTTCTATCTTCATTTGAGAACGATGCTATCACGTTAGCTCAGTAGCTAAGTGTGTCACCGATGTATTGTCGTGGAGATAAAAGTCACTTTAAATGTCCATTTCGCGTGCTCGACTCTCATTTTGAAGAGGATATAGTATCCGAGGTGGTTTAAAATACAAATCCGTGATCCACAATAGAAAAAGGAGAGTGTGTGGAATCCAATGAGCCAGCTTGTACCTAAGTTACGGTCAGAGCGAAAAAAGATACGTCCATCACTGCCTCTCTAGTCATTCACTGTAACATTCCTCATCTACGAATCTTTCATCCTCGCTCAAATTAATGGGGTAATCGTCGCTTTGTCGCTCCGAATCTCTCGCTCCATTGTAAACAACGGGGAATTGTGAGAATTACTAGCTCCTGTGACATCACGCTTCTTCCGGTACAGGCAAGGCTTTTTTTTATCAGCGAGCAAAATTTGCGAACTTTATCGTCGATTTTCTCTACTAAATCCTTTCAGCAAAAATATGGCAATATCGCGAAATGATCAAGTATGACACATAGAATGGATCTGCTATTCCCGTTTAAATAAAAAAAATTCATTTCAGTAGGCCTTTAAGTGGTGAAGCTGTATTTTAATTTGCACTTAAAATGTATTTATTTAAGAAACATCTAATACCGTTAATTTTATTATAATTGATTCATTTCAGCACTGCACAATTTATTTTTGAGCAGTTTTAATGAGTCCTTTTTTTTTGCAGTATAATTGATTAGTATTATTTTTGTAATCAGCCTGACCTAAGCCATGTTTATAACCTCTGTGATTAACACATGCTTTAACATCATTTGACAAGGTTTACCCTGTTAAACTGTAAGTTGGTTAGATATGATTGATGAATATGATTAAAACCAAGAACATTTACTAATTCAGTGTTAATATATAAGTGGGACCCTGGCCCCTCTGTAGTGGAAACATTGGGGCACCGAGGTCAAAAAGGTTAAGAACTCCTGGTCTAACTCATGCAACTCTGAGTACAGTAAAAGTTTATTTTGCTCAAATGCAACATTATTAGTTCCAGCCTGTAGCTCTGTTGTCCATCTGTACTGGACAATAGCGACACACTACTTTCATCCTCTCCACTTGTCATTATTTACGCGTTTTTCCGGGAAGGCTAAGTGTTCCGAAACTTTAACAGCGTTTGTTTACATTTGGCTATAATGTTGAGGCAGTTGCACTTTCCGTCCCTCTCTCAAAGTGCTTTGTGTGGGGGAATAGGTAAAAACATAGGTTCAGCAACTATATACAGTATGTCATTAGGAATACATGTACCGTTAGATTGCTGCCTGTGACTTAAAGGGGACCAATTATGCAAAACCAACTTTTCTTACCTATTATTGCCTGCTCATGTGTGTCTGGGATCTGTGTAAGTCCTGAAAATGTGAAATCAAACAATGGGGCATTGCGGAAATACTGTATCTATAAAACAATCTTGCCTGCCTTCATACTTCCGTTTGGAAATTGCCCAATTTGTAATGTTTTTCCCCAGATGTGACATCTAGAGATGTCCGATAATGGCTTTTTTACCGATATCCGATATTGTCCAACTCTAGAATACCGATACCGATATATACAGTCGTGGAATTAACACATTATTATGCCTAATTTTGTTGTGATGCCCCGCTGGATGCATTAAACAATGTAACAAGGTTTTTCAAAATAAATCAACTTAAGTTATGGAAATGTTTTTATTTATTATTGAAGTCACAAAGTGAATTATTTATTTTAACATGCCTCAAAACAATAACAGTGCAATACTTTTTCATAACGTGGTCACTACTGCCTAGTTTCTCTTGTTATAATCTTATTTCACTGTTATATTTTTATTGTCATTGTTGCTTTTTATTTTTATTCTTATTGTAATATTTTTCTATTCTGTTTCCATTTATCCCCATTATTTACGTTTTACTTTTTAAATTTGATCTTAATTCTGTACACTGCTGCTGGAATTTAAATTTTCCTGAGGGAACTCTACTGAAGGAATCAATAAAGTACTATCTATCTATCTATCTATCTATCTATCTATCTATCTATCTATCCAAACAGCAGCTTGGAATATGGGACATGCTCTCCCTGAGAGAGACTATGAGGAGGTTGAGGTGGGCGGGGTTGGGGTGGGTGGGGGTAGAGGGTAGCGGGGGGGTTTATATTGTAGCGTCCCGGAAGAGTTAGTACTGCAAGGGATTCTGGGTATTTGTTCTGTTGTGTTTATGTTGTGTTACAGTGCGGATGTTCTCCCGAAATGTGTTTGTCATTCTTGTTTGGTGTGGGTTCACAGTGTGGCGCTTATTTGTAACAGTGTTAAAGTTGTTTATACGGTCACCCTCAGTGTGACCTGTATGGCTGTTGACCAAGTATGGATTGCATTAATTCGTGATGAGAACAGCCGGTAGATATTATGGGACTCGGACGGCACGCATGCAAAGGAAATGCCTTTAATGTTTATTGGCACTCTGTACCTCTCCCTACGTCCGTGTACACAACGGCGTTTTAAAACGTCATACATTTTACTTTTAGAAACCGATACCGATAATTATGAAACCGATACCGATAATTTCCAATATTACATTTTAAAGCATTTATCGGCCGATAATATCGGGCTGCCGATATTATCGGACATCCCTAGTGACATCAGCGGTTTATTCATATAAAGGTAAAGTTTTACCCAAAGAGCTTTGAGTGAATCCGCCATTATAGTTCCACACGGTAGTCAATAAGCACTTTATTTTAAGCTATCCTCTTGTTGTGAGGCAGACTGGCTCGTACATGCACACAGATCCTCCACCGTTGCCATTTCTAACACAAAGTAGAGTATAGTTCTAACTTATATCCGTCAGTAGACTAGCTATGGAAGTGCTAAAAACTATAACATGGATGACGAAGAGAAGATGCTGTCGAAGTGGAGGCACGTAAATAAGACTGGCCACTAAACGGTACATCCTGAAGAGACGGTCAGAAAGCAGCTTGAAGATGGTCTGTAAAACATAATCTGTGTAACATTTTGACCAAAGAACCACCATTACAATGAAGTGTTTTAAATGTAGAACAATCATAATATGACCCCTTTCAACCAATGCAGTGTTTAATCACATCAGTAGAACAAAGTTTTGGCATCAACTTGGTGGACCTGTGGTGACTCAAAGTGTTTAAAGGCCTACTGAAATTATTTTTTTTTATCTAAACGGGGATAGCAGATCCATTCTATGTGTCATACTTGATCATTTTGCGATATTGCCATATTTTTGCTGAAAGGATTTAGTAGAGAACATCGACGATAAAGTTCGCAACTTTTGATCGCTGATAAAAAAAAGCCTTGCCTGTACCGGAAGTAGCGTGACGTCACAGGTTGGAAGGCTCTTCACATTTCCCCATTGTTTACAATGCAGCGAGAGCGATTCGGACCGAGAAAGCGACGATTACCCCATTAATTTGAGCGAGGATGAAAGATTTGTGGATGAGGATCGTGAGAGTGAAGGACTAGAGTGCAATGCAGGACGTATCTTTTTTCGCTCTGACCGTAACTTAGGTACAAGGGTTCATTGGATTCCACACTTTCTCCTTTTTCTATTGTGGATCACGGATTGGTATTTTAAACCACCTTGGATACTATATCCTCTTGAAAATGAAAGAACGCGAAATGGACATTCACAGTGACTTTTATCCCCACGACAATACATCGGCGAAGCTCTTTAGCTACGGAGCTAACATGATAGCATTGTGCTTAAATGCAGATAGAAACAAAAGAAACAAACCCCTGACTGGAAGGATAGACAGAAGATCAACAATACTATTAAACCATGGACCTGTAAATACACGGTTAATGCTTTCCAGCCTGTCTAAGCTGAACAATGCTGTTGCTAATGACGCCATTGAAGCTAACTTAGCTACGGGACCTCGACAGAGCTATGCTAAAAACATTAGCTATCCACCTACGCCAGCCAGCCCTCATCTGCTCATCAACACCCGTGCTCACCAGCGATCGACGGAGCGACGAAGGACTTCACCCGATCATAGATGCGGTCGACGGCCCGGAGACGGAGGAAGACAAGGTGAGGTCGGCGGCTAGCGCGTCTGCTATCCATTTCAAAGTCCTCCTGGTTGTGTTGCTGTAGTCCGCCGCTAATACACCGATCCCACCTACAGCTTTCTTCTTTGCAGTCTTCATTGTTCATTGAACAAATTGCAAAAGATTCACCAACACAGATGTCCAGAATACTGTGGAATTATGTGGTGAAAACAGAGCTTTTTGTATTGGATCCAATGGGGTCCGAATACTTCCGTTCACTCCGTGACGTCACGCGCAAACGTCATCATACCGAGACGTTTTCAACCGGAAGTTTCGCAGGAAATTTAAAATTGCACTTTATAAGTTAACCCGGCCGTATTGGCATGTGTTGCAATGTTAAGAATCCATCATTGATGTATAAACTATCAGACTGCGTGGTCGGTAGTAGTGGGTTTCAGTAGGCCTTTAAGACTGTGGCAGTGATCATCTTCCGGTCGCCTTTGGACAACAGACCTGGCAATTTTATCTTCGAGGATTTAGATTGAGGATAAGACTGTAAAAACCGCGACTTGGAGCAAGTGAAATTGCACCACGCTGGAGGTCAGCGACAACACAAACTCCACAATCAAGTTTTCCGGGCAGAGAGAAGGAGCCTCAGCCACACCGGGCCTACCTCTTAATGAATCTCCACATCCGTCAGAAGCCTCGTTCAGGCAGCCGTCGCCGACTCGGCTGCGCTATGTTTGGGAACCGAATTCCAATGTCTGAGAGCTCTCCGTGACCACTAAAAAGCGCGAGTCGGGGGCATATGAAACACCAGCGGCTGACAGTCACATTAATAACCCAGAATGAATTATTCAAAAACGCTCAGACTCTAATCCATCAAATAATATATTAAGCTTCCTCTCAGCTCAATAGGGGCTGAAGCAGCAGACGGACGCAGAAAACAACACATTAAAAACGAGGCGGGGAGAAGAAAATACAAAAAAAGTTTCAACACAAACATCTTTTCCAAAAAATGATGCCGGGGCCTCTGACTCTCAACAACTTGCAGATCTACAATGGCTGCAATTAACAAAAGGAACAGCACTCGCTCATTGAACACACCGGCTGCATTGTGCAGGAATCTGATATTCAGCGAGCGGTAGATAATCCTTTCTCTCCGTTCTTTTAATAGGAAGAGCTTAGAAAGAGCCCTCACAAAGGTTCACCATCTGTATCCCCCATGGCTGCTGGCAGCGTATAATCCACAGATCAACTGTACAAGGAAATTAGGGCCATAAAAACAGAGACAGGGGGGGGGGCTTTTCTCCCAATTCTTTTCAGTCGGAAGGAAGCGATGAGGCTTATCAGACGCGAGGACCTGAGAGGCAAACAGGAGGGCAACGGTTTCTATGAACGTGGCTAGTGGTTTTTCCGCCGTAAAGTGGGCGCCGGTGGGCGGGGGCACGGAGAGCAGGAGGTGCACAGGCCAAAAGAGCCCGAATGAGAATGGCCCACTCTGGCAGAAGTTAATGACAGAGGATCAGAAAAGCAAGATTTCCATTCAACACTTTGAATTATTCAGGGTTGCAGGGCAGACATTTGCATTGCAGATGCCTTTGCTTTCCATTCCTGCGCCGCCTTTCTCTCTCTTTCTTTCTTTCTTTCTTTCTACCTCGGAGTGTGCGTCGGCAGACAGAGAATTGCCCTGCCGCCGGCTCAGGAGATAGACACGTTCTCCAGTGCGGGGGGGGGGGGGGGGGGGGGGGGGGCTTTGCCCATGCAAAGGAGGAGATTATCCGCCACTCGCAACACAGCACAGGTTCAGCGGTCACCGCGGCAGAGAAACAAATAAAACAAAGGTCAAAAAACATGCACACTAAGCCGTTTGCGCGCTCTGCTTGGCCGCTCAAATCTTATGAGCACGTCATATTCCAACACAGGTTTCAGGGGAATGAAGCGCATTTAAAATTGGGAATGGGCGCATGGAGGCATGAGGGGTGTTAAAAAATATATATTTTCGAATTAATCGCAACGATTCTTAATCAATGCAAAAAAATGTATGTAAAAAAAATTATATATATATATATTTTTTAATCTGTCCTGTCAAGTCCAGCCATTCAGGCAAATCATATTGTTGATGTAGATCAGGGGTGCCCAAACTTTTTCGGCAGGTGAGCTACTTTTTAAATGACCAAGTCGAGGTGATCAACCTCATATACACATATACATATATTTATATACAAACCCCGTTTCCATATGAGTTGGGAAATTGTGTTAGATGTAAATATAAATGGAATACAATGATCTGCAAATCCTTTTCAACCCTTATTCAGTTGAATATGCTACAAAGACAACATATTTGATGTTCAAACTGATAAACATTTTTTGCAAATAATCATTAACTTTAGAATTTGATGCCAGCAACACGTGACAAAGAAGTTGGGAAAGGTGGCAATAAATACTGATAAAGTTGAGGAATGCTCATCAAACACTTATTTGGAACATCCCACAGGTGAACAGGCAAATTGGGAACAGGTGGGTGCCATGATTGGGTATAAAAGTAGATTCCATGAAATGCTCAGTCATTCACAAACAAGGATGGGGCGAGGGTCACCACTTTGTCAACAAATGCGTGAGCAAATTGTTGAACAGTTTAAGAAAAACCTTTCTCAACCAGCTATTGCAAGGAATTTAGGGATTTCACCATCTACGGTCCGTAATATCATCAAAGGGTTCAGAGAATCTGGAGAAATCACTGCAAGTAAGCAGCTAAGCCCGTGACCTTCGATTCCTCAGGCTGTACTGCATCAACAAGCAACATCAGTGTGTAAAGGATATCACCACATGGGCTCAGGAACACTTCAGAAACCCACTGTCAGTAACTACAGTTGGTCCCTACATCTGTAAGTGCAAGTTAAAACTCTCCTATGCAAGGCGAAAACCGTTTATCAACAACACCCAGAAACGCCGTCGGCTTTGCTGGGCCTGAGCTCATCTAAGATGGACTGATACAAAGTGGAAAAGTGTTCTGTGGTCTGACGAGTCCACATTTCAAATAGTTTTTGGAAACTGTGGACGTCGTGTCCTCCGGACCAAAGAGGAAAAGAACCATCCAGATTGTTATAGGCGCAAAGTTGAAAAGCCAGCATCTGTGATGGTATGGGGGTGTGTTAGTGCCCAAGACATGGGTAACTTACACATCTGTGAAGGCGCCATTAATGCTGAAAGGTACATACAGGTTTTGGAGCAACATATGTTGCCATCCAAGCAACATTACCATGGACGCCCCTGCTTATTTCAGCAAGACAATGCCAAGCCACGTGTTACATCAACGTGGCTTCATAGTAAAAGAGTGCGGGTACTAGACTGGCCTGCCTGTAGTCCAGACCTGTCTCCCATTGAAAATGAGTGGTGCATTATGAAGCCTAAAATACTACAACGGAGACCCCCGGACTGTTGAACAACTTAAGCTGTACATCAAGCAAGAATGGGAAATAACTCCACCTGAGAAGCTTCAAAAATGTGTCTCCTCAGTTCCCAAACGTTTACAGAGTGTTGTTAAAAGGAAAGGCCATGTAACACAGTGGTGAACATGCCCTTTCCCAACTACTTTGGCACGTGTTGCAGCCATGAAATTCTAAGTTAATTATTTGCAAAAAAAAAATAAAGTCTATGAGTTTGAACATCAAATATGTTGTCTTTGTAGTGCATTCAATTGAATATGGGTTGAAAAGGATTTGCAAATCATTGTATTCCGTTTATATTTACATTTAACACAATTTCCCAACTCATATGGAAACGGGGTTTGTATATATAATTTATATTTATTTTGCCGTTTTTGTTCACATGTTAAGTGTTTTAATTAAAAAATACATCAAATCAAATCAACTCAACTTTATTTATAAAGCACATTTAAAATTTACCACAGGGGTAGCCAAAGTGCTGTACAATGGGCAGGTTAAAAGATAATACGAGAACCGAGCAAACACAACACAACACAAACAGAACACGATAAAAAAATAAAAAAATAAAATAAATAAAACATAAAAACAGGTTCACAGCAGGTGTATTATGGGGCGCCATTGCAGGATGGATATCACTCAGTTTTAAAAGCCATGGAATAAAAGTATGTTTTTAAGAGAGATTTAAAAACAGGAAGAGAGGAGGCTTGTCTAACACTAAGAGGTAGGTCGTTCCAGAGCTTGGGAGCAGCAGCGGCGAAAGCTCTGTCACCTCTAAGCTTCAGCCTTGTGTCTGGGACCGTCAGTAGCAGCTGATCGGCTGATCTTAGGGATCGGGTGGGGCAGTAAGGCTGAAGGAGGTCGGAGAGATATGTTGGCGCGAGGTTGTTTAGACATTTAAAAACAAATAAAAAGAGTTTAAAATTGATTCGGTAACGCACAGGGAGCCAGTGAAGGGACGCTAACATAGGGGTGATGTGCTCACGTCTGCGGGTCTGTGTTAGCAGACGAGCAGCAGAGTTCTGCACGAGCTGCAGGCGGGCGAGGGAGGCCTGGCTAATGCCTACATATAGGGCATTGCATACATGCATACTTAACATATAGATTCCTTTCTTTCATGAAGAAAAGAATATAAGTTGGTGTATTATCTGAGTCTGATGACTTGGAATCAGACAGTAGTGATGATAACGTCCACATTTTCAAATGGAGAAAAAAAAGTCCTCCTTCCTGTCTTATACCACATTAAAGTGGTTTTTTTTTTGGCATTTTATTTGTCCAGCTTTCATAGTGCTTTTTACACGCTTTACAAGAAATACATTACCGGCAAACTCCGTAGCTTGCTAACACTTATTTTGTTAACGCAGGCGGGATGGAGCTGCGCTTTTATTGTGAAGACAGGAACTGTGCGGTCAGTCTTTAGGCTTTTGACAGGAGGTACGGTTGAATTAAAAAGTGTTTATCGCCTTCCTGGCGGTCTTTTTTTTCCTTCGCACTGAGCTGGCAGCAGCCAGCATCATTTCACAAGATCCTCGGGTGCCTTGAATGTCAATCAAGTGACGAAAGTGACGTTGTAGTGAAGATTTATGATCGCTAATTTTTAGGTCTATTTTTTCAATGCCTGGCTGGCGGTCGACTGACACACCCTCCGCCATCGACCGGTAGCTCGCGATCGACGTAATGGCCACCCTTGATGTAGATGATCATATCTCCTGTGCAGATTTACTTTAGAAAAGAGAAGTGTTGGGTACTTCTCTTGTTGCCTTATTTGTATTTGACTTTTTTAAATGTTTGGGTACATTTTTTTAAAGAAAACCTGTTTTGTTTTAAGTAATATGGACATTTTTCAGAGCTGTTTATGTATTTTATGTCGGAATGTAGTTACCGTATTTTTCGGAGTATAAGTCGCTCCGGAGTATAAGTTGCACCGGCCAAAAATGCATAATAAAGAAGGAAAAAAACATATATAAGTCGCACTGGAGTATAAGTCGCATTTTTGGGGGAAATGTATTTGATTAAAGCCAACACCAAGAATAGACATTTGAAAGGCAATTTAAAATAAATGAAGAATAGTGAACAACAGGCTGAATAAGTGTACGTTATATGAGGCATAAATAACCAACTGAGAACGTGCCTGGTATGTTAACGTAACATATTATGGTAAGAGTCATTCAAATAACTATAACATATAGAACATGCTATACGTTTACCAAACAATCTGTCACTCCTAATCGCTAAATCCCATGAAATCTTATACGTCTAGTCTCTTACGTGAATGAGCTAAATAATATTATTTGATATTTTACGCTAATGTGTTAATAATTTCACACATAAGTCGCTCCTGAGTATAAGTCGCACCCCCGGCCAAATTATGAAAAAAACTGTGACTTATAGTCCAAAAAATATGGTAATCATAGAACTGGCACCCAGTGTTAAAGAAAAAGTTTGAATTCTGTTTGAGTTTTGAATCGAGAATCTTTTTGAATGAAGAATCAATTCTGAATCAAATCATTACCCCTGAGAATCGAATTGAATTGTGTGGTGCCCAAAGATTCACAGCCTTAGTGGGCATGACAAACTCATTATCGATTGATAGGCATTGTATTACTCTTGTAGAATGGTATGTAGTGACAACAATTTTAAAACAATATTATTTTTTTATATGCAAGTCTGAATAATACTTGTCTTACTGTATATTCAGGCTATGGAGACTTACTAAGCAACAGGTGGTGCCAAGTAAAAGCTTTTCTTCCTATCTGTCACATACACACATATGCATACCCGTCATCCTCGGAAAACTACAGTACAGAAGAACTTGTGTTTACGGACCCATTTATTTGCGAACGTTTCCATTTACAAACTTTTAGATCAAGTCAAATGTGCCTCTGTGGGTGAACCATGTCTCTGTGTACTAACGCTTAAATTATTTTGTGTTCCGCCTGCAAGCAAAAAGCAGGGCACAGTGTTTTAGTATTGAGGCAAAGCCCTCAACGTCACTTGCTGCACATTGCAGGACACTACCAGTCTTTACCAGTGTGTGCCTTTTCTGTGGGGGTTTTTTTGTCCGCATTTTGACAAAAGTTTCGCCCATTTTGCCAACTCACCATGAGTCCCAAAAACTCAACAGGCCAACATGGAAAAAAGAAGATTGCTCCATAAATTTGTTTTAAAAAGACTATTTGCCAGGAGCACGTTAATGGCGCTCACAAGCAATGTTCCCTCCAAATGTAAGTTAAAGTACCAATGATTGTCACACACACACTAGGTGTGGCAAAATTATTCTCTGCATTTGACCCATCACCCTTGATCACTCCCTGGGAGGTGAGGGGAGCAGTGGGCAGCAGCGGTGGCCGCGCCCGGGAATCATTTTTGGTGATTTAACCCCCAATTCCAACTCTTGATGCTGATGGCCAAGCAGGGAGGTAATGGGTCCCATTTTTATAGTCTTTGGTATGACTCGGCCTACCGATCTCAGGGCGGACACTCTAACCACTAGGCCACTGAGTAGGTGTACTAGGCCACTAAGTAGGTCTGTGCATGCTCACTAGCGCACTGCTTCCACGTCTGGCGCGTGGGGTAAATCCTAAACTGCGCTTAAAAGGAACTTGAACTGTAAAAATGATACACATATTGACTATGTACCACTTTGTACTACAACTTAATGAGTTTAATACAACCAGCAGTAACAACTGATGACAGGACAAGGATGACCAGCACCTGCAGCACCCACGGTGTTATGACTTATAAAGAGGTTATTGCAGCAGTGCCGACATTTTCATCAGCTGATGCCAGAAATGCCAGGAAGATCACTTTTTTTATTCAACGATCACTTTGATGCTCGTTTTCCAGAGGATGAATTGAAATAATTGTCTGCAATTGAAATTGAAGCGCTGAGCTCGGACATTAATTTAGAGTCTGGATCCACATACATACTGCCATATATCAGCTACTGTGTGGAAGTGAGGGGGAACACATAAGAGTAACAAAGGCATTGTATCAACCACAGAAAAGAGCTACAAGGATTATTCATAAGATTAAAGATTAAGATTAAAGTACCAATGATGGTCACACACACACACTAGATGTGGTGAAATTTGTCCTCTGCATTTGACCCATCCCCTTGGGGAGCAGTGGGCAGCAGCGGCGCCGCGCCCGGGAATCATTTTGGTGATTTAACCCCCAACTCCAACCCTTGATGCTGAGTGCCAAGCAGGGAGGTAATGGGTCCCATTTTTATAGTCTTTGGTATGACTCGTAAAGCAGATTATCTAGAACAGTGGTCCCCAACCACGGGGTCACGGCCCGGTACCGGTCCTTGGATCGATTGGTACCGGGCCACACAAGAAAAAATAATAATAATAAATTTTTAAAAAAAAAATATATATATATATAAATATATTTTTTTTATTTATTTTTAATTTTTATTAAATAAACATAAAAAACACAAGATACACTTACAATTAGTGCACCAACCCAACAAACCTCCTTCCCCCATTTACACAAAATGGTTGTTTCTTTCTGTTATTAATATTTCTGGTTCCTACATTATATATCAATATAGATCAATACAGTCTGCAGGGATACAGTCCGTAAGCACACATGATTGTATTTTGTTATGACCTACAATAAAAAAAATAAATACATAAATAAAAAATATACATCCCCCCCCCCCACCCCCGGTCCGTGGGACAAATTTTCAAGCGTTGACTGGTCCGCAGTTACAAAAAGGTTGGGGACCACTGATCTAGAACACACTAACATACTATTTATTAATTCTGGTTTATTGAAACTACAGGAGCTAGTAAAGTTGCATACATTATGTGTTACATTTAAGGCTAAAAGTAAAACATTAGCAGCAAATTTACAAACAATTGTTTGTCATCACTTCTGAGAATGAAGAGCATAGAAGAAAAGGTCATTTCAAACATCAGTATTCAAGGACAACTTTAAAACAAATGTGTATATCAGTGGTGGGTGTTAAACTATTGAATTCTCTATACAATGAGATAAAAGATTGTAGAAATATATTCCAGTTGAAAAAACTATATAAAGACCGAATCATCGATCATTTGGACAGCCGTAAGTGTCTACATTTTGCTTTATATTTATTATTTTACTTATTTTTTGTCTGGTTTTGTATTTGTTTTGTATTATCCCGTGAGGTGTATATTACTTTTTTTGTTCGGTTTGTACTTGATGAAGTTTTGCACTTTTTTTTTTTTTTGTGTGTTTTTTGTTTGTTTTCATTATATTTGGATGTATTTGTATGCTTGTGAATCTGCGCTATCCATTAAGTAAGACTACTTATGTTGAAGGAGGCAGGAAATATAAGATTTTCTTCATCCTGTTCCTTCTCAAGCATAGGTGTGTAAATATGTGTTTAGTTGCTAAAGTTTAATTATCTATTGATCAAAAATGCACATCAATGAAAGAGATAAATAAAAATGAAATTAAATTAAATGAAAAAGTATGAGGCCACATGTAGATGTCATAACAGTGAATATGTTAAAATGATAGAACATCATAAAACAAAAACTTTAACAAGGATCAATCAGCACAATTTTAGATATGGCGGCTGCAGCACTCCGGTGTGAGGAACTGAAGGAGATCTCACAGCTTGAGGATATGCGTGCTACGTTCCAAGCATCAAATGCAGATTGCGAAAGAGGCTTCAGTTTAATGAATCGTATCAAAACAACATCCAGAAACGGTGTTAAAATGACATCTGAACCAGCTGATGCGCATAAAATTAAAGCAAAAAAGGTCATCAACCTGGACAAAGTCTATATTTACTGGAGAAGTGAAAAGGACAGACGAGAAAAAAAGGTGACATTTATTTTCCTGATCAAATTTTACATTAGGATTTTTCATTTATAGATATTGATCATTAAATGCTGTTACACGATGATGATGCGAAATGCAAATAAAGAAACTGTATTGCTTGAATTCTAACAAGTGATTTTTTTGTCCCGGAAGTGAAAACCGGTGGTCAACCAAGCCAAGATGGCTGTTGTGCAGCAAGCAGCGTGCGCACTATTTGAGGACACAATGGGCCCAGTGGCGTGCGGTGAGGTTCATGTCAGGTGAGGCACTGACTTCATCACAGTCAGATTTACAAACATATGAACGCTAAAGAGTATCTTATTCACCATTTGATTGGCAGCAGTTAACGGGTTATGTTTAAAAGCTCATACCAGCATTCTTCCCTGCTTGGCACTCAGCATCAAGGGTTGGAATTGGGGGTTAAATCACCAAAAATTATTCCCAGGCACGGCGCCGCTGCTGCCCACTGCTCCCCTCCCCTCCCAGGGGGTGAACAAGGGGATGGGTCAAATGCAGAGGACAAATTTCACCACACCAAGTGTGTGTGTGTGACAATCATTGGTATACTTAACTTTAACTTTACACTTACAAACTGTAGCACACAAAAAAGCACATTTAATAAAAAAAACGTTATTATGGTCTTACCTTTACTTATAAGTGCGGGAGCAGTGGTGTTTGTGTTGGAAGAGTTGTGAATGAATGAAATATGAAATCCGCGCTGCAGTCTGCAGGTGTACCTAATGTTGTGTCCCTGTTCACGGCTCCTCCGGCGCGCCGCGCGATCATTGTTGTTTTTGCACTTTTTGGCTTCTTGTTAAGTGACTTTTTTTGGGTGAATTCGGTCTTGCACGTGGAGGGTTTGGGTGTGGGCTTTGGTTGGTGTGGCGCTCCCGTAGGGCGGTGCATTCTGCGGCGGAGGTGCTTGGCACCAGGAGGCGAGGTTATGAGACGAGCCTCCAGTTTTATGATCGCTCAGCACAATAAATACGTTACACACATACAGTTGTTGACAAAATACACTGTACATTATATACCTCAGCTAACTAAACTATGGAAATGTATAATATAATTCATATAGCAATACGGTCTCACTGCACAGCAGGCCAGCAGTTAGCCGAGTCATTGCGCACAATCCATGTTGAGGCACAAATCAGTGACGTGCCTCAACTGGCTGCTGATCACCGCACCGTCTCTTCTCAGTATTTGAACGGCAAATGTGAAAATAAAAATAAAAATAATCTAAAACTGGTGAAGTTAAATGGAAAATAACTTTAGTATAATCACTGGATACATATAACAATTTTTCCTTTATCCTTTTTTTTTTCTTTCCATGATGGCAGGTGAGGCCCCGCCTCCCCTGCCTCTAGTGACTGCACGCCACTGAATGGGCCTATATATTCCTGCAAAAAGCAGATATGAGCACACAAATCTAACTATGCAGTGAAATAGATCCCTATACTTTATCAAAAAATGACTTGTAGAGTGATAAAGGATTATTCGTGTGTGCCATTCCCAAACATATCGAACTATCGTGTGCTCCAGACGCCATTCTTGTAAACTTGTAAAAGCATGGAGGTCTACAACTTCTTTGTGTGTCAGGCTGGGTCAAGGACATTTGTATCAAGACTCTCCCGGATAAATATGCATTGTTGTTGTTTGGGTAAATTTGCATTTCATGATTTAACTTTGTGTCTACAGTCATGCTTCTTTTCTGCCCTTGCTGTTGCACGTGCCGTTTACGAGTATGCGTGTTTTTCCCCGTCTTCATCAAAATATAAGTATAGATGTCAACATTGTGTATGTGCTGAAAGCTTCATTTATGATTGCTGCCTTTTGATAAAAGCTAAACTCTTTTAGGTTTTGCTCACATTTGCTTTCTTTTATTTAGACTCTCTGAGTTGGAGCTTCTCAAAACACTCAAAACAAATGTGTCTTCAGAAATACAAATAATATTAAGATAATACACACAACGCCACCTGCTCAGTGCCTTCTGGTTAGAGTGTCCGCCCTGAGACTGGAAGGTGGTGGGTTTAAACCCCGACCGAGTCATACCAAAGACTATAAAAATTGGACCCATTACCTCCCTGCTTGGCACTCAGCATCAAGGGTTGGAATTGGGGGTTAAATCACCAAATGATTTCCGAGCGCGGCCACTGCTGCTGCTCACTGCTCCCCTCACCTGTGAGGTGAACACGGGGATGGGTCAAATGCTGAGGATAATTTCACCACACCTAGTGTGTGTGTGACTATCGTTGGGACTTTAACTTTAACTTATTACCTAATAATAAATGTTAAAAGTATCAAACAAACCTTTAACAAACTCATGCATTCTTCGGCTC
>NC_084745.1:13687025-13707025 GCF_033978785.1 Entelurus aequoreus | reverse complement strand
ATGAGGGCCTCAAAGCAGTTCGCCATGGCGTGTCGCAGGTCCGACTCCCGGCACAGATCTGGTCCGTGAGCGTAGAGCATGAAGCGATCCAACTCCAGTTTCTGGAAAAGACAACACAAATTCCAATAAGCTCTTTTTCAAAATAAAACACTAACAGAAATAAAGATTTGATTAAAAATATCGTATTAACCTGAACTTAGGAAGACTCCTCTTTTCAAGACACTTTTGTGGAAAAATATTTTAACACAAAATGTAGCGTTTATCATCTAGTATTGATTATATTATACTTATGCCCAACATTTTCAAATTAGCATCAGAACTCTTCCTCTGCTCAGCGTTTGGTTAAAATGGTCATGCGGTCCCTCTATTCTTTTTTTTCTGTCAATGAAAGCTATTATTATTTATATTGTGTTGGGATACACATGATTCCGGCCTTTCATTTTTGTGTCCTGTCCAGCCACTTAGGCAATTTATTTTTTTTCTATCAAAAAAAGCTTTTATTTTTATATGGTGCTGGGATGCACATGATTTCAGCATTTCATTTTTTTTGTCCTGTCCAGCCACTGAGGCAAATCATAGTGTTGATGTAGATGCAGATTTACCTTATAAAAGAGAAGTGTGGGAAGATACGGTCTCTTGTCGGTCCCTTTATTCGTGTGTAAAAGCAATCAGACCAAACCCGTGTGCGAACCAATCAAGTGGTCTCAGTCCACTTGAAAGTTGAGTCTATGTCCTCGCTTCCTTGCAAGTGAATTCTGGTGTGGTTCACTAAGGTACCACAGGCCAGAGTGAAAATGACAGCAAAGTTTACAGAAAAATTACAAAAAAAGAAGAGACCATGTGATCTTTTGGCTTGCGCCTATACATCTCTAGACACCAGATAAAGACAACAACACTTTCTATTTGGTTCAATCTGGTAACTAGGGATGGATACCTTTCACATTTGAACCGATACAGGTACTCAACAGTACCACATTTTGTTACTTTAGTGTGTTTATGTGGTAATAAATGTTAATTTGTTTAATTATAAAATCATTTTTTAAAATTTAACATTAAACAGTGAGCAGATAATACGCCCGCAACTCGCTCTCCAACTGCTGCATCAGCTAGCCCAAATATGGCGACAGGAAAGTTCACCACATGTACATGCGGAAGAAGGGTGAGTTGTTTTTTTACTTGTTTTCTTTTCTCTGACCGCACCGTAAAAGAACTCCCCCTATTTATTTCAGGAATCAACACGTTAACATCTTGTCTCGAGGAAATAGTCTTTGCCATTAAGTTGAATGTGCCAGTTTTGTCTTTTGATGAGTCCTACATAGGGTTCATACTGTAAGTATTGTACTTATTAGGGATGGGCGATAAAACAAAATCAATGTATATCACAAAATAGATATCAATAAAACATTCAATACATTTTTATTTTTTTCTTTGTCGTAAGAAGAAACCGGAAGTTGCGAAGCAAGGTAGACCAAAACTGGTTAGAAACAAGCTTAACGTATTTTTGCCATAAGAATCTATATTTTACCATAACAATCTATAAGGTTAATATGGTCCGCTCCTTTCTCTCACCCCCCACTTGTCTGCTTTCTTTTGAAATTAAAGTATTCATTACATTTATGTATTGTTGCATTTGAAACAATTGTATTGTTGATAATAGATAATCTTTTTCTGCCTGGCTCTTGGTGAGGGCGGTCACATTTTTTTCTCCTCCCGTCTTGCTCTCTTTGTCTTGTCTACACTTTTTTTTGAAGCCTCTTTCTCTGCGCTGTCCTCCAAATCTAAACATCAGACATGGAATTGATTAGCTGGACTCTCGACTCAATTGACAAAATGTTTTCAACGAGGAAAAGAAGTTCTGGGGAGCCTGGCTGCCCTGACGGAACCATTGCTGCGGGGTACGTGAGAGATTCCTGGGAGAAATGGAGAATCATGTGCCTCTTAGTCCTTTCCATCGAGGACGTGGAAGACATCTACCTATTTGGAACCATGATCGCGGGGCATCTGCTGATTGGGCTGGGCATTGCTCTGGTGTATCGTCAAATTTGGAAGAAAATGACGGGAGTTGACTGATTTTTTTTTTTTTACTCTTCCCCAATATCACCTGTTTCCCACCTTTTTTAAGGGGTGCCGTAAGTGGCTGACCCGTTGGCGGTCCTGTTCTTGTCTCCCTGTAACGTATGTCTGCTCTTAGTGGGACTGTGCCGAAAACGTAATTTCAGTTCTTATATGTCTTGTACATGTTAAAGAATGGACAATAATAAAAGCACCACCACCTTGATTGTAATTAGTATTATTATTCTTCATCAATAGTTATATTTCTCCATTTGTAGTGCAATAATGTTCATTGTCATTTTTGTGTTAATACTATCTACTTCAGGGCAGCACGGTGGAAGAGGGGTTAGTGCGTCTGCCTCACAATACAAAGGTCCTGAGTAGTCGTGAGTTCAATCCCGGCCTCGGGATCTTTCTGTGTGGAGTTTGCATGTTCTCCCTGTGACTGCGTGGGTTCCCTCCGGGTACTCCGGCTTCCTCCCACCTCCAAAGACATGCACCTGGGGATAGGTTGATTGGCAACACTAAATTGGCCCTAGTGTGTGAATGTGAGTGTGAATGTTGTCTGTCTATCTGTGTTGGCCCTGCGATGAGGTGGCGACTTGTCCAGGGTGTACCCCGCCTTCCGCCCGATTGTAGCTGAGATAGGCTCCAGCGCCCCCCGTGACCCCGAAGGGAATAAGCGGTAGAAAATGGATGGATGGATGGATGGATGATCTACTTCAGTAACTGGTTCTTTGCTACAATTTTTCATATCATATTTGTACATAATGTATTTGCTGATGGTGCTCTGTTGTTGCTTTTGTTGTCGTCTCTTTGTCTTATCCACCTCTTGTGCCCTTAATCCCCCCCCCCCCCCCCCATCTACTTTTTTTTCTTCTTCCTCCTATCCCATCCCGCTACGGTCTGACTGTGTCAAACATTAAATATATCCTTTTAATAAAGTCAAATACAAAAAAGGCAACAAGATCCTCTTTTGTAAAGTAAATCTGTACAGCAGATACAGGCATCTCATCAACAATATGATTTGCCTCAGTGCCTGGACAGGAAATGTTTAAAAATAAATACAATAAATGAGGTGTTAAAATCACCATGTTAAACGGCTAATCCTAATCAGTAGCATGTACTGTTTATGGCATAGCCAATGTAAATTAGCATCAAGCCAGCACATTTAGCAAAATGGAGCCTGACCTTTGAGAGCTTTTTTTTCCCAAACATGCTTGCTTTGTTGGCATGGACAAATGAAATATTACCCAGAGGCAGTTCACTATTGATATGCCTGTATTCCCGTCCAATGTTTGAGCTGGACCAGAGTCTGCAACCAGATGTGACGTCACGCCCAACAAAGGTATTCAAATATACGATACATACAAATAATATTATGATAATTTTGGTTCTGATTTTAAGTGAATCTGTACTTGACAGTACCGATGGAATATGGTAGCCAAAAAGACCCATTCCTACTGCTAAGTACTTTAGTGCGGTCCTTTGAGTCCCTGTGTGCATAACATAAACGGAAAACTTTCTTATGTTAATAAAATGCATTCTATGTAAATGTTTGCAAACTTATTTCCTGCCAAGCGCAGCCAAAGTCCAACTCCAGCAGTAGAGCAAACAGTCAGGGTGCTACTTAATTATGGCTGATAGCTGCTGGTGGTCGCCCACCCCCTGCGAAACCCCAACTCATGAACGCCCAAAATCCGAGGGAGCGCTCCCTTTTTAAAGTCCTCCATGTGGCGGATTGCGCCGTTGCTGGATGAAGATATATATATATATATTTTTTTTTGAAGGATAATTACGAGTGTTCTCGAGCAGACGGCTTCAGCGCTCCAGCCCGCTGAACAAGTTGGCAACGGGGCGTGCGCTGGATCGCGCTCACGTAAATTGAAACAAGGCCGACTGCTGCAGCGCGGCGCTAATGCAGATCGGAGCGGCTGCATCTTTGTATTCAGCGGGGAGCGACATGAAAGATGGAAGTTTTTAATTGCTTTCTCCACATCGCGGGACCATTGCTGTTGTGTTCTTTGCAAAGCGAGCCAGTCAACGATGCTCAGCTCTGCGAGGGGAGCTCGGGAGTGTTTCAGGAAGACCTGCGGGGGCCCGCAGAGACTCCGCTCTCGGCCTCCAAAACAACAACCTTTTAACTCCAATTACAAAACCTGTAAGGGCAAAATTGAAAAAAAAAAGGGTATGGATGGCAGCTAGGTGAAATTTCCTGGTCTCCCATGTGCCCCGTTAAAGAGAGGCAGACACTCAAACAATCTGCTGTCAGTTTGCAGACCTTTCCACTGGGGGTGCTTGTTATGAGGAGGTGGGTTCACCTTAGCGAGCATGGCGAGGTGCTGGTTCTGCACTATGGCTGTTCTGTAGGTGGCCAGGCCTCCTTCCTCCAAGGTGGGAAAGAGGTAGTACAAGTGGACACTGTGGAGAGAGAATTTAATGCTTTAGTTCTTAGACAAATCAAAAAATACAAAACCCAAAACCAGTGAAGTTGGCACATTGTGTAATCCGTAAATAGAAACAGAATACAATGATTTGCAAATACTTTTCAATTTAAATTAATTTAATAAACTGCAAATACAAGATATTGAATTTTTCGAACTGTCGTATTTTACGCTTCATATTGCGCCACACTTTTTCAATGGGAGACAGGTCCGGACTACAGTCTAGTACCTTCACTCTTTTACTATGAACCCACACTGTT
This sequence comes from Entelurus aequoreus, assembly GCF_033978785.1. NCBI lineage: Eukaryota > Metazoa > Chordata > Actinopteri > Syngnathiformes > Syngnathidae > Entelurus > Entelurus aequoreus. The sequence continues at coordinate 13,702,269 of NC_084745.1, read as the reverse complement.
GTAACATGTGGCTTGGAATTGTCTTGCTGAAATAAGCAGGGGCGTCCATGATAACGTTGTTTGGATGGCAACATATGTTGCTCCAAAACATGTATGTACCTTTCAGCGTTAATGGTGCCTTCACAGATGTGTAAGTTACGCATGCCTTGGGCACTAATACACCCCCATACCATCACAGATGCTGGATTTTAAACTTTGCGCTTAGAACAGTCCGATGGTTCTTTTCCTCTTTGTTCCGAAGGACACGACATCCACAGTTTCCAAAAACTATTTGAAATGTGGACTCGTCAGACCATAGAACGCTTTCACACTTTTTATCTGTTCATATTAAATGAGCTCGGGCCCAGCGAAGCCGGCGGCGTTTCTGGGTGTTGCTGATAAATGGCTTTCGCTTTGCATAGTAGAGTTTTAACTTGCACTTACAGATGTAGTGGCAAACTGTAGTTACTGACAGTGGTTTTCTGAAGTGTTCCTGAGCCCATGTGGTGATATTCTTTACACACAGATGTCGCTTTTTGATGGGATTGAAGGTCACGGGCATTCAATGTTGGTTTTGAGCCTTGCTGCTTACGTGCAGTGATTTCTCCAGATTCTCTGAACCTTTTGATGATATTACAGACCGTAGATGGTGAAATCCCTAATTTCCTTGCAATAGCTTGTTGAGAAATGTTGTTCTTAAAACTGTTCGACAATTTGCTCACGCATTTAGTCACAAAGTGGTGACCCTCGGCCCATCCCTGTTTGTGAATGACTGAGCATTTCATGGAAGCTGCTTTTATACCCAATCATGGCACCCACCTGTTCCCAATTAGCCTGTTCACCTGTGGGATGTTCCAAATAAGTGTTTGATGAGCATTCCTCAACTTTTTTAGTCTTTTTTACCACTTGTGCCAGCTTTTTTGAAACATGTTGCAGGCATGAAATTCCAAATGAGCTAATATTTGCACAAAATAAAGTTTTCCAGTTTGAACGTTAAGTATCTTGTCTTTGCAGTCTATTCAATTGAATATAGGTTGAAAAGGATTTGCAAATCATTGTATTCTGTTTTTATTTACCATTTACACCACGTGCCAACTTCACTGGTTTTGGGTTTTGTACACACGACTGTCGACTTCCATTTTAGGGTGGACTGAAGATGTATGCTCCCTCCTGAATCCTTTATTCAAAATTGTTTAAGCACTTTGCACAGAGTTTCTAAACCACCCCAAAAAAGTAGACATTGCTGGTTCCACAGCTGGGTTTCCAGGAAAGTTGCTTTCATTTTCATTAGGAGCTAGCATTGCCCCAAAACCGCAGCGTGTCATTTGATTTCATCGGAATTAAAACTGGCCACTTAATTCAAGTAATTTGTAATCAATTCAGAGACAGGAAAGCAGGTGGCGTTCTGTTTGCACAAAATGACTGTAAGGTCCATTTGTCAGCTTTTGAAATGAATAAAAACATTGGGAAATAATTACACACTTTTATCCACTTTTCCACATTATCATCCCTTTTTATAGGGGTGTGCTGATACAACTTTTTCATTACCAACACAAACCGATATTGGAGCTTTCGGTATTGGGCAATAGCGATATTGATATAATACAATACCAGCGGGAATCATTCATACTTTTATAATTCTTTAATGTGGAAGGTTAGAAAAGCCTTGATCAAGTGAAATTAGTCAGAGAACAATGGTATGTATAAAAAACATTTATGATTAACTGTCTGGAATCGGCTTAACCTGTCGTTAAGTTAAGTGGAGTGGTAATTGTTTTTTGGTGACAATCAAATTAAACCCATGAGGCAGTAAATTGAATGATGCTGACATGTTTGTTAATGGATACTGTCTAATAGGCTTCTGCCTTGGACACTTCATGTGCAAGTAACATGCAACTATAATCATTTAATACCTGTTCATATTCACAAATGTCAGGTTTTAGACTGCAATATTGTTGAAATTTCAAGGTAAAAAAAAACGTTTTTTCCCCCTAAAATTTAGTAGGTGCGACTTATATATCGGTATATATATCGGCTCTATAGTCCGGAAAACACAGTAAATGTTAACTACGGTAGCTGTCTAGCTTTGCACATATTATAATCCCGACAGTTTTTGCTGATATCCGACCAATATCCAATATCAAACGCAGATTGAGAGAGCCCTACACTTTTCACCCAATATTTTGGGGAAATTTTATTACCAAAAACTTCAGATAGATTTTTACCTTGTTATAGGTTTCAAATTAAGAAATGTGTTCAGTGGGCAGCAATGGGGCAGGTATTTGCCTGTGTAAAATTATTCCTGCATGATTTGCATGTTCACTACTCTTAAAAAGTCATTGGAAATCTGAAAAGTCTTAACTGGGTAATAGATACTTTTTTTTTTTACCCTGGTACTGTCAGTGAAAATGCCACTATTTTTCAGAATGGACGGGACAGTAACAGAAATTCCTCCGGTGGAAAAGGGGCTATGATACAAAACTAAAGTTGAGGGACAACTCTTAAACCGTCAATTAGCCGATTAGAGCTTGAATAAGAGCTCCTAATGATAAAAAAAACTTTGAGGGAATGAGCACGTTCCCACAGACGCATGAAATATTTAATCACAAATATTGCAATAGGACTTATTTATTTTACATCATCTGTTTCTAAAGATGCCCTCCTTACCCGTAAATAAGCCTGAAGCCACACAAACTTCCCGGCATCACTTCTAGAATGTCCTAGAGTTTCATGCTGGCTGCACGGCGCGTCTCAGATGGCCTTCCCGGGGCAGCTCGCTGTGAGTGTGTGTGGGTTGGCTGGAGGGGAGTGTGGGGGGTTAGCAGGCATTTGGTCGGATCTGCTGTAGCCATTTAACTGGACAAGAGGCTGATAAATAATTCAGGGCGCCAGAACGCAGGCTGAGCATGTCTCATCCGACGCCAACAATCCAAGACGTGGGCAGAACAACGGAAGATGGAAGGCACTCGGAAAATAATTTCTTTGTCTGCTGCAAGGGAGATATTGTTCATTTTTTATTTCCAAACTCCAAAAATCTGTTCAGTATTTTAATTTTTTTTTTTTTTAGAAAACAAATTTGGTCTTGCTAAACTTTTCCCTCTGAAGTGTAATACTCACATGACTGCACTACAAAAGACAATACCATTGTCAATAGGGCTGCAGCTATCGAATATTTTAGTAATCAAGTCATCTATTGATTAGATTGTCCGATTCATCGGAAAAAACAAATTCTGCAGCCCTGATACGCATTTTAGGGAAAATATTTTAACTAAACAAGGATTGTTCTGCTTTTTTTCTAATCAATCCACATCAACAATGAAATTGCACTTTTAAGATGTGCATTAACAAAAATAAAAAATTTACAGATCACGACACCCACACACCACAGCTCTCATGTGCGCTCCATTTGGGAAACTATACCCGCATATATCAAGTTCCAGGCACTGCATGCGGTGGCATTTGATACATTTGTATTAGTCACTCTCAAACAATTAATCGAAGCAACAGAATATAAATCAAAGTTTTTCTGATCAAATTAATTGATTATTCATTGCAACTGCAATCGTGGCAGTAAACATCAGACATGATCATTAATCTATGATTATGGATGGGTACCGTTCACATTTGAACTGATACAGTACCAATTCACGGATACCGGTACTCATCCATATAAATTTTTGTACTTTGTTTTTGATGATAAAATCCCATTTTTTTATTGCAACATTTAAAAATGACCCAATTACGATAACTGCTGTCCAGTTGTTGTATCTTGTTTGATTATCATATTATCATTTGCAAGTATGAAATTTAATTTGAATAACAGTCGCAAGTCCAAGGAGTTAAAAGGCGGTATTGTATATATATATATATATATATATATATATATATATATATATATATATATATATATATATATATATATATATATATATATATATATACATAAAGTTTTTTTTTTTTTTTTAATTTTATTTTACTTATTTTTTTTGTGGCACCCTAAAGAGTGTTAATACTCTTACGTATTGTAATACTCAAGTATTGTACTTATTATGCACCAGCTGTTTGATTGTAACGTGCATCTTACACTGAACAAAATTGTAAACAACACTTTTATTTTTGGTCTCATTTTTCATGAGTTGAACTCAAAGATCTAAATCTTTTACTATATACAAAAAAAAAGACCTATTCTTCTCAAATATTGTTCACAAATGTGTCTAAATTTGTGTTAGTGAGCACTTCTTCTTTGCCAAGATTTCCATCCCACCTCACAGGTGTGGCATATCAAGATGCTGATCAAACAGCATGATTATTGCACATGTGTGCCTTACATAGGTGTGCCCACAAGAAAAGGTCACTCTGAAATGTGCAGTTTTATCACACAACACAATGCCACAGATGTTGCACGTTTTGGGGGAGCGTGCAGGAATGTCCACCAGAGCTATTGCCCGTGAATTGGATGTTCATTTCTCTACCATAAGCTGTCTCCAAAAGTGTTTCAGAGAATTTAGCAGTACAGCCAACCGGCCTCAAAACCACAGAACATGTGTAACCACACCAGCCTAGGACCTCCACATCCAGCAGGTGCACCTCCATTATGGTCTGAGATCAGCCACCCGGACAGCTGCTGCAAAAATTGGTTTTCATAACCAAAGAATGTGAGAAACCATCTCATGGAAGCTCATCTGCATGCTCGCCGTTCTCGAGGTCTTGACTTGACTGCAGTTTGTCATCGTAACCTACTTAAATGGGCAAATGCTCACATTCGATGTCTTCTCTTCTTGGATGAATCCCAATTTTCACTGTTCAGGGCAGCTTGCAGACAGTGTGTGACGTCGTGTGAGAGGGCAGTTTGCTGATGTCAACGTTGTGAATGGAATGGCCCATAGTGGAGTTGGGGTTATGGAATGGGCAGGCAAATGTTATGGACAACCAACGCAAGTGCATCTTATTGATGGCATTTTGAATGCACAGAGATACAGTGACGAGATCCTTAGGCCCATTGTTGTGCCATTCACACGAGACCATCACCTCATGTTGCAGCATGACAACGCATGGCCCTTTGTTGCAAGGATCTGTACACCATTTCTGGAAGGTGAAAACATCCCATTGTCGCCCATTGAGCATGTTTGGGATGCTGTGGATCGGTGTATACGACAGCGTGTTCCAGTTCTTGCCAATATTCATCAACTTTGCACAGCCATTGAAGAAGAGTGGACCAACATTCCACAGGCCACAATCAACAACCTGATCAACTCTATGCGAAGAAGACATGTTGCACTGCGTGAGGCAAATGGTGGCCACACTAGATCCTGACTGCTTTTTTGACCCCCCTGGACCCCCAATAAAGCAAATCTGCACATTTCAGTGTGGCCTTTTATTGTGGGCAGCCTAAGGCACACTTGTCCAATAAACATGCTGTTTAATCAGCATTTTGGTATGCCACACATGTGAGGCGGGATGGATTATCTTGGCAAAGAAGAAATGCTCACTAACACAGATTTAAACAGATTTGTGAACAATATTTGAGGGGAATAAGTATTTTGTGTGTATAGTAAAAGTTTTAGATATTTTAGTTCTAACTCATGAAAAATTATCACAAAAACAGAAGTGTTGCATTTATATTTGTTCAGTATATTAGTTTTTATTAACAAATTGTTAATATAGCCATGTAAAATCGCTAATGCTAAACAGTAGCATGTCCATAGCAAAGCCAATGTTTAATGGTGTTACAAAAAAGATCAATTAGAATAATACATAATGTTGGATGTAGAGAACATACAAACCCTTTATTTATTGAATCAAAAATATTGAAATTCAACGATTTGGTGCATTTGCAAACAGCTAAAATTATGTACAAAGCTAACTATAACGTGCTACCCAAGAATGTACAACAATTATTCTCAACAAAAGAAAAGAAATATAACCTTAGAGGAAAATCTAATTGAAAACATTTGTATGCTCGTACAACACTTAAAACCTTCAGCATATCAGTATGTGGAATTAAATTATGGAACTGATTAACCAAATAAATCAAACTAAGCACCAATATGATTCAGTTCAAGAGACTGTTCAAACTACAAGTGTTCACAAAGTACACAGATCAAGAATTATGATAAACATCTTGAACCCTTTTTTTCTTGCTATTGAGATAAAGATTATTTATGTATTTAATATTTGTTTAATTACTATGGTATATTATTCATGTATTATTTATTTATTCACTGTACTGTTACAGAGAACAAGGAAATGGGATAAAATTGCTATGGAATGAAAAGGGGTAGGATTAAATAAGCTCTGCTTCTTCCTACTCCTTTTCGGACGTGCTGTAATGAAACAACTGGAAGTATGTGATGCATTACATTGTATTGTATGCATGTTCGAAATAAACTGAAAGTGAACTGTATACTGGCATCAAGCTAGCGCTTTTTTTTTTTTTTTTGAAAAGTTGAGCCTTACTTTACTTACGTTGGGAGCATTTTTTGAGTCCTTTTTTTTTGGGCATCAAAAAATTGGGTCGTTTGGCTTAATTTGCTCAATCCAAGTGATCGCCAAGTGCGACCACGTGACATCACACGCAACCCAGGTACTGTAAATTAGCACCGTTGGATGTTACGTGAATCGTGCCCAATAAATCCGGCGGGATTCGGTCGGTGCCAAAAAAGTACCTGATTCGGTACCCATCCCTACCTATGATGTATGAAGGTGTTCCAAAAGTTCATTAAAGTGCACTTTTAAATGAAGAATCAGTTATTTTTGTGTATTATTCCCTCGTGATAAACTCCTGTGTGAGAAGGAGTCGGCAGGACGCAGGGTGGTTCTGTCTGTAGGTAGCGTGCATGATTAATAATAACGAGGTATATATTAGCCCCCGTGCTAAGCTAAGTGTCGGGCAGCAGTGACCGCACACGCCCCACAGTCAATAACACACTAAGCGTTGCAGACAGCTAATTGCAAGCTGTCATGACAACTCTCAGGCAGGGGGGGAAAAATGGGAGGGTATAGAAATTATATCCCACTTCCAATTACTAGTAAATTGTCTCCAGCAAAGAAGACTATCGTGACAGACACTCAAAGAAAGACGGAAAAGGAAAAGAGGTCTGACAGCGCTGCCGTCGACTTCAATTAGCACTTGTGTCTATCAAGAAGACAGGAGCGCCTTTCTCTCACCTGGTGAGAAACTCCACGACTGCATCGCCGAGGAACTCCAGCCTCTCGTTGTGATTGATCCTGAGGATATGGGGAGATGTGAGGAAGGCGAAATACACTGGAGAACCAGCGCACACTCGACTAGCATAGCGCTCAATCGATGTTGAACAGCACAGAGTGTTAATGGTTGATTCTGCTACAGAGGACAAGAAAAGCCATCAAAACCAAATTCCTTCTTCCTCAGTTTGTCACACTCATTTGCAAAGTTTCCTAGAAATGGACTAAGTAATGTTTGTGTAATCGTGCTAACAAACAGATGGAAACAGGTAATAACACAGGTAATAAGCACTCGCGCTGCCCTTGAAATGAGCTTTTCTCATTTCCGCCCAGATATCCCGTCTTTCCACAGTTAAAAGCTAATTTTCCTGTCAGCGGGCCTGCAGGGAATATTAATCACAAGGATGGTTCCTTTGATTGCCCCTGCGGTCAGCGATAGCATGAACACATGTGTGTCCGCGGGCGGCCTACCTGGAGGGGGAGGGGTCATCTTGTCCCAGGCGAGACATGATGTTAATCAACGTGTTGATTCCTGAAAAGAAGAGGGGGAGGGAGGGAGGGGAGGGGGTTCTCTTACGGTGCCGTCAGAAAAAGAAAAAAAAGGAGCAAAAACAAAACAAAACGACTCACCCTTCTTCCGCATGTACATGTGGTGAACTTTCCTGTCGCCATATTTGGGCTGGCGGATGCCGCAGTTGGAGAGTGAGTTGCGAGCGTGGTCGGGGTTCATGCCGAAGTTGAGATGGTGGCTGGGATGCGTCATGGCCAGCTGGAGGTGAGCAAGGGTAAAAGAAAGGATAAATGCAGTGCAGAGCAAAGTGATGACCATATTCTACATCTAAAATACTTCCTTGCAGTCTAGATCAGGGGTGTCCAGACTACGAATTTTAACTTTTTAAGGTCAAGGCAAGCTTTGCCTTAAAAGGAGGGCTCATAAGTCAGCTTTTTGTCATTAAATGATGCCTTTATCTCTATTTTTACATTTTGATAGCGAGAGGTATTTTTTTATTCTTTATTTTTTTAAGTTATGTTCAAGTTATGTACATGTAGATGATGTATCGGGAGAGATCCATTAAGAGTTTGAGCAGAAATATGTCATATAGCAATTAACTATACACAATAACTAGAGATGTCCGATAGTATCGGACTGCCGATATTATCGGCCGATAAATGCTTTAAAAGGTTCTGTACTGGGACCAAAATTGTTTTTATTGTATATCAATGATATCTGTAAAATCTTTAAAAAACTCAACTGTATTCTCTTTGCTGATGATACAAGTCTGTACTGTTCTGGGCAAGACCTTGGCCAACTCTTAGAGACTGTAGAGTGTGAACTCCACATACTAAAGCAATGGTTTGATGCCAATAAACTATCATCCATCCATTTTCTACCGCTTGTCCCTTTCGGGGTCGCGGGGGGTGCTGGAGCCTATTGCAGCTGCATTCGGGCGGAAGGCGGGGTACACCCTGGACAAGTCACCACCTCATCGCAGGGCCAACACAGATAGACAGACAACATTCACACTCACATTCACACACTAGGGCTAATTTAGTGTTGCCAATAAACTATCAATCAACCTAAATAAAACAAAATATATAATTTTTGGAAATAGGAAAAATAACATACAGTGTCATATAAGAATTGATGATATGGAGATAGAAAGGGTGTATTCAACAACATTTTTGGGAATGTATATACTGTAGATGATAAATTAAATTGGAAACTGTACATAAATATACTTAAGACAAAGATGGCAACAATTATTGCTATGTTACATAAAATCAAAAACTCTGTAAATCAAAAGGCTCTTAACATGTTATATAATTATTTCGTACTCCCATATCTTAATTATTGTGTTGAAATCTGGGGTAACAATTACAAATCAAACAACTCTATATTCTTACTTCAAAAGAAAGCGATTAGAATTGTAAATTATGCGGATTATCATGACCATACAAATGCTCTGTTTATTAAATTAAAAACATTAAAACTGCACGATCTTGTTGACCTCAACACTGCTATTGTGACGTACAAAGCTCATAACCACATGCTGCCTCGGTGTCTACAGGAGAGGTTCAAACCCAGAGAGAATCCCTATGACCTCAGAGGTTCAGCTGTCTTTCAGAAAGCAAACATAAGAACGAGCTTAAAAAGTAGATGTGTTTCTGTCAGGGGGGTTCAACTGTGGAACCGCTTGGATGATTCCTTAAAATGTTCCAGTTCCATTCACACATTTAAAAAACACTTTAAGACCAATGTCTTGAAAAAATATATCACTCTTGAATCAACACTGTAGTAAATACTATGATCAATATTAATTAAAAACTAAATGTGCGATATAAATAATAATGTAAGTATAATTGTTTGTATATAGTATATAATTGGTGCAAAGGTAACATGTGTACAAAGATATTTCACATGCATTTACTGTGTATATAATTTAACTGTGTTTATGTTGTGTATAATGTGTATTTATAATATGTTGTACAAAGGACATTTCATAATTTTCGGAAGTTCATCTTGTACTTGACATTGTTTATAGGGTTAGTGAAGTGAAGTGAAGTGAATTATATTTATATAGCACTTTTCTCTAGTGACTCAAAGCGCTTTGACATAGTGAAACCCAATATCTAGGTTACATTTAAACCAGTGTGGGTGGCACTGGGAGCAAGTGGATAAAGTGTCTTGCCCAAGGACACAACGGCAGTGACTAGGATGGCGAAAGCGGGGATCGAACCTGCAACCCTCAAGTTGCTGGCACGGCCACTCTACCAACCGAGCTATACCGCCCCGCAATAAGGCGCAATAAGTGTTCAACTTCAGCCTAAACTCTTTCGGTCTGCAACATTTTCTTTTTCAATCTATGAATGTACAACTGTTTGTTTATTTTGTTGACCATTGACAGAAGAATAATAATAAGAATAATAATAAATAAAATAAAATGTAATATCGGAAATGATCGGTATCGGTTTCAAAATGATCGGTATCGGTTTCAAAAAGTAAAATTTATGACTTTTTAAAACGCCGCTGTGTACACGGACGTAGGGAGAAGTACAGAGCGCCAATAAACCGTAAAGGTTTGCGTGCCGGCCCAGCCACATAATATCTACGGCTTTTCACACACACAAGTGAATGCATTGCATACTTGGTCAACAGCCATACAGGTCACACTGAGGGTGGTCGTATAAACAAGTTTAACACTGTTACAAATATGCGCCACACTGTGAACCCACACCAAACAAGAATGACAAACACATTTCGGGAGAACATCCGCACTGTAACACAACAGAACAAATACCCAGAACCCCTTGCAGCACGAACACTTCCGGGATGCTACAATATACACCCCCCGCTAAACCCTACCCCCCCAGCTCAACCTCCTCATGCTCTCTCGGGAAGAGCATGTCCCAAATTTCAAGCTGCTGTTGCACTTTGTGACTTCAATAATAAATATGGCAGTGCCATGTTGGCATTTTTTTCCATAACTTGAGTTTATTTATTTTGGAAAACCTTGTTACATTGTTTAATGCATCCAGTGGGGCATCACAACAAAATTAGGCATAATAATGTGTTAATTCCACGACTGTATATATCGGTATCGGTTGATATCGGTATTGGTAATTAAAAGTTGGACAATATCGGATATCGGCAAAAAAGCCATTATCGGACATCTCTAACAATAACACATTAACAAAATTATGTGTTACGTGAATGTATTTTGAAGCAATACCTTTGTGATATGAAAAAAACACAAGCAATGTATAAAAACCTTCTGTTTACTTTTTGATATTAAAATAAAACACAAAGCAGTTTGGCTAATGAAGATGAAGTCTAATAAACAAGCTTTGCTCTTCTCTTGGTTTAGTACATGTGTCAAACTCTGTCCCGCGGGCCAAAATTGGCCCGCCCTGTAATTTCACTTGGCCCTTGAGGCGATATCAAATTAGCAGTAGAGCTGGCCCGCCGATTTTATACAGCGGCGGTGCCGCGGTAACACCGCATTCACCGCTAATTCTCATACTTGCCAACCCTCCCGGGAGACTCCCAAATTTCAGTGCCCCTCCCGAAAATTGTCAGGTCCGCTTTTGATCCAGTCCGAGTGCTGGCCCAGTCACATAATATGTGTGGCTTCTGCACGCACGCACACGTGAATGCAATGCATACTTGATCAACAGCGATACAGGTTACACTGAGGGGGGCCTTTGCAGCACTAACTCATCCGGGACGCTACAAGGTGTGTGTGTGGGTGCACATATCTTGTGACTGCTATTTTTTTTCCTGACAGTCGAACATAAACTTCATAAACATATTGATTCACCCGGCCCAACATTATAGGTAATCATGCACACACTCAAATCATTTTAGATTCTGCATAAAAACCCAGCTGCTTCTAACAGAATTTATGTCAACGGGCACAATTCAAACAAGGATTTCCTCCGTGCACACACATCTCCGTGTTTTACTTCTTGATGCAGAACAACACTTCCTCATTCTCTGCCGACACGGTGTGTTCACAGACCATGGGAAAATTAACATCATAACACAATAAAATACACTTTAACACCAGCAGGTAGTAACATTATGAATATATATATATATATATATATATATATATATATATATATATATATATATATATATATATATATATATGCACACACACACACACACAAATACATTGTGTGTATATATATATATAGATATACACATACATATATATATATGTATATATATACACATAAATATACATATAGATACATAAGTATACATATATATACATAAATATACATATATATATATGTGTATGTGTATATATTTATATATGTGTATGTGTGTATATACATAAATACATTCATACATACATACACTACCGTTCAAAAGTTTGGGGTCACATTGAAATGTCCTTATTTTTTAAGGAAAAGCACTGTACTTTTCAATGAAGATAACTTTAAACTAGTCTTAACTTTAAAGAAATACACTCTATACATTGCTAATGTGGTAAATGACTATTCTAGCTACAAATGTCTGGTTTTTGGTGCAATATCTACATAGGTGTATAGAGGCCCATTTCCAGCAACTATCACTCCAGTGTTCTAATGGTACAATGTGTTTGCTCATTGGCTCAGAAGGCTAATTGATGATTAGAAAACCCTTGTGCAATCATGTTCACACATCTGAAAACAGTTTAGCTCGTTACAGAAGCTACACAACTGACCTTCCTTTGAGCAGATTGAGTTTCTGGAGCATCACATTTGTGGGGTCAATTAAACGCTCAAAATGGCCAGAAAAAGAGAACTTTCATCTGAAACTCGATAGTCTATTCTTGTTCTTAGAAATGAAGGCTATTCCACAAAATTGTTTGGGTGACCCCAAACTTTTGAACGGTAGTGTACATACATACATACATATACATATATATACACATACACACACACAAACAAATACATACTGTATATACACATACATAAGTGTGTATATATACACATATATACATATAAGGGTTGTCCAAATACCAATATTTTGGTATCGGTACCAAAATGTATTACAATACTTTTCTAAATAAAGTGGAAAAGTGTTCTGTGGTCTGACGAGTCCACATTTCAAATTGTTTTTGGAAACTGTGGACGTCGTGTCCTCCGGACCAAAGAGGAAAAGAAACATCCGGATTGTTATAGGCGCAAAGTTGAAAAGCCAGCATGTGTGATGGTATGGGGGTGTATTAGTGCCCAAGACATGGGTAACTTACACATCTGTGAAGGCGCCATTAATGTTGAAAAGGTACATACAGGTTTTGGAGCAACATATGTTGCCATCCAAGCAACGTTACCATGGACGCCCCTGCTTATTTCAGCAAGACAATGCCAAGCCACGTGTTACATCAACGTGGCTTCATAGTAAAAGAGTGCGGGTACTAGACTGGCCTGCCTGTAGTCCAGACCTGTCTCCCATTGAAAATGTGTGGTGCATTATGAAGCCTAAAATACCACAACGGAGACCCCCGGACTGTTGAACAACTTAAGCTGTACATCAAGCAAGAATTGGAAAGAATTCCACCTGAGATGCTTAAAAAATGTGTCTCCTCAGTTCCCAAACGTTTACTGAGTGTTGTTAAAAGGAAAGGCCATGTAACATGGTTTTCTGTCTTGCCACTGGTGAGGGCGGTCGCATCTCTCTCCGCTCCCTCCTTCCCTGCTTGCTCTCTTTGTTTTTGTCTTGTTTGAACTATTTTGAAGCCTCTTTTCTTGAGCTGTCCTCAAATCTAAACATCAAAATGAATTTGATCAACTGGACTCTCGACGCAATTGACACAGTCTTTTCGACAAGGAAAAGAGGCTCGGGGGAGCCTGGCTGCCCTGATGGAACCATTGCTGCGGGGTACGTGAGAGATTCCTGGAATACTTGGAGAATCATGTGCCTCTCAGTCCTTTCCATCGAGGACGTGGAAGACATCTACCTATTTGGAGCTGTGATCGCAGGGCATTTGCTGATTGGGCTGGGCATTGCTCTGGTGTATCGTCAAATTCGGAAGACGATGGCAGCCACTCAAGGGGCCAACAGGCTGTTCAACGCAATGGAAGGAATGGGTCGTGCTGTGGGATCACAGACTGGAGCGATTGCTGATTTGAATCGCAAGGTAGATTCGATCTTGATGATGTTACAGAAAGAATAAATTGGAATTGTCAGAGCCAGCATATAGAGCAGGAATGTCATTGTTTTGACTGCTCGAAGAAAAAAACAACATCTTAATCTACGATTTGACTCCCTCGAATGGCCTTGAGGAACAGGCTGTTTGAAAACACTCCCCCGAGGACTCCTCAAAGATGGACGCTTTTGACCTTTCCCTTTTCTTCAAAAGCACCTGGGTCGGACTCTTGAACGAACTCTTGGGGCCGGCCTCGGCCCATAAAGACAATCCAACATCTCACCCAAGTTAATTGGGCATACATGCACGCACATTCCCTTCCCCAATCAACGCCTTCACCACTGCTTTATTCCTCCGGGGTTGTGGGGGCTGAGCAGCGCTCAACAGCAGCTGCTGGCCTCCAAGGTCCTGTTGGATGACTTTGTTGCGAGTTTGTTGTGATTAAATGTACCTTGTTTATGTGTGCCATGCTATGTGAGGTTTTTTTCCTCGGACTCAGTCTGGACCATTCCTGAGGGTCCAGCCTCAGACTGACATTTTTTTTTACTTCCACCCTCCCCCCAATGTCACCTTTTTCCCACCTTTTTGAGGAGCGCCTAAGTGAGGCTGATCCGTTGGCGGTCCCGTCTTGTCTCCCTGTAACGTATGTCTGCTCTTAGCGGGATTGTGCCGAAAATGTAATTTCAGTTCTTATGTGTCTTGTACATGTAAGAATGGACAATAAAGCTGATTGATTGATAACACAGTGGTGAACATGCCCTTTCCCAACTACTTTGGCATGTGTTGCAGCCATGAAATTCTAAGTTAATTATTATTTGCAAAAAAAATAAAGTTTATGAGTTTGAACATCAAATATCTTGTCTTTGTAGTGCATTCAATTGAATATGGGTTGAAAAGGATTTGCAAATCATTATATTCCGTTTATATTTACATCTAACAGAATTTCCCAACTCATATGGAAACGGGGTTTGTAAGTACAGATGCATTTGTTTTTTTAAATGTGTTTATTCTGTAAAGGAATGAGTTAAATGTTTAAAATGACTAGTTAATAGTGCTATTATGAAGTGCAATGTCAGCACTATTTTTTTTTCCTGCAATTTCAAATGCACTTGTTTTAATATATAAATACAGCGTTTGAAGAGCATACACAATCTGTGTAAATATATCAGTCTGTGGTTAAAAGGACTTGAAAGGACTCAAAACTCAAAATGCAGGACTTGGGACTTGACTTGAGACTTTCCAGTCTTGACTTTGGACTTGACTCGGGGCTTGCCTGTCTTGACTCGGGACTTGACTCGAGACTTGAGAGCAAAGACTTGAGACTTACTTGTAACTAGCAAATCAATGACTTGGTCCCACCTATGTTAGTTATTCCTCGTCCTGCAGGGATGATATTTGCAAGAAACTTACTTCGTTTG
>NC_084745.1:13672025-13682025 GCF_033978785.1 Entelurus aequoreus | reverse complement strand
TTTATCAATCTTACATTAGGAGAACGCTAATCTCAGCCCCAAAATGACACACAGCTGCTCTCCCCGGTGTGCTTGTCTCCTTTTAGCCAACTTCAAATCAATTTCAAGCTCCAATGAGATATATATGTAAAAGCGCTTCAATATTTACCGCGGCGCGAGAGGCCTTCAGCTTTGAAGCCGTGAACACAGACGCGACAAATTCTAACAGCCATTGTGCTTTTTTGTCTCGCTCTTTTCTCTCCGAGACGAGCGGCTTTGTTTGGCACATGCAGACGTCTCAGCGCCATATTGACAGTTGGATGAAAAGCAAAGAAATAAAAAATAAACAACGACAACAGTTGCTGTGTTTTTGTCTTCTTTGCAACTTGAAGTCCCCCCCCCCCCCCCCACCAGCCCCCCCAAGCAAACTAAAGGGAAAGAGAACACATCAGTCATTCTGCAAACACTGCGGCTTGCTTGCACTTAAGGACAACATCCAAAAGCGGCATTGTCCTTTAGAGACAACTGAGGTTTGTTTGCTCCACTCGACTTAACGATCGACCCAAGTGCTGCCATCACTGTGCTTGGCTGCGCGGGAGTAAACATCTGGATGAACGGAGAGGGATGGGAATTCACTGCGTGGCTGATGATCAAGCCGACGTCTGCTTGGCCACCGCTCATCCGCATCGTTTCATTTAGTCCAGCCGACAAGTAAATAAGCGTTTCATTCACTTGTTTTGGCTGTTTACATGTCAAGGACGCTTGGGAGCTTGAAAAAAACCCCACATTTTTGAAACATTTCAAAGCCAGTACAACCCGGGTGAGCACTAAACAGGGTCGTCATGCCATGTTTCCTGTTCCGGTGTCAGGCCTACACAAGCAAATAACCACCAGGAATTCTAATTGGATAAAAAAAACATTGGCATTAAAGGTGAACTGCACTTCTTTTGGAAAACATATACAGTCGTGGTCAAAAGTTTAAACAATCTTGAGTTTCCAATAATTTCTACAACTCTTATTTTTTTGTGATAGAGTGATTGGAGCACATACTTGTTGGTCACAAAAAACATTCATGAAGTTTTCTTCTTTTATGAATTTATTATGGGTCTACTGAAAATGTGAACAAATACAGCAACATACACGATCAATTTTGGTGATGTAGAAAAGTTACAATCAAATCAAATTAGTTTCATGGCATGGCCTCTTAACTTCATGTCAGTGATTAATGATTGACGACACCTGTTGACTTCTCTGAGCCCATTTAAACAGGGCTCATGTGATGCAGTCATTAGACTCAATTACAAACGCGACAATGGGAAAGTCAAAGGAACTCAGCACAGATCTGAAAAAACAAATCATTGACTTCAAAGTCACGTGGAGCCATTTCAAAGCAGCCTAAGGTCCCAAGAGCAACTGTGCAGACAATTGTTCGTAAATATAAAGTGCATGGCACAGTTTTGTCACTGCCACGATCAGGAAGAAAACGCAAGCTTTCACTTGCTGCTGAGAGAAAATTGGTCAGGATGATCAAGAGTCAACTGAGAACCACCAAAAAGCTGCTGGAACACAGGTGTCAGTGTCCAAAATCCAGCGTGTTTTGCATCGCCATGGACTGAGAGGCTACCATGCAAGAAGGAAGCCCTTGCTCCAGAAGCGACACCTTAAAGGGAAACTTCGGTTTTTTTCAACCTGGGCCCTGTTTTCATAATTTTTTCTGTATATATGAGTGCTGGATAAAACATTTTTTGAGGTCGCGCCAGTATTGAGCAGGGCAGGCAGCCTCCAGCCCAGCTAACGCTCGTACACAGGGCAACTGGCTCTCGTCAAAATTCGGCCTATAAACATGCATTTTTTTCACACTGACAGGCTCAGATAGTTACAATGAGTGTCCGACAACATACTAGAAAGGAGAAATTAACGTATGTCTCTACCTTTAGCTGGAGATCGCTGTGTGTTGTGAGCTGTGTCCAAATCTCACCACGCTACAAATCTCGTTCCGAAATCTCGCGATAACTCGCGACAAAACACCGGTGGAAAAACAGTTACCTGACTGAGGTGAAGAGAGATGACTGAAGTGATTTTCTGCCTCCACTATAAAACTAAAATAACAGTCTTCGGTAATCCAACAGAAAATCACTTCAGTCATCTCTCTTCACCTCAGTCAGGTAACTGTTTTTCCACCGGTGTTTTGTCGCGAGTTATCGCGAGATTTCGGAACGAGATTTGTAGCGTGGTGAGATTTGGACACAGCTCACAACACACAGCGATCTCCAGCTAAAGGTAGAGACATACGTTAATTTCTCCTTTCTAGTATGTTGTCGGACACTCATTGTAACTATCTGAGCCTGTCAGTGTGAAAAAAATGCATGTTTATAGGCCGAATTTTGACGAGAGCCAGTTGCCCTGTGTACGAGCGTTAGCTGGGCTGGAGGCTGCCTGCCCTGCTCAATACTGGCGCGACCTCAAAAAATGTTTTATCCAGCACTCATATATACAGAAAAAATTATGAAAACAGGGCCCAGGTTGAAAAAAACCGAAGTTTCCCTTTAAGGCTCGTCTAAAGTTTGCTGCTGATCACACGGACAAAGATAAGACCTTCAGGAGGAAAGTTCTGTGGTCAGATGAAACAAAAATGTAGCTGTTTGGCCACAATACCCAGTAATATGTTTGGAGGAGAAAAGGTGAGGCCTTTAACCTCAGGAACACCATTCCTACCGTCAAGCATTGTGGTGGTAGTATTATGCTCTGGGCCTGTTTTGCTGCCAATGGAACTGGTGCTTTACAGAGAGTAAATGGGACAATGAAAAATGAGGATTACCTCCAAATTCTTCAGAAAAGGTTGGGTCTTTTTTTTTTTTTTTTTAATTAAATCAACATAAATAACACAAGATAGACCAGGTTGGGTCTTTGGCGCAGTTGGGTGTCCCAACAGGACAATGACCCCAAACACACGTCAAAAGTGGTAAAGGAATGGCTAAATCAGGCTAGAATTCAGGTTTTAGAATGACGTTCCCAAAGTCCTGACTTAAACCCCATTGAGAACATGTGGACAATGCTGAAGAAACAAGTCCATGTCAGAAAACCAACTGTACTGCACCAATTTTGTCAAGAGGAGTGGTCAAAAATTCAACCAGAAGCTTGTGGATGGCTACCAAAAGTGCCTTATTGCAGTGAAACTTGCCAAGGGACATGTAATCAAATATTAACATTGCTGTATGTATACTTTTGACCCAGCAGATTTGGTCACATTTTCAGCACACCCATAATAAATTCATAAAAGAACCAAACTTCATGAATGTTTTTTGTGACCAACAAGTATGTGCTCCAATCACTATCACAAAAAAATAAGAGTTGTAGAAATTATTGTAAACTCAAGACAGCCATGACATTATGTTCTTTACAAGTGTATGTAAACTTTTGACCACTACTGTACATATACACACATATATACATATATATTATATAATATTAATAATATTGTTTGTTTTATGTACTTGAAGACTCCATGCCAATTCCACTATTTTTAGAGTGTAAAATAATCGACCAGTGGTTTTTATGAGCATATTTGTTTTACAGCAGTGGTCCCCAACCTTTTTGTAGCTGCGGACCGTTCAACGCTTGAAAATTTGTCCCACGGCCCGGGAGGGGATGGTATTTTTTTATTTTTTGTCATAAAGAAATACAATCATGTGTGCTTACGGACTGTATCCCTGCAGACTGTATTGATATATATTGATATATAATGTAGGAACCAAAAATATTAATAACCGAAAGAACCAACCCTTTTGTGCAAATGAGGGGGAGGGAGGTTTTTTGGGTTGGTGCACTAATTGTAAGTGTATCTTGTGTTTTTTATGTTGATTTAATAAAAAATATATTTATTTTTTAAAATTTTTTATTTTTTGTACGGCCCGGTACCAATCGATCCACGGACCGGTACCGGGCCGTGGCCCGGTGGTTGGGGACCACTGTTTTACAGCATTGTTTTGATATACTCGGAGATTATAGAACACTGCCACTCTGAATGTACAGTATAGTTACCTCATGGCTGCTGATACTGCAGTTTAAATTATGTGTAAAAAGATGTTGAAGCACAGGAATCTTAAATATTAGACACTTTGAAACCGTTTTCAATGAAATAGTGAATTTAGAAGTATTTCAATTGTCATCATGGTATTGAATTAGTGTAGAGAATTGTGGAAGTGAATAGGTATCGGTATCGACTACTGAAATGCTGGTATGGTGAAAACCTTACTTGTCAACTCCTTCATTATCTGAAATGTAGTCTGGTAATGAATATGCGTGACTGCATGGTGATTTTGATATCATTGCCATGGCGAGGGCACACTGCGAGAGCTGGTGAAGCGGCACAGTCAAACATTATTCATCATTTAGACGAACTGGAATGCAGTAAAATGCAATGCAGGCCAGCGGGCTTCCAAACAGAGGATCCCCGGAATGTTGTGGCTGGCGAGCGAGCGAGCTTTGCCATGAATAACACAACAAATG
The DNA here is from genome assembly GCF_033978785.1 of Entelurus aequoreus. Taxonomy (NCBI): domain Eukaryota; kingdom Metazoa; phylum Chordata; class Actinopteri; order Syngnathiformes; family Syngnathidae; genus Entelurus; species Entelurus aequoreus. The sequence continues at coordinate 13,677,537 of NC_084745.1, read as the reverse complement.
AAATACTGATGCACACACAGCCGCATGCGTAGGGAGGGTGGCGGTGGGGCGAACAAACACAGGCGTGTGACATCATAACCGGGCTCGAGGACTTGTACATTTGAATTATTGAGATCCTCTGTGATGCCTCTCGTTGTGCCAGCGCGGGTCAAAAGTGAAGCAGAAGGGGCTGAATCAACAGGGGGGATGAGGGGGGATTAAGGACGGCCTTGATGGATGCAGGGCGCACGCGGCGACCATCAACACACAAGTCCGCCCCTCGCAGAGTTTTACATGTTAAATGTTTAACAGGGAGCCTCTCAGTAAAGGAGCTTCAAAGCCTGCAGCCGACGGGAGAGGGCCAGTTGGACGAGGGGGGGATGCACAGAGGCTGCCGCTTGTCAGTTGCCTCACGCCACGGCCTTTCACTGCAAGATGATGCGCAATCTAATGCCACTACTGATCACATACTTCCATGCCTCTCTGCACATCTATCCATTAAACAGGTAGAGACTTTTCCTCTGGTCCACAAACACTCATTAAGCTTCCCTTGCTGACTTCCATGTTGCCGGTTAGTCTGCGAATAATTACAGCGATGACCCAAATTAGCCTGACCCTTGTGCGCGTGTTACAACAAAATCCAACACCCATTAATAATTAAACAGAATAAGCAAAGGCGCTAGGTTATTTATAGAAATATGAAAGACCAAAACAAAAACGCAAAAAATGTGGGTTTAAAAGTGTATTGTTTTTACAAAAAGTTGGGTCAATGCATAAATTAAACATTTGTAAAGGTACTGATTGAACTCTTGTCAGAACTACCGAGCATCGATTCACATAAAATCAAACGGTGCCATATTTCGATACTTTCACTGCTTGTGACGTCATGTCTGGTTGTAGACGACACAGACTCAAACACTTGTCAAGGAAACAATCACTCAAGCAGCACTCAGAGCGCTAAACTGCCTTTAGGTAAAGTTACAATTTGCAATGTCAATAAAGCAAGTACGCCTGATAAAAAATGCTCGAACGTAAACAAAGGCTTCACTTGTTCAAAGGCATTCACACTTAGGTTTTTCCGCTATCTATTTATTCTTCTTATTTCTCTTCCACTCCATTTTTTGGTCAGCCGTAACTTCCAAACTAACAGCCTGTGTTTGGTTGAACAATAAGCAGCAACAATTGAAAACTATAGCAAAACGATATAAAAAATATATATATATATATCTTAATGCCAATTACTAATGACTGATTTCTATTTAAATACACACACAACATTTTTGGGGCTTTTTTTATTTTTTATTTAAAGAAAATTAATGCATCATCAGGAATTTTGCAAATCATATGACGTGATAGTGACCACGCCACCACAATTAGATTGTCAATCTGGGGAAAACCCTGTACTGATTAGCATTAATGATTTTACATGGCGATTTTAACACCCCCAAATTTGGTAATGAAAAATACAACAACTAAGATGCACGCTACTATCAAACAGCTGATCTTCAATAAATACAATAGTTATAGTATAAAAGCTTTGTTGTGAACAACAAAAAACAACTTGCACATTAAATTAATGGCAAAGACTACTTCCTGACTACAGCAACACCACTTAGTCTGTACACTACTACTATCCAAGGTCTTGGAATTGTCTAATATATAATACTTGCAAATGAGACTGTAATAAAAACATGTAACAACAGGACTGCACAATTATCATTTCAGCTTATTTAAAAAAAAAAGAGATTTTATTACTAAACAATTCACATTTATTAACACACACAAAAGTGTAACGGTACATTTGGGAGCCAAAGAGACACTTGAAAACCATCTTTCTTTGGAACAGCTGGACTTTTTTGGTGACAAACATCAAAAATACGCAAACAACGGGGCACAAATCAAGCAGTGATTATGGCGTAGCGTTAACACCCTGAGTAAAGGCGCATCAATTTTGGAAGTTCCCTTGTTATTTGAGAGCGAGGAAAAAGGGCACACAAAAGAAGGCTTGTCAGCCAGCAGCCATCCTCTCAGCAGGTTCTTCTTGTGACAGCTCGTCATTGCACACACGACAAGGTCTGATCAATATGTGCTCATTCTGCATGTGCACGCAGCCAAACAACCACAAAGTGATGTCTGAGAGATAGTTAATGCAGCACGGTGCGCCCTGATGCCTCGCTGATGGCGCCTCCTCCGTCTTGCTGCGGGCAGCACACAGCTACAGGCCCTGGCAGGGCACAAGCTGGCACTCTGAGGAGATTTCTGCCACCGTCCTGGACTATTGTCACTGCAAGTCACAGCGGACTTGGGCTGCCGGCAGCAAATATGTGACTCGGGTTGGCGCCGGTTACATTAACTGACTCCCTCGCGGCTCTTTCCGCCTGAACTGTCCCCACAGAGGCAGGACAGCGGGGCCCGATAATGAGGCGCCGTGGCTTCCTCCCTGGACGTGCACACACACACACACACACAACCCAGATCTCACCACAGGCAGGCTGCCTCCAACCATCACATGGCTTTGTCTTGTTGGTCAGTGCGGGGAGTTAATAACGATGCTCGCCTTTAAATAATACAGCTGTGGCACAGTGTCACATCACTCTTGTCTCTTTGGCCAGCTGACTTTATCTCAACCCAAAGTCCAACTCTTGTCACACTCATACTGATTTTGGGAATGCAGCGACTACCAAATCGAGATTGAGGGTATTCAACTAGCGGCCCACAGCCCATGAGTTGAGTTGAGTTTATTTCGAACATGCATGCATAGAACACACATCACAATTTTTAGTTTCTCTTTTCAACATGTTTGAAAAGGAGTGGGAAGACCCGGAGCTTATTTAATCCAAGCCCGTTTCCTTTACATATCAGTTGCCAACACTGATTGTTTATTGTTTATTGAATGGATCCCCATTAGCTGACGCCATGGCAGTCGCCTTGGCGTCTTCCTGGGGTCCATATAGGAGCATACAAAATAAAAATACAAATAAATGCATACATTCCCAAAGATTATACAAAAGAAAAGTACAACATAAGATAAAAAAGCTAGTTAAATCCAGTATTAAAAATGCATGTCATGTGGGCAGCTGCAATAGGTGTATCTTCAAAGCTGTCTTGAATGGCAATTTACTTTGTGAGAGATTAATGACAGATGGCAACCGATTCCAGAATGATATTAGATTAGATTATTTTATTTAAAAGGGGACAATGCAATTTCATAAAAACACATGACTACACATGGTTAAAAAAGACAGAATTAGCCAAAAGGCTAGTTCATACATCTATACTAGGGCTGCAACTAACGATGGATTTGATAATCGATTAATCTGTCGATTATTACTTTGATTGATCGATTAATAATCGGATAAAATAGACAGACTACATTTATATCCTTTCCAGTATTTTATTGAAAAAAAAACAGCATACTGGCACCATACTTATTTTGATTGTTTCTGAGCTGTTTTTAAATGTTGCAGTTTATAAATAAAGGTTTATAAAAATTAAAAAAAGTAATAAAAAAAATAATACAAATTTACTCTTCGCATGCGCATAGCATGGATCCAACGAATCGATGACTAAATTAATCGCCAACTATTTTTATAATAGATTTAATCGAATAGTTGTTGCAGCCCTAATCTATACATGACTATGTTTGAGGGGATTGGTCATGGGAGCAGGAAGTTCCAAATAGCCATTGCTGGCATTCCTAGTGTCATGAATATGTGTGTTAGTTGATATTAAAAACTGTTTGTAAAAGTCATCTGGCGATTGATCTAACATGATAGTTCTAAAGAACATAAGGAGACTACAATCCATCTTTGGTTCAACAGATAACCAGGAAAGGCGTGAATGCATATATGAAATATTAGTGCGCAAAGAACATGTAAGTACCAGTCTAGCTGCTCTGTTCTGAACAAGTTACAGTTTGTTCAGGTAATGTGTATTTCCTGTTCATATTACTACATTGTTTGATTTCTTTGCTTAATCCATTGCATAATTAAATTCAACATACTGATATACTAAACGGTACTTAAGTGTTGTACGTGCATACAAATGTTTTAAATTACATTTTCTCTAAGATTAAATTTTTTCTCTTTTGTTGAGAAGAATTGTTGTACATTATTCGGTAGCAGGTTATAGTTTGCTTTGTACATAATTCACTATATCGTGGAATTTCAGTATTTTCGATTCAATAAATAAAGGGTTTGAATGTTCTCTAAATCGAACATTATGCATTATTCTAACTGATCTTTTTTGTAACACGGTTCATAAATGAAGTGTATTTTTGTACTTATTTCCCCGTATTTCTGCAAAATACCTCAGATATGGTATGACTTCAGGCGAGGTCAGCTCTAAACTTGGGAGCGACCTAATGTTTTGCAGCAAATTTTCTAGCATTAACACAACAATTATGTCATGGAAAGATCTCTGACAAGCCTTATTGAAGTGTATCCTTGAAAACAGCAGAATATGTTTGTCTAATTGAGGATCTTTGACCAGCCTTTTAGCACTGTACAGCAGAACATTACTGTCATATCGAGGATCTTTTGCCATCCTTAAAACAGCATAACACTACTGTAATATAGAGGATCTTTGGCCATCCTAAAACAGCACAACACTACTGTAATATAGAGGATCTTTGGCCATCCTTAAAACAGCAAAACACTACTGTAATAGAGAGGATCTTTGGCCATCCTTAAAACAGCAAAACACTACTGTAGTAGAGAGGATCTTTGGCCATCCTTAAAACAGAAAACACTACTGTAGTAGAGCGGATCCTTGGCCAGTGTTTTTGCAGTACATCCTTAAAAATGGCAGAATACTATTGTCATGTACACTTGAGGGCAAAATTGATTTAGCTTATCAACTTAGAATGATTAACATTCTTGGATTTTAACGAATAACATTTTTAAATGAATTAAAAATAAACGTTTTTTAGGCCAACACAACATGGACAAATGGGGCCAAATATTTGTAATGTATTTTTATTTTGTACTTGTCTTAATCTTTTTTTATGTGTTTTTCACTTTTCTTAACTTTTCTTTAAAAGCCTAACCAGGGATGAAGGTTGCAAATTAGCCTGTGGCTAGAAGTTTTATGTACTTTGACAATGGTTACCTATGGGTAGCAATGTTGAATTGTACTGTCCCTGTCAAATAAATAAAATAAAAACCCCGGATTTCAACTAGATGCGTAATTGCTGTTGACTGGCGCTGCCACGGAACGTATCCGCCAATCCTCACCGCCACTCTGATGCGCACTGTTGCGGCTCAATCGCGCAGCGAAGTAATGCTGACTTTTACAAGATCTCACGAAACTGCGCGTAATCACATGATAAGTAAAGTTGTAGTAAAACGACCCACAAGCAGTTATTCTGTCCTTCCAGAGGAGCACAGGCAAATAAACTTGGTCCTGCCATTCGAGATACGTAACGGCTGCTCAACGACAACACAGCAGAACGTCTCAAACTTTGCCATACATCAAAAATACCCATCGGTGGGCATCTGTGACGGCACTGATTTGACTTGACTCGTGTAAAAGA
>NC_084745.1:13582025-13664525 GCF_033978785.1 Entelurus aequoreus | reverse complement strand
GGGGCCGTCACAAGGGTCCCCGCGATGACACACTTCTCTAGAATTGTTAAACAGCCAATTAACAAAACCAGAATGATATTATGCGCCTCAACTGTGTTGATTGTTTGTCACTAAGGCGACTAAGTCCCTTTGATTCCAGCGTTAGCTCTGTGACGAAAACAGAAGATCCAGACAGACTGAAGCAGGATCTTAGAACTTTTTAGAATCACTGAGCACTGTCAATTATTCCCCCGTACATTCCACAAGTCACACTAACATAAAGTGACACTTTATGCAGTCGAGGCAGATGGCCGCCCTCGGTAAGTCTGCCACTTCAGGAGGTGTTTGTCCCTGACTTTATTTCCACCTTGATTTAGTTGTTCTAAGCCCGCCTTCATACTTGTGGTACAGTATTCAAGTCTAGACCAAAAGTATAGAACTCAGTGTTTCCCATAAACTGCCAAGATACCTGTGGCGGTGGGGGCGTGGCTATGGGCGTGGTCACCATGACATCATCGAGTAATTTGCATAATTTACTACAATGATATGATTTTCTCTAAAAAGTCTCAAAAAATGTATACTTACTAATAATAACAGTTTTGTTTTAAACGTCCATCCATCCATCCATCCATTTTACAATATAATTACAACACTTTATGTCCATATTTATATACAGCAGGGGTCACCAACCTTTTTGAAACCAAGAGCTACTTCTAGGGTACTAATTAATGCGAAGGGCTACCAGTTTGATACACACTTAAATAAATTGCCAGAAATAGCCAATTTGCTCAATTTACCTTTAACTCTATGTTATTATTAATAATTAATGATATTTACACTTAATTGAACGGTTTAAAAGAGGAGAAAACACGAAAAAAATGACAATTAAATTTTGAAACATAGTTTATCTACAATTACGACTCTTTAAAATTCAAAATTCAACCGAAAAAAAGAAGAGAAAAACTAGCTAATTCGAATCTTTTTGAAAAAATTTAAAAAAAAATTTATGGAACATCATTAGTCATTTTTCCTGATTAATATTAATTTTAGAATTTGGATGACATGTTTTCAATAGGTTAAAATCCAATCTGCACTTTGTTAGAATATATAACAAATTGGACCAAGCTATATTTCTAACAAAGACAAATCGTTATTTCTTCTAGATTTTCCAGAGCAAAAATTTTAAAAGAAATTCAAAAGACTTTGAAATAAGATTTAAATTTGATTCTACAGATTTTCTAGATTTGCCAGAATATTTTTTTTTAATTTTAATCATGATAAGTTTGAAGAAATATTTCACAAATATTCTTTGTCGAAAAAACAGAAGCTAAAATTAAGAATTAAATTAAAATGTATTTATTATTCTTTACAATAAAAAAAAAATACTTGAACATTGATTTAAATTGTCAGGAAATAAGAGGAAGGAATTTAAAAGATAAAAAGGTATATGTGTTTAAAAATCCTAAAATCATTTTTAAGGTTGTATTTTTTCTCTAAAATTGTCTTTCTGAAAGTTATAAGAAGCAAAGTAAAAAAAATAAGTGAAGACCAAGTCTTTAAAATATTTTCTTGGATTTTCAAATTATATTTGAGTTTTGTCTCTCTTAGAATTAAAAATGTCGAGCACAGCGAGACCAGCTTGCTAGTAAATAAATCAAATTTAAAAAATAGAGGCAGCTCACTGGTAAGTGCTGCTATTTGAGCTATTTTTAAAACAGGCCAACGGGCTATTCATCTGGGGCCGTACTTATCAAGCTTCTTAGAGTGCCATTTTACACTTAAGTCCTGAGAATTTGTGAAATTTAGTCCTACTCTCAAACTTAAGAATAAAAGCTTTTTATCAACGTTCTTAAGTCTAAGAATCACTCCTACTCTCCACGATATTTAAGAGACCTTCAGAGGTGTCTTAAGTGGTTAGGAGTTGCCAGCAGGGGATGGCACTGAGGCGAGAGAGAGACGTGCGCGAACGTTCAGGGAACGGAACAATGTTTTTTTTTTTGGATGACGAGCAGCTGATCAAACGGTATCGTTTAGACAGAGCGGATATTATTTTTGTCACAGATTTAATAATTTTCGATTCCTTGTTGATTTCTGCATGTGTCTGCAGTGGGCTAGTATATATAGAGCCACCCACACCAGTTTCAAATTAGTTGCCTAATTAATGAATTGGAAAGAAAATGTTATGACAGTAGCGTATGTGTGTGGCCGTGAGGTGAGTGATGTCAGTGAGTGTGTGGGCGATAGAAGAGAGGGAGCGGTAGCGTGAGTGCCGGCGGGGACTAGTTTGTTTTGTATTATTTTTTAGTTTATTGTCAAAATATACACTCCCATTGTCCACTTAAATATTTCCAAGATATTTCTTTATTCTTAGACAAGGGATTCCCTTCCGTGATTGGTCATTTCTATGGACACAGAAATGACGTCACCTAAAATTCCGTTTACGGCACATAGTAATGTCGTAATTCAGCTCTGAGTGTGACACTTAAGATTCAGTCCTACACTTCGCTGAAAGTGTGAGTAAGACGCTTGATAACTAACTTTTAAGTGCAGCTTTCAGCGAAGAATTTATTTACTCTTAAGTCAACTCTTAGCAGACTTCTTAGGAGTAATTCTAAGAAGCTTGATAAGTACGGCCCCTGGTCCTTACGGGCTACCTGGTGCCTGCGGGCACCGCGTTGGTGACCCCTGATATACAGATTTGAACAATAAGTTATTCACTGAAATATATTTATTAATTGTGGTTCGTACAAAAAATATATCTTATAAAATATAAAATATAAAATGTCTCTTAAAGCTCTGCCCCTTTAATTAGTGCATACTAAATAATTTAACTTTAGCCTACTACTACAACCATATTATTTACCAGCAACATAAAGTGAAACAGAGGCAGAGGTGTCCTGCCACAGTCAGTAACAAATAAACAGAAAACAGTAGTGGTCAAATACAAATAAGACAACAAGAGAAGAATCCTACACTTCTCTTTTGTAAAGTAAATCTGAACAGCCTATATGGGCATCTACATCATTTATATGATTTCCCTGAGAAGCTGGACAGGACAAAAATAAAAAAATTAAATAAAATACATTTTTATTTTTTATTTGTGGCGGACGTAATTATTTCGTGGCGGGCCGCCACAAATAAATGAATGTGTGGGAAACACTGGAACTACTTGGTGCTGTTAGCATAACATTAAAGGGGAATTGCCCTTTATTTTAGAATTTTGCCCATCATTCACAATCCCTATGTAAGACAAAAATAGATATTCTTTTTTTATGCATTCTAAGTCGCAAAATACTGCAAGTATGAGGTGGCTGTTATTGCAAATTGTATTTGTGTTTAGAGAGTAGCTTAAAATGAGCTTCCCCTACTTAAAAGATTGGCAGCTGCCACTGCTGTATATATAGTATAGATATACAGTAGTTAGACATATGTATGTATTTGTGTGTGTATGTACAGTCGTGGTCAAACGTTTACATACACTTGTGAAGGACATATTGTCATGGCTGTCTTGAGTTTCCAATAATTTCTACAACTCTACATGGTGGTGGTAGTATTGTGCTCTGGGCCTGTTTTGCTGCCAATGGAACTGATGCTTTACAGAGAGTAAATGTGACAATGAAAAAGGAGGATTACCTCCAAACTCTTCAGGACAACCTAAACTGGGTCTTGGCAGTTGGGTGTTCCAACAGGACAGTGACCCCAAACACATGTCGAAAGTGGTAAAGGAATGGCTAAATCAGGCTAGAATTAAGGTTTTAGAATGACATTCCCAAAGTCCTGACTTAAACCCCATTAAGAACATGTGGACAATACTGAAGAAACAAGTCCATGTCAGAAAACCAACAAATTTAGCTGAACTGCACCAATTTTGTCAAGAAGAGTGGTCAAAGATTCAACCAGAAGCTTGCCAGAAGCTTGTGGATGGCTACCAAAAGCGCCTTATTGCAGTGAAACTTGCCAAGGGACATGTAACCAAATATTAACATTGCTGTATGTATACTTTTGACCCAGCAGATGTGGTCACATTTTCAGTAGACCCATAATAAATTCATAAAAGAACCAAACTTCATAAATGTTTTTTTGTGACCAACAAGTATGTGCTCCAATCACTCCATCAAAAAAAACAAGAGTTGTAGAAATTATTGGAAACTCAAGACAGCCATGACATTATGTTCTTTACAAGTGTATGTAAACGTTTGACCACGACTGTATACAACACTACTGTTCATACTAAGAATATCCATATTTTGGGGTTTGTAAAAAATTCACAATTATGTTGTTCAAATTAAAATATTGTTTCAACGTACAATGTGGCTTCAAAGTTACACCGGTTTCTGTTAACAATTTAGAGTGAAATGTTGCCACACTTTACATGTTTTCACCTGCAATGTTGGCCGCGCAGACTCGCTTCAGTCCGCAAAACACGAGTAATGACATCACAGACCTATTTTATTGTTGGTATTTGTCTTTTGTATTTTGACTGAATTAAATATGGCCTTGTTTTTGTGCAGTTTTAGCTGATGACCTTTAACATGTTTACCTGACAAAATGTATACTATTTTGGAGTCACATAGATGAGTAACAAGATAAACCTCACATCCACTATATTATGCAGAGCCACACACCTTGCCTCTTTTTCAGAGAATCAAATAAGCCTACTTTTTTTTCTTTTCTTTCTGTGAATGCTTGGTAGCCTTCGCATGCACTGACGAAGGACACCACAGGACAACAGCAGTGAATCACGGTGAATATTCCCACATCTCTTTCTCCAAAGTGAAGGCCAGACCTTGGCAAGCGCCTTTCAAGTAAAACAACCTTGGCGCTGTCAAGCTATGTCAATCACGGCGAGGCCCATTTTATTCCGAATTGCTTTTCTGAATAAAATAAAAGTTTTGGGGGGCAGATCCGGCGCCATCTCTCGACGTCGTGACACGTGGTGCAGAGTGGTAGCGCCGCACTTTCGGCCTGAAATTATTCATGAACCAATTAGTCGCAGCAGTCCAGCTTGAAGCAAATATAATTGGGTGGCAATTATGGATCGGATCCTCTTTGCTGGACCTTGCTGCAAGAGAGGTCTGGCTTATGAGACTAGAACTCGCTGTCATGCCTCTCCAAATGTGAGCATCAGCTGTAGGCGATGGCCGCTGCATGCATGCTCGCAAAAGAGGACCACGCGCGACCGGCGTGCCAATTATTCCATTACAGCTGACGGGCAGAACAATTGCGAAATGGTGGAAGAGACAATCTGCAGAAATAAAAGCAGACAATGAACAAGTGTATCGATTTGTGTGTATCTGTGAAGCCTGGGGTTGGATCAAACTAGCAACAGGGTTAAGTTGCGTCATGTCAGGAGACAAAATGGAAGCAAAATGAAAAAGGGCACAATCAGGTCAAAGTAGCATGCTGCCTAAACGGTCTGCGACAGAAAGTTTGGTGCATGTCAGTTTAAAAATTAGAGCAATGCATAGCAAACACTTGTTTTTTTAATGATAACTAGAGATGTCCGATAATGGCTTTTTTACCAATATTCTGATATTGTCCAACTCTTAATTACTGATACCGATATCAACCGATACCTATATATACAGTCGTGGAATTAACACAATATTATGCCTAATTCTGTTGTGATGCATTAAACAATGTAACAAGGTTTTCCAAAATAAATCAACTCAAGTTATGGAAAAAAATGCCAACATGGCACTGCCATATTTATTATTGAAGTCACAAAGTGCATTATTTTTTTTTAACATGCCTCAAAACAGCAGCTTGGAATTTGGGACATGCATGAGGAGGTTGAGGTGGGCGGGGTTGGGGGGGGTGTATATTGTAGCGTCTCGGAAGAGTTAGTGCTGCAAGGGGCTCTGGGTATTTGTTCTGTTGTGTTTATGTTGTGTTACGGTGCGGATGTTCTCCCGAAACGTGTTTGTCATTCGTGTTTGGTGTGGGTTCACAGTGTGGCGCATATTTGTAACAGTGTTAAAGTTGTTTATACGGTCACCCTCAGTGTGACCTGTATGACTGTTGATCAAGTATGCCTTGCATTCACTTATGTGTGTGAGAAGCCACAGATATTATGAGACTGAGCCGGCACGCAAAGGCAGTGCCTTTAAGGTTTATTGGCGCTCTGTACTTCTCCCTACGCCCGTGTACACAGCGGCGTTTTAAAAAGTCATAAATTTTACCTTTTGAAACAGATACCGATAATTTTGAAACCGATACCGATGATAATTTCCGATATTACATTTTAAAGCATTTATCGGCTGATAATATCGGCAGTCCGATATTATCGGACATCTCTAATGATAACCATAGTAAAACTCACCTACAATTAGTAATACAGTTTTATATTAGAATTATCGAAAAACCATGAGTGATAACTGCACGTTGATAAACTCACAGACTGACTGGCACCAGCTCGCTAGCTTAAATGCTAACATGAAAACATTAAAGGCCTACTGAAATGAATTTTTTTTTATTTAAACGGGAATAGCAGATCCATTCTATGTGTCATACTTTATCATTTAGCGATATTGCCATATTTTTGCTGAAAGGATTTAGTAGAGAAAATCGACGATAAAGTTCGCAACTTTTGCTCGCTGATAAAAAAAGCCTTGCCTGTGCCGGAAGTAGCGTGACGTCAGAGGAGGTAATATTCCTCACAATTTTCCTATGTTTACAATGGAGCGAGAGAGATTCGGAGCGACAAAGCGACGATTACCCCATTAATTTGAGCGAGGATGAAAGATTCGTAGATGAGGAACGTTACAGTGAATGACTAGAGAGGCAGTGATGGATGTATCTTTTTTCGCTCTGACCGTAACTTAGGTACAAGCTGGCTCATTGGATTCCACACTCTCCTTTTTCTATTGTGGATCACGGATTTGTATTTTAAACCACCTCGGATACTATATCCTCTTGAAAATGAGAGTCGAGCACACGAAATGGACATTTAAAGTGACTTTTATCTCCACGACAATACATCGGTGACACACTTAGCTACTGAGCTAACGTGATAGCATCGTTCTCAAATGAAGATAGAAACAAAATAAATAAACCCCTGACTGGAAGGATAGACAGAAGATCAACAATACTATTAAACCATGTACATGTAACTACACGGTTAAAAATTCTCAGCCTGGTAAGGCTTAACAATGCTGTTGCTAACGACGCTAAGGCTAATTTAGCAACTTAGCAACCGGACCTCACAGAACTATGATAAAAAAATTAGCGCTCCACCTACGCCAGCCAGCCCTCATCTTCCCATCAACAGCCGTGCTCACCTGCGTTCCAGCGATCAACGGCGCGACGAAGGACTTCATCCGTGGGTTTGGCGGCAAGCATCGGCTAGGCGTAGTAAGTAGTCCTTGTTGTGTTGCTGTAAGTATTGTACTTAGCCGCTAATACACCGATCGATCCCACCTACAACGTTCTTCTTTGCAGCCTCCATTGTTCATTAAACAAATTGCAAAAGATTCACCAACACAGATGTCCAGAATACTGTGGAATTTTGTCGAAGAAAACAAGAGGTTTTTGTATCGGGTCCGATGGGGTCCAACCACTTCTGTGGATTTTGTGACGTCACGCGCATAAATCATATCCAAAGGAGTTTTTCAACCGGAAGTGTGGCGGGAATTTTAAAATTGCACTTTATAAGTTAACCCGGCCGTATTGGCATGTGTTTCAATGTTAAGATTTCATCATTGATATATAAACTATCAGACTGCGTGGTCGGTAGTAGTGGGTTTCAGTAGGCCTTTAAGCCACACCATTCCCCATTAAGAAACGACACACCCCAATCTAAATTTATATATAAACTACGCAACTAAGATATTTACTTGTGTACATTGTACCTACAAACTGTGCTCTCTTAGAACAGAGTGATCGCTTTATACTCCGAGAAATACGAGTCAGGTGTGTTTTTACGTTGCGTTCAAGGACCGCTAAACAGAGTAGGACGCTATAACGGCCACCGGAATAAAAAAAAAAAAGATAGATATTTTTATGCACTTTTCATTTAAATATTTTAAAGAGCTACAGTAAAAATCAATATTTAAAACAATAAAAGCTTACCCATCAAAACAGATGAAATAGCATAATAGTGCATAATAGTGGCGTTTTCTAACAGTATGCTCATTAGAGTTTTGTTAAAAAAAAAATCACTTGGTCAAATGATTTCAGTCTGTGTATTTTTGAGCACTTTCAACAATACCACAGTAATAACAATAACCGTGTTTGGTCACAATAACTGTGAAATGAAATTGTATGTTACGAAGTATATGAATAAGAGGTTTTTCAAGCTGGTGGTGTTAGTATTAGTAGGGCTGCATAATTAATCACATTTTAATCTCGATTACAAATTTGTCTATCACAAATAAGTCAAGGTGATAGTGGGCGAAATTAACATTTAAAAAGCAGGCTTGGCTGCATGTCAAATCAAGCACTTTCACAGCCAGAAAATCAGCATTGGCTTCACCCCCCCGCCAGAGGCCATTGTGCAAGTGTCCGAACTTTTTCCACCGAGGAGCCGCATTCGGAAAATTGAAGGATTGCGTACTTTTTGTACAATAAAAAGGCTCAAAGCAAACAAATGCACATCAATCCATGCTAAACTTGCTGGACAAAACAGGCACTTTAGCTATGTGTTATAGGTGACAGTGGAAATTAGTGTAACATGTATTAACGGGCCGTCAAAAGAAGTTAATTCATATAATTATTCACAAAAAAATACTGCAATAATCATGTATAACACAGATTAATCACAATTTATTTTGACTGCACATGCTCTTTTACCTTTCAACCTATTCTATCAATAAAATTGCATTTGTGTCGAAATATATACATTTTTTAGGTTAGTTGAAATGTTTACCAACAAGACAATGTAAAGTTGTACTAGTACAACTAGTAATAATTATGATCAATTTTGATTATTATAAATTCAAAAGTTAGATTAATCTGATTTAAACAATTCATCATTTGAAAGCACTATTAATAACTAGCTCGATAATAACAATTCATTTTATTTTGACAATCTGCTGAGGGCCAATAAAAAAATAGCTCCGGGCCAAAATTGGCACCTGGGCCACACATTGGACACCCCTGCCACAGTATATGTTCACACAGCTCCATGATTACACCGATCATCTCGCTGGCAGGCATGAACAACCTTTTTCCGGTCTGCTGCAGCTCGTTGCCTTGATTCACTTCCTTGGAGCCTAACGGCGTGCGTTAAAGACCTCACTGGTGTTATTAGATGGCAACAGGAGTGGACACAGGCACAACACACTGCTCTGATTGTCTCCTTGGAGTCACTAGCAGTAACTAAAATATATAGTATATAGACACTTTTTCATGGAGTGAAACATGTATTGCCAGTGTTGTAGCAAGACGTGCTCCCCTGTTGGAATTCATATGCTACCTGCATCTGCGCGGGGAATGTAGAAAGATTATAGCGTACTGAAGTACAATACTCCGACGTGGTATTACAGTTAAAAACCGGTATATTTTAGAAAGAGATACCGATAAGGCGCACTTAAATTCTTTTTTTTTTCTCTCAAAACTCGACAGTGCGCCTTATAACCTGGTGCGCCTAATGTACGGAATAATTCTGTTTTGCTTACCGACCTCAAAGCTAATTTATTTGGTACATGGTGTAATGATACGTGTGACCATTAGATGACAGTCACACATAAGAGATACGTGTGGTCTGCAATATGACTCAAATAAACAACACCAACATTTTATATGTTCCATTGAAAATATAGAACATTACACACGGCGCTCAAAAATCTATCAAAATGTTTTAGTACGACTTTGGTAAGCTATGAAGCTGCACCGCTTGATGGATTGTACTGTGCTTCAACATACGAGTATTATTATAGTGTGTATAAGGTAAGACATTATCTGGCGTTTTGTTTCGCAATATTATGCAAAAGCAACGTTTCTCACCTTCTGGTACTTGCTGATCTGTATTTGGGATCTGCATAAGTCCTGAAAAATTGCACGCCTCCGCCTTTGTAGACCGTGTCGACACCGTAGTCGATACATTTCTTCTTTTTCTCTATTTTCTTGTTATTGGACATTCATCCTCCGCTGTTGCCATTTCTAATATACAGTAGTGCCATGAAAGCGCTAAAACATACCGGTGTAGTGAGTTTACATTATTCATCCAAGGAACTTTAGCTATTAGAGAGTTCCAGTCGGACGGTTTTTCACGGGACACATTTTCGGCAGATGAGGAGATGCTGCTCCATTATTGATTTAAGTAAAGTCTGAATGTCTTTAAAGCAGTTAGCGCCATCTTTTGACACTTCTTCCACTCCCGTCCTTGCACGCTACACCGCTACAACAAAGATGACGGGGAGAAGACGCTGTCGAAGGTGAGCCACGTAAATAAGACCGCCCACAAAACGGCGCATCCTGAAGCGACTGTCAGAAAGCGGCTTGAAGATGATCTGTAAAACATAATATATTCAACATTTTGACCAAAGAACCACCATTACATGTTATGTAGACCACAAGGAAGTGTTTTACATTTAGAAAAAAAAAAGACTCCTTTAATGCACCTTATAATTCGGTGCGCCTTTTGTATGAAAAAAAAAATCCAAAATAGACCATTCATTGGCAGTGCACTTTATAATCCGGTGTGCCCTATGGTCCGGAAAATACGGTATATATTTCAGACTACACCGCCCTACCGGTATCTTTTGATGTGCTATTGTTACGGTTGTTTTCTCTTCTCTGCACCTAACGGGTGCAACACAGGGCACCCTTTGGCTCAACCCCGCCCCGTGCATGTTTAGGTAGGCTTCTCTGGCGCACGACGACGCAACACAACAAACTTTTCAAAAGAATATGGCGGCTCCGGTACAGACTTCTCGACTCCCGAGTGACGCAATGCTTTGGTCAGCGACTGCATTTGGCAATTGGTGAGTGAGTACAGCTTTATCCAAACATACACCAACTTGCTTGAGAACCTATAGCTCTCCTTGTAGCCACTTTATCACTAATCTCATCTGTTCATGTTGTGCAGTTCTGTTAGCGACTTAGCACAGCAGGTAGCGATAGCTCCTCTCTGCTGCTCGGTGTGTCAAATGTTTAGCACCTCCTTGGCGTGAAAGTACCTCTCCCGATAGCCTGTGCAGACTAAACTAATATAGAGGCTGAGGAGTAGTTTCAAACTGAAGAGCCAGCGGCCTTTACCGCAGTGAACGAGTAGAAGCTCCATCTATCTCCGCGCACAAGAGGCTATAAACCTAATGTTAATTAACAAAATTAACAAAAACTGCTCTGAAGTAATAACGGCTAACTAATTACTTTATAAGAATAAGCACCACGGTACGTTACTGCTTCCTCTCAACACTGGTTATCTAGCCATAAAACACTTCGGCAACCTTAAGCACTTTGCACGTTTAGTTTAAGATACCGGTATATACCGTATATCGCCATTCAGACTAAAAATACCGGAATATCAGCTTTGGTCCATGTCGCCCAGTCCCACCCTGAGATGAGTACAATCGTTACACTAAATAACTATATCATTATTGTCATTTAATAAATGTTTCACACTACAAACGATCAAATGTATGATTATGTCATGCGGGTGTTTACGATTGAACGCGGAACGTGGCTGTTCAAAAATGGATAATAGAGTTAAAAGTATCATGCAATGAGAAAAAGCTACTGAGCGATATGGCCCAGAAAATTATCACGATTCATTTTTTTTCCTATCATCCGTTCTGAATCAGCTTCTTTTTTAATGAAAGGTGATTGTTGTCCCGTGCAGGATTATAGAGAGTAACACATCCCTACTGTTTACTACTGCAGTATCTTGAAACAGACATTTCTACCAAGTTTGACTGAGGTAATATATGCTAACAGCTTACAACTCTCATTTTGTTCATAAGTATAATTGTGTTTACTAGAGGTGCAACAGTACAGGTAACCTACGCTACTGTCCATACCTCGTTTTGGAGTCATGGTTTTGCTTCTTTTTCGGTACGTTTTGTGGGGTAAAGAGATTTTTTGCTTGTCATCACAAACATTCTGCAGTTAAAGTATCATTGCGGTAGTGAATACTATAAGACCTTTACAAACCCAAAACCAGTGAAGTTGGCACATTGTGTAAATCGTAAATAAAAACAGAATACAATGATTTGCAAATCCTTTTCAACTAATATTCAATTGAATAAACTGCAAAGACAAGATATTTAACATTCAAACTGGTAAACTGTTATTTTTTTGCAAATATTAGCTCATTTGGATATTGATGCCTGCATCAGGTTTCAAAAAAACTGGCACAAATGGCAAAAAAGACTGACAAAAGTTGAGGAATGCTCATCAAACACTTATTCGGAACATCCCACAGGTGAACAGGCTCATTGGGAACAGGTGGGTGCTATGATTGGGTATAAAAGTAGCTCCCATGAAATGCTCAGTCATTCACAAACAAGGATGGGGCGAGGGTCACCACTTTGGGAACAAAAACGTGAGCAAATTGTCGAACAGTTTAAGAACATTTCTCAACAAGCTATTGCAAGGAATTTAGGAATTTCACCATCTACGGTGCGCAATATCATCAAAAGGTTCAGAGAATCTGGAGAAATCACTGCACGTAAGCGACAAGGCCGTGACCTTCGATCCCGCAGGCGGTACTGCACCAAAAACTGACATCAGTGTGTAAAGGATATCACCACATGGGCTCAGGAACACTTCAGAAAACCACTGTCAGTAACTACAGTTCATTGCTACATCTGTAAGTGCATGTTAAAACGTTACTATGCAAAGCAAAAACTATTTATCAACAACACCCAGAAACGACACCGGATTTGCTGTGCCTGAGCTCATCTAAGATGGACTGATGCAAAGTGGAAAAGTGTTCTTTGGTCTGACGAGTACACATTTCAAATTGTTTTTGGAAACTGTGGATGTCGTGTCCTCCGAACGAAAGAGAAAAATAACCATCCAGACTGCTATAGGCGCAAAGTTGAAAAGCCAGCATCTGTGATGCTATGGGGGTGTATTAGTGCCCAAGGCATGGGTAACTTACACATCTGTGAATGCACCACTAATGCTGAAAGGTACATACTGGGGC
Organism: Entelurus aequoreus; assembly: GCF_033978785.1. Taxonomy (NCBI): domain Eukaryota; kingdom Metazoa; phylum Chordata; class Actinopteri; order Syngnathiformes; family Syngnathidae; genus Entelurus; species Entelurus aequoreus. The sequence goes on along the minus strand of NC_084745.1, from coordinate 13,651,456 downwards.
AGTATAGCTCGGTTGGTAGAGTGGCCGTGCCAGCAAATTGAGGGTTCCAGGTTCGATCCCCGCTTCCGCCATCATAGTCCCTGCCGTTATGTCCTTGGGCAAGACACTTTACCCACCTGCTCCCAGTGCCACCCACACTGGTTTAAATATCACTTAGATATTGGGTTTCACTATGTAAAAGCGCTTTGAGTCACTACAGAAAAGCGCTATATAAATATAATTCCCTTCAATTCACTTCATACAGGTTTTTGAGTAACATTATGTTGTCATCCAAGCAACCTTATCATGGACGCCCCTGCTTATTTCAGCAAGACAATGCCAAGCCACGTGTTACAACAGCGTGGCTTCATAGTAAAAAATTGCGGGTACTAGACTGGCCTGCCTGTAGTCCAGACCTGTCTCCCATTGAAAATGTGTGGTGCATTGTGAAGCGCGCTTGTTTTATGTCTCTGTGAGAAGGAGAGACAAGAAAGAGTGAGAAAAGCCTTTAGTGTAATTCCCGCAGCTAAAAGCAACTGCGTGAGAACATATACTCGAATACTCACGATGTAGTCATTTTCTACATGGCACAGAGACAAACCCACAATATATCGAGTATATTCGATATATTGCCCAGCCCTAGTTCAAAGTGTACAAACCTTGACTAAAATACAGACTTTTGAGTTTGGAACCCATTATTCCTATTTACATTGTTTCCTATGGGGAAATTTGCTTCACAATACAAACTTTTCTATTTACAAACCCTGTTCAAGAACCAATTCAATTTGTGAATCAATGTTCCACTGTACTAATAATAACAAAAACACAAATATGTGCCTTTAAATACATGGATAATGTTTATTTAGCCTTTTCATTAGACTAATTACAAATGACATAATGATGCGACGTTTACACGCCCCATGTCTAAATTGTACAAGTGTCCTGTGATTAATGTGAGATCGTACCCTGCATCTCACCCTGATACTAACCCAAATGAGGACACACAGTATATAAAACGGATGCATGTATTGTTTTACCATAAAGATTAATAATTTATGTAATGGAATCAATATAATGCCCTACTAAATCCGAGTTAGGTCGCAGCAGTAGTTGTAGAGCTAAACTGTTTGCTTGAAGCTAACGTAAAGACCACATGGAGATAAAGAGTCAATCGGGGTCTACTTTGCTGCCAGCGAGTACATAAAGACCTTCAATGCTCTCGCCAAACGGAGTCAAATTGTGTATAAACAAAGTGTCGGGTGTGAGGCATGGCTTGGCCTTAATGAAGGGCAAGGTTTGCGAAAGGCACCGTGGGGAGTCCACTTTAGCAATGCCCATATTGAGTGTGGGGCATGATGCAACATGTGGCAACACCAGAGGTGGCTGTGCAGTGAACTCCGGCTTGTGTCTCATCTCAGCGCCGCTGCATGTGTGGATGCTATGATAAATATTACATGTATTTGCTTGTACGTATATTTGATGTTTCTGTCTGCAATACAATAGCACAGGGGGTGTCCAAACTTCAGACCAGGGGGGCATTTTTATCCCCGAGTTGGTTTATGTTGGCCGGGTGCAACTGGTTGACAAGATCCATCCATCCATCCATTTACTACCGCTTGTCCCTTTTGGGGTCACGGAGGGTGCTGGAACCTATTTTAGCTGCATTCAGGCGGAAGGCGGGGTACACCCTGGACAAGTCGCCACCTCATCGCAGGGCCACAAGATCGTTTAGTTTAAAAGTGGTAGGAGAAGCTGCCAGTTGTGGTGGCGTCGTGGCAACAGCAGAAGTTGCTTTGTTGGTCCCCCTAAAGAAATTTGGCACCATGACGACTTGTCCAGGGTGTACCCTGCCTTCCGCCCGAAGCAGCTGAGATAGGCTCCAGCACCCCCCGCGACCCCGAATGGAAAAACGGTAGAAAATGGATGGATGGTTGGATGGATGGTTGGATGACTGCGGTCTGTCTTTGATCGCCGACTTGATTAGCTAATGGCATGTGTGATTTTACCACATACATTTTTTAAATGCATCTGGAAACCGAATTTAATGCTTTTCAATGCCATTTAAGGCCTTAATTTTTGTAAAATCCATTTAATGACTTTTGATGCTTTTAAACGATCCGAGAAAACCCTGGTATATGAACGATAATAGAGCGATAATATAGATGGAGTTGTACCTCAACCTACGAGCACATTGCGTTCCACTACCACATCTCAAAGGAGCCCTACCTATTGAAATTAATTGAAATCAATGTATTCTGTTCTTGGTCCTCTCAAGACACCACCATGTTATCATTGTAAAGAGCCTTTTGATAAGAAAAACTAACTTTCAGATAATAAATGTGAACAAAATGCTTGACTATCCAGTTTGTTGAGTCAGGACTAGACAGCATGCAGCTACTCAATAATTTTATGGATAAACGTTTGTTGTTTGTGGCCGCATGCCACAGACTGACTGCAGCAGGGCTTGATTCGCTGGTACAGCTGCTAACATGTTGGACATGTTTCTCTCTCCTATTTAGGGGTCTGCTTCTCCTCCGTGTCACTAACGTTCTTAGTTCTGGTGCTTGGAGGGCAGGACGTCGATTTTTGAGCGACGCTCAAACGCACACGTTAACTGTCAAGCCAAAATGTATGTTTGTTTGTTGTGTGAATGAAGCAGGCACAGAAGAGTGCAACAAAATGTTAACTCCTTATTGCTCTTTACGGCACAGGAAACAAAGTGCCCGTAACTCAATTTAAATCATAACAAAAAGCAGAGAGACAGCTCGTATCTCAAATTACTCATGAGTTGAGGTGCCACTGTATTTTGATTTTTGTTAACGTTTACAAACTACCTGGACACAGGGGGACTTTGAGGACAAAAAATGCATGATTTAAAAAATAAAAAAGTTGTTCATGGTAGGTTTTGCTTTTGTTTAGTTATTGTGTACTATTGGCTTTGTTTTGTTAAAAAAAAACCTGTATGCTGTATAAGAAAATAAGGAACTAGTTTAAATATTGCGTTGATATTGTTACAATGCCAACAGCAATGAACTTATATATACTTTTTACACCAAAAGCAATATAATGTAAAGTTTTGATATTTTTTTGTATATTTTGTAAAAAGAAATGCTGTAAACAGACATTACATATGTTTAGAGACAAAACTTAATGTCATCTTTGTGTTTGAGTGACAAAGTGTATTATTGTTACGGTAGTTAATACAGGGGTGTGCAAAGTGTGGCTATTTGCGGACTACAGCTCAAGTTTTGCCAGGTTGTAACCTACTGTCGTAAAAAAACAGGAAACAATAAGAAAAGCTGGTATTTGGATACTAATAACTATTAATAATACAATATGACATAACACAAAGCTAACAAAGTATTGATTTACAGTTGAGGTCAAAAGTTTACATACACTGGTAAAGAACATAATGTCATGGCTGTCTTGAGTTTCCAATCATTTCTACAACTCTTATTTTTTTGTGATAGAGTGATTGGAGCACTTTACTTGTTGGTCACAAAAAACATTCATGAAGTTTGGTTCTTTTATGAAATTATTATGGGTCTACTGAAAATGTGACCAAATATGCTGGGTCGAAAGTATACATACAGCAATGTTAATATTTGGTTACATGTCCCTTGGCAAGTTTCACTGCAATAAGGCGCTTTTGGTAGCCATCCACAAGCTTCTGGCAAGCTTCTGGTTGAATTTTTGACCACTCTTCTTGACAAAATTGGTGCAGTCCAGCTAAATTTGTTGGTTTTCTGATATGGACTTGTTTCTTCAGCATTGTCTACACTTTTAAGTCAGGACATTGGGAAGGCCATTCTAAAACTTTAATTCTAGGCTGATTTAGCCATTCCTTTACCACTTTTGACGTGTGTTTGGGATCATTGTCCTGTTGGAACACCCAACTGCGCCCAAGACCCAACGGCTGGTGATTTAAGGTTGTCCTGAAGAATTTGGAGGTAATCGTCCTTTTTCATTGTCCCATTTACTCTCTGTAAAGCACCAGTTCCATTGGCAGCAAAACAGGCCCAGAGCATAATACTACCACCACCATGCTTGACGATAGGAATTGTGTTCCCGGGATTAAAGGCCTCACCTTTTCTCCTCCAAACATATTGCTGGGTATTGTGGCCAAACAGCTCCATTTTTGTTTCATCTGACCACAGAACTTTCCTCCAGAAGGTCTTATCTTTGTCCATGTGATGTCAGATGAAACAAAAATTTAGCTGTTTGGCCACAATACCCAGCAATAGGTTTGGAGGAGAAAAGGTGAGGCCTTTAATCCCAGGAACACTAAGCCTACCGTCAAGCATGGTGGTGGTGGTAGTATTATGCCCTGGCCTGGGCCTGTTTTGCTGCCATATAGCTTCACATTTGAAGTTGAATTGCTGACATTAATGGACTTTTATACGATATTCTAATTTTGTGGGTTCAACCTGTATAATATAATGCCAGTGAAAATGTAGTTGAAGGAAAACATGCAACTTTTCTCTGACTACCATTGAAGATTCACCTACTGAAGGAGCATCTGTGTGGCAAATTGTTGTAAGCTTTTGACCACACTGCTCGGTGAGATTTGTCGTTTCTGGCCAAGTGGTACTCTTCCCTGCCGCGGTAAAAGCTAGCGGCAGACGTGAGCTGGAGCCATTACTGCCCGCCTCAAAAGCAGTCAGAATATGTCTCCTCATGCTCATTCAAATGAGAAGGCATTCATTTCAATTTGACAGGTAATAGCGCTAACATTATAGGTGGTATTTATGTCAGATGAGGGACTAGCGGTAGAAAGTGGATGGGTGGATGGATGGATGGATGGATGGATGGATGGATGGATGGATGGATGGATGGATGGATGGATGGATGGACTGTTGCTGCCTGGGATGAGATTGACGCGGTTCAAAAATGCGACATTCGTTTACAGTTATTGCATGCTGTGTGTTCAAACGTTTCAGAATATTGCTCGTATGTCCTCCTCTTGATGAAATAGCAACCTTGGAATTATTACAAATAGATGTTGCAATCTATTCTTGTAAAATGTCACCAAACTTTGGTGCGCTTCTTCCGCCCGGGTACCGCCATGTTGCTGTCTGACGTCACTATGCACATTGCGGGATGACGTCATCCTCACCCGCACGATCCGTTAAGGCAGGGGTCGGCAACCTTTACCACTCAAAGAGCCATTTTGGCAAGTTTCACACATTAAAGAAAGTAATGGGAGCCACAAAAATGTTTTTAAAATTTAAAATGAAAAACACCGCATACCAAGCTTACATGCTTTGTGCTATGTTAACCAGGGGTCTCAGACACACGCACCGGCACGCACTATAATGTGGGAATTGGATGTTAGTGCAGCCCGCGAGTTTTGGATGAATGTCGCTTGCGTCACACTTGCCAACCTCTCATTTTTCCCGGGAGACTCCAGAATATCAGAGCGTGATGACACTGCATTTGGCGCCCTCTACAGTCTGCCCAATCAGTGTACCTGCTCGGCCACAAGTGGAATGCAGCTTTAGCTTGCTCACGTAAGAGACAGCAAGGCTACTAACTCAGCAGCCACACATCTTACACTGACGGTACCAATACCCAGAATCCCATGCAGCCCTAACTCTTCCGCTCAACCAACCACGAAGAGGGGGGGGGGGGGGGTTGATGTGTGGGGGGATTTGGTGGTAGCGGGGTGTATAATGTAGACCGGAAGAGTTAGGACTGCATGGGATTCTGGGTAATGGTTGTGTTGTGTTTATGTTGTGTTACAGTGGGATGTTCTCCAGAAATGTGTTTTTCATTCTTTTTTGGTGTGGGTTCACAGTGTGGCGCATATTTGTAACGTAACAATGTTGAAGTTGTTTGATACGGCTACCGTCAGTGTAAGCTGTGTGGCTGATGAGTAACTATGCTTTGCTGTCTCCTGTGTGAGCAAGTAATAACAACATACAACATGTGGCTGGCCCTGGCATGCTGTAAGTAAATGCTATAGAGGACAATTACTGCAGTGCAATTAGGGCACGCCCTTTATATAGTAATTAGAGTGTTAATAGGATTATTTTTCCCTGGGAGTAGTCTATGAGAGACACTGACATCCATAAGTCTCCTGGGAAAATCGAGGGGGTCGGCATGCATGTAGCTGAGCCGCATCAGAGTGGTCAAGGAGCCGCATGCGGCTCCGGAGCCGCGGGTTGCCGACCCCTGCGTTAAGGGAATTGTTTGGAAAAAATGGCAGGCGATTCCAAGGAATTGATACGCTGAGAACCGGTTTTCAATTCCCATCCCTAGTGATCAGTATTAGGATCGGGCAGCATAAAAACTTGACCGCAACATCCCTAATTACACCAATTGGATTTAGTTTTAGCATATATCAAACTACAATGGATTACCTCTGATATAGTGACCCAACCGTTACCGAGCCATAGCACATATTTTACATTAGACCAATTAATTGTTCTCAATGTCACTATGCCTCGCCGGCATTGATATATGAAAAAAATAGATCAATTTAGTCCGTAAAAACTATTAAGTTAAACTTATTTTAATGCAATGATTATATCTCGTTTTTATTATTGTATAACATGTTGGTCCCAGGCAAACAAAATTACACTAAGGCCATTGGAAACCTTGCACAAACAATCGCTCAAAATCTTTGACCGAAAACCACACCACCACCATCACTGTTTAGTTCTTCAAAAATATAGATTGTTAAAATTTCGTTAACATTCAAAGATTAGCATCAATACGAATGGTCCATCGAATCCTAAATAACACTGCACCAGCGCCACTTAAGCACTTTGTCCAGTTTACATCTGCTGTGACAACTAGAAACACACGAGCCTCCACCAGGGGGCCGTGTACTGTACCCAGATGTAAAACCTATTTTGCACAATCAGCCTTTTCATATAAAGCGATAAAGAAATGGAACGACCTCACAACAAATTTGAAAAGTCAAACAGATTACTCTTAATTTACAATTGAACTTAATAAGTGGCTTTGGAGCAATCAAAGTTGCTCACATGGTCACTGAGGTGGGCACTATAATTGACATGTCAACTTAATGTGTATTATATTTATGCATGAGAAGATGTTATTGTAAGCTGTGAGGTGTGTCTGTTAAAATCATTGTTGTTTTTACAAATGATGACAGATGTGAACAAGAGCATGTATTGTCTATGTTTGATAATATAAATGAGGTGTGGTTGTAATGAAAAGGCATTTTAAGACTTTTCTTAATTTGATTATATGTTATAGTATAACTGTATAGTTATAATGTTATTGCATGTTTTTGTATCTTTTTAATTTAGGTAACTAGGGACTGCAGGTGGAAATGAGCTATTTGGCTATAACCTGGAGCAGAACATATCTGTCTTTGAGCTTAATGTCTCTGTGCATTGTCCCTTCAAAGAAAGACTCAACTAAACTAAACTAAGTCAAATCGGATCATTGTCTACGACTTACCTGATACATTCATGGCATAGGTGTTGGGTGTCACTGGTATACAACCATAAACAACACTGTGTACAAGTCTAAAAGTGTATCAGTGTTACCTGACAGACATCGGAGCGGATGCCAGTCTTCCAGAATCCCTGGCTGCTGAGCTCCACTGTCACCTCGCGGCGCATGGTGTTCTTCTGACGGATCTTCTGAAGAGCTTCCTGCCAAACAAGTAGTTGGTCTATTATTTATCAATGGTAGCAAAGCCGGCGGGGACAGCACCCATCCTTGGAATACACACCCCAACTCACCACCGCCACCCCAGTACCACGTACCCTCCCTCGCCCCCTTTCATTCCTGCTCTTCTAATGCTCGATATTTACCACCATGGGTCAGAGCCATCGTGTAGAAACTTTAACCGCCAACCCGGACCCAGGGCACGAAAGCATCCCCCCCACACAATTCAGTACATGCATCCACCATGTCAGTGTGCGTGTGTGGTATTCACAATCAACTACCTTCGAGACGCGATCCGCCTCAAATGGAACGCCAGGAATTTATGCCTCGCAGAGGAAATAAGAACAACAAAGGCATGAATAAATAATGCCATCCTACTTTGAACTGCGCATCAAAGTGATCAAGCGCGCCCACACCGCCACCACACTGTACATGTGTGCACCCACACACACGATCTATCCACTGTGTGTGCACGTCTCTGCGAGTGATTGTGTATGTATTCATGGAACATGGTCAAGGGGTCGGCCCGGAGAAATCATGAATTATTATTATTTTATGTATGATGCATGCTGTGTGTTTGGATGAAAAAAAGTGCCTTGCAAACTCTGTCATGTGACAAAATGCTGACACGCCATGGTGTTGTACTTCTACTCATTAACCGTCAGAAAATAAATGGCAAACATTTGGTCAAATATGCCCGCAATGTTTCCTGTGTGACTATTTTTCTTAAAAGTTCACCACATGGCGACGCTGTTATCAAACTCTTAAGTTAAAGAGAAACTGCACTTTTTGGGGAATTGTGCCTATCATTCAGAATCTTTACATAAGACAAGAACATATGTTTTTATTTTTTAATGCATTTTAAATAGTACATAAATGCGATTAAAAGTCTGCTCACAATGGAGCCTACGGGAGTCGCTCTATTCTGCCTATATAGCCCTTAAAAAACATCCAAACAACTCCAATATGGATGAGAGTTGGTGAAAGACTAGCTTGTAGTTTGATTTTATTTAAAAATATATATATACATACCATAAACCTGCTTATCTGTATTCTCAGCTGTTGCTTGCTAGTGAAAGTCACAACTATGGTACCAGGCTAGCCCTAAGAGGTGCTCTCACCCGTCTTAAACCCAAAAGTGAGGTTTTGAAAAACACTGTTATGTATAGGGCAATCACTTACTGGAATCAACTTCCACAATATCTGGTATCAATCACCAGCATAGTGGGTTTTAAGAATAGACTAAGAGGAGAAGTATTGCAGAAAGAGATTATTCTAGATTGTACCTAATGTCATGACTGGTTTTATTGATTATTGACTGTTTTATCGATTATGGGACAAGCAGTAGAAAATGAATGGATGGTACTTTTTCGTCACTTATTTGTCTTTGGTACACTAATGTGTATATTGTAGGCCATTGATTATTTGTTTTATTTTTGAAAAAAAAAAAATATATATATATATACATATATATATATATATAATTGTTTTTCTTTATATTGTTCTTTTTATCTTTGGTATGAACATTATTATGTAAATTTGAAGTTATTGTTTTTTGTTTTTTTTGGTTCTTTGTTGTTGCTATTTTTGCATTACAACATTTTATTATTTGATCATGTTGTACTGCATTGTAATCTTTTGTTTTGTGATTGTGTGATGTTTTTTGCCTGGACCCCAGGAAGAATAGTCTCCACTGCGGTGTAGACTAATGGGGATTCTTAATAAACTAAACTAAACAATAAGGTTTTATATACATGATGTAAGTATATATGTAATGTAGTAACGGGCACATTAATAATATTTAATATTTACATATTTGATCATCAAGTTTTAAAATGCATCACGTCGTTCGCTTTTTACCCCCAACATCACTGATTACTACTCACTGCAGACTTCATGACAGTCAACAAACAAAATAAAACATCACTTAATGTACAATGTCTGCTGTCATTTGGATGCCGATGGATAAAATCCTGTTAAATTTCCCTTTAGATGAAGACTCATAAGCGCCTTTTCGTGTTTTTCTCTGCCATTCCGGGGTCTAAATTGGCTGTCAAAGTGTATCAGCATGTCGGAATATCTCCTTGTCCTATTATCCAGGTGAAAGGCATGATTTATGATCCAGAATAAACTTTCACAAGCTCCGACGCGGGAAAGCAGCTCACCAGCTGATGTCAAAATAGCCACACAAGCTAGTGAACACGGCGCAGCTATAAATAGTTTGTCTGCGTTAGCGCTTAAAATAACAATTTCACTAATACTTGGTTAATATTCAAGTCACGAAATGTAAATAGAGTATTGGTGGCGGTTTTTGAATGGTTACTTATTGGGTTTTACAGGTGGAATATTGGATCCATATTATTTAGAAGTTCAAATGCATTAAAAAAAAAACATTCTTCGTCTTGTCTTTCATAATAATTGTGAACGATAAGCAAATTTAAAAAAAAAAAGTGAGCAGGTCATATCATAAAATAATATAATGTAATAGAAAATATGAATGAAAAATAATATATTGTGTTTGAAAGGGTTACTTTATTATCATTATATATTAGACTTACATTAGTGCTTGATTTGGTCTCAAAATAATGTTGACAATAATATTGTTCATTAGGGCTGTGAATCTTTGGGCACCACACAATTTGATTCTATTCGATTCTTGGGGGTAATGATCCGATTAAGAACAGATTCACGATTTAAAACGATTCTCGATTAAATACTTTTCTAATAACACCTGTTTATCACCTTTTTTGTAAGGGGCGCCGGAAGTTGCAGACCCATCAGCGATCATGTTCTGTCTCCCTGTAATGTTTGTCTGCTCTTGAATGGGATTGTGCTGAAAATCTTAATTTAGTTAATAAAGTACTTCTGATTCCTTCATAAAATAGATAAACAATGTTGATTCATTTTTATATTACTTAAAAGAAAACTAGTTTTGTTTAATGAAATGCTTCCAAACATTTAATCAAGTCATATACAAATAAGGCAACAAGAGAAGTACCCAACATTATTCTTTTCTAAAGTAAATCTGTACCACAAATAGATGCATCTACATAAACAATATGATTTTCCTGAGTGGCTGAACTGTAAAGATTTAAAATAAAATAATAGTTTTCGGGTTTTTTGTTTGTTTTTGGGGAGGGTATTTTTATTTTTATTTTTTAATTGATTTTAGACTTTTTTTTAAATCAATTAAGAATTGTTACAAATAAGAATCCCGATTAATTCTAAAAAAAAATTTTGGACACTCCTATTTATACACAATATATTGTCCATGCCTACCTGTAACTTTAGGGTGCATAGCTCAACCATCACCAAATTTAAAACACACTTTTAGGGGACTGACAAGCACATGAGCGTACAAATTTGAGCAAGACTCGTTTAAAAACATGGCCACACAGGGGGGGACTCAGCAACTAATTCTTCATAAGTCATTTGTCTAATGATTATTTAAAATGTGAGCATATCTGTGTTGCGTGTGCTCGCCTGTCTTCTACAGCATTTTGATAACAACCCATGGCGTGCTGATAGAGACGCCGCCAAAGTCCTGATTGCGGTGGGGATACTTATTCAAATGAGAGATGAGACAATAAAAAGAAGATAAAAAACAAAAGAAGCGCTACAAGCTGCCTTGACAAGTCCCTTTGTGCGTTTCTATTAAATCACATAATATTACGGTACTGCAGGCGGAATAGAACAATAGAACTAAGTAACACACCTGTCGTGTGTTCCAGTGTGCATGTAGAGTATATTCCTGCTTCTGTAATTGCTGCGGTGCAAGTTGACAGTAGGACACTTAGATACTGAAGGTTGGGGAGCTACTTGGGAAAACAGCTAATTTAGTCCAAGTTCTTGTTCCTTATTGGTGTTAACTGTCACCAGAGAGCGAGTAGTAAGTGTACGCGCTGGAGGGAAGAGGGTGGATTGAGTACATGTACACCACTTAAACTACAACCACTACAACTTTTTCACCCCCGTTGCTGCTAAATACTTTCACACTCAAGGCTGAGCCGGTGAGTGTGCACCTTGTGTACATTACTGTATACAAAAGCACTTAGTTTAGTCACACGCTGAATGATAATGAAGTGGGTTCAAGAGAGAGCAACAATAATTCACTGAAAAGAGATCCGATGTGCTCAGGTGCTTAAGGTCAGTTGTTCTCAAACTTTTTCACCAAGTACCACCACAGAAAAAACTTGGCTGTCCAAGTACCACCATAATGACCAATATCAAAATACAGTAGCGTAGTAGGCTTGAATATTCATTAAAAACAAGGCAGATGTTTCATTCAACAAGTATATTTAATATTTTTTGGCCACTGTAACATTACACACAGTTTGAACTGTAATGTCATCTGGTGTAACACCTTCCCTACCTACCTTCACAAATTAGAATCCATGCAAAAGAAAACCATACGGGCCCTGTCATGGTCCAAGTTTAATGCCCCCACTCGACATCTATTCCATAATTATCATCTCCTAAGACTGACAGAGTGCAATATTTATCACAATGCTTGTCTAACCTATCAAGTCATCCACAGGCTGAATCTTAGGCTCTGTAGCTTGGTTCCTATCTATCATCCCCAGCATGCCCACAACACTCGTAACTTAGATCTGATATCAGGTAAACATCGTCTACTGGCTTGTACTGCTCGAAGTGTTGTATGCAGGGGACCAAAGATTTGGAACCTGCTTGATGAGAGCCTCAGGATGCTGTATTCATTCTCCAACTTCAAAAATAATCTGAAATCATACCTATTAACCACCTATCTCTAATGCCTCATGTGGGGTAGACTACTGTTGGGTTTTGCATGGTTGAATGAATGTATGTATGTATGTGCATGCTTGCTTTAGTATTAGTACTATTATTTTGTGTTTATCATACAGCGTTTTTTGTGCTTGCTACCATGTTTCAGCATTCCATGTATATACTGTCCTCTGGACCTCCTGCCAAAAGCTTCTTCTAGCTTATTTGGGGGACCCTTTCACTTACCACCATCCTTAAATGATATTCACTACTATTGTAATTGTTCTATGGTATTGTGAATAAAACTTGAAACTTGGAAAAAAACAAAAACAAAAAAAACAACAAAAAAAACAGGAACACTGTGTTTGAAAATAGGAAATAAAACAATGTACTTTAATCAAGTGAGTCTTTGGCGTACGACGAGATGTTTAAGAGAGTATGGCCAACTACAAAAATAGGCGCCATGACTGCTGCTAAGGACGTGTGCGGCTGTGTCCGGATGTATGCAATTGAGAACAATAATAGCACATGCAACACAGTAGGGGTGAATGTATTGACACATGTTCACTCTTGTTTGTGGCGCATCAGGAGTAGAAGACTCACGCAATGTAGTGTCCTCCTTTTTCACATGACTGTATGAAAACATGGCACACAAGTGCTGGTGATGCTTTGTTAGAGAGTAAGGTTTTGTTTTTAGTAGGGCTGGCGAAGTTCATTCTTCAACTCTTGCGATTCATCACAAAACATTAGTAATAACGTATAAACACAGATTAATTGGGCAATTTATTTTGACTCTATTCCTTTGCCTGAACTGTAGATAGTTCCCTGAAAGGTGGAGCAGGTTGCTTTGCCGTCAGCATTGATAGGAAGTTTACTTACAAAAACTAATTACTTACTCTGTACTTTCCCCCAAAAGTAATTGATTTCTTAACGGAACTATTAGATATAAATAATTAGTACGAATGGGATGTTTTACTTTTTTTTCCCCCAACTTTCATATATGTGTGTGTATCTGGTGTATGCATTTGGAATAAGTCTCATGAGGGAAAAGTGCGTGAATATGAGTCTTGGAAAGGTGTTGCCTGTAGCTAAGTAAAGCGTAAAGTCAACAAGAGCGTGCTCATTGGCTGGTTTAGCTCAGCATTGGTAGTGTGCGGACTGGAAGGACATTGTTAACTATCAGTGAAAACAATCGACAGGCCCTACCATCAACAGTGATTAATTTTGCGTCAATGGCTGCGTCTCTCATTGTCCACAAACGGGGTATTGTAAGATTATTATTGATGATGATTGTCACTTTATTGAATGTTTGTTATTCCCCCATAGTATTAGTAGCGCACCCGTGTGTGTGTGTGTTTGTGTGAGTGCATGTGGTGGCAACCACTTTCATTAGTGAACTAGATAGATAGATAGATAGATAGATAGATAGATAGATAGATAGATAGATAGATAGATAGATAGATAGATAGATAGATAGATAGATAGATAGATAGATAGATAGATAGATAGATAGATAGATAGATAGATAGATAGATAGATAGATGGATAGATGGATAGATGGATAGATAGATAGTACTTTATTGATTCCTTCAGGAGAGTTCCCTCAGGAAAATTAAAATTCCAGCAGCAGTGTACAGAATTGAGATCGAATTTTAAAAAGTAAATAATGGGGGTATAAATGGAAACAAAATAGAAAAATATTACAGTAGAATAAAAACAAAAAGCATCAATGAGAATACAAATATAACAGTAAAATAAGAATATAACAAGAGAAACTAGGCATTAGTGACCATCTTATGAAAACGTATTACACTGTTATTGTTTTGCATCCCCCGTCATTCTAATACCCCCCTCCCTCCCAGAGAGGAGTTGTACAGTCTAATGGCGTGTGGGACAAAGGAGTTTTTTAGTCTATTAGTCCTGCACTTCAATGGATCCTCAATTTGCAAACTCCTTTATTTGCAAACTTTTCGATACACAAACTTTTAGATTGAACCAAATGTGCGTCTGTGTGCGAAACATATCTCGATGTATGAACGTTTCATTCATTCATCATTTTGTTTGCCACTGGAAGCCATAAGGCGCGGCCATTTTTGGGATGTCATGCAGGCAGCCACCTTTGCGAGGCGGAGCCCCCCATGTCACATTATGTTACTCAGCCGGCACCTCTCAGTGCTTCATAGCGTGTTTTGTCTATTTTGCTTACTCAATATGGGTCCATAAAAGGCAACAAACCTTCCTGGAAAGAAAGAAGGAATCTCTACGTACTTCGACATAGAGAGGCGGGGGAACCCACACATACGGTCCCTCCTTTTTTCTGCGGTCGTCATCTGCTGTTCACGAACAACAAAGTAAAAAGTATTTGACTTTTTTTTGTAATTATTGTAGCAACATGGTGGTCAACGTATTTGAGAGCACCAAAGGGAATTTTGTGTGTGCGCGCGCTTTGACAGTATTAGGTGGTTGTGTTGATTTGATGATAAAGAGATTGTTGATCCATTACCCCCTTGCTATGTTTAATAATACATACACACACATATCTACACTCACACACAAATATATACATATTGTTTTATATTATATATATATACATATATATATATATATATATATACATACATATATATATATACACACACACACTACCGTTCAAAAGTTTGGGGTCACATTGAAATGTCCTTATTTTTGAAGGAAAAGCACTGTACTTTTCAATGAAGATAACTTTAAACTAGTCTTAACTTTAAAGAAATACATTCTATACATTGCTAATGTGGTAAATGACTATTGTAGCTGCAAATATCTGGTTTTTGGTGCAATATCTACATAGGTGTATAGAGGCCCATTTCCAGAAACTATCACTCCAGTGTTCTAATGGTACAATGTGTTTGCTCATTGGCTCAGAAGGCTAATTGATGATTAGAAAACCCTTGTGCAATTATGTTCACACATCTGAAAACAGTTTAGCTCGTTACAGAAGCTACAAAACTGACCTTCCTTTGAGCCGATTGAGTTTCTGGAGCATCACATTTGTGGGGTCAATTAAACGTTCAAAACGGCCAGAAAAAGAGAACTTTCATCTGAAACTCGACAGTCTATTCTTGTTCTTAGAAATGAAGGCTATTCCACAAAATTGTTTGGGTGGCCCCAAACTTTTGAACGGTAGTATATATATATATATATATATATATATATATATATATATATATATATATATATATATATATATATATATATATATATATATATATATATATATATATATATATATATATACATACATATATATATACATATTGTTTGACACACACCGTATTTTTCGGACTATAAGCCGCACTTAAAATCCTTTTATTTTCTCAAAAATCATCCGGTGCGCCTAATGTACGGGATAATTCTGGTTGTGCTTACTAACCTTGAAGCAATTGTATTTGGTACATGGTGTAATAAGTGTGACCAGTAGATGGTAGTCACACATAAGAGATACGTGTAAACTGCAATATGACGCCAGTAAACAACACCAAAACTTTAATTGTTCCATTGAGAATATAAAACATTACACATGGCTCTCAAAAATCTGTCAAAATGTTCTAGTTCGACTTTGGTAAGCTATGAAGGCGCACTGCTTGGATTGTCGGCGCATTACGGCTACCGTAGTCAGACGTACGTGTATTATAACGGTGTGTGTATAAGGGCCGTAAAATGGCACCCAGACATATTATCTGGCGTTTTGTTTTGCAATACTATGCAAATCCAACTTTTCTTACCTTCTGGTACCTGCTGATCTGTATTTGGATCTGCATAAGTCCTGAAAATGTACCCGTGTCCGCCATTGTAGTCCGTGCCGACACCGTAGTAGATAAGCTTCGTTTTCTCTATCTTCTTGTTATGGGGCATTCATCCTCCGCCGTTGTCTTTTCTAATATAAAGTAGCGCAAAGTTCTCACTGTCAATAGACTGACTATGGAAGCACTAAAAACATACCGGTGTAGTGTGTTTACATAATTCACCACGGAACTTTAGTTATTAGAGAGTTCCGGTTGGACGGTTTTTCACGGGACATATTTCCGGTGTTGTTGTTGCACTAGTGAACTCAGTTATCTAAGTAAAGTCTGAATGTCATTAAAACAGTTGGCCCCATTGTTTGACACTTATTCCACTCCCGTCCTTGCACGCGACACCACTAATACAAAGATTACGAAGAGAAGACGCTGTCAAAGTGGAGCCACGTAAATAAGACCGCCCACAAAACGACGCATCCTGAAGCGACTGTCAGAAAGAGGCTTGAAGATGATCTGTAAAACATCATCTATGCAACATTTTGACCAAACCATTAAATGTTATGTAGACCATAAGGTAGTGTTTTAAATTGAGAAAACAATGATAATATGACGTAGGCGGGGGTATCATGAGGGGGCTTGCCTAAGGACCCTTACTGGATGATGTTTTTGTCCCAACCGGGATTCGAACCCCAGTCTCCCGTGTCTATCAAACATCTGAAGCCTCAGTCCAGAGGAGCGCAGTCCTAGGAACAGCCAAGATACTGCGCATAACCCTCAAACTCCCAGGCCTCTGGTAAAGGACCCGAGCTTGTGGATGACACAGATACCACCCCACCAGGGTGAGAAGGAGAGATTTTTTATATTGTAATGTTTGTCTGTGTTGGCCCTGCGATGAGGTGGCGACTTGTCCAGGGTGTACCCCGCCTACACATACAGTACAGGTCATCTATATTTTCATGACTATTTACATTGTATATTGTCATTGAAGATATCAAAACTAAGAATGAACACATGTGGAGTTATGTACTTAACAAAAAAAGGTGAAATAACTGAAAACATGTTTTATATTCTAGTTTCTTCGAAATAGCCACCGTTTGCTCTGAGTACTCCTTCGCACACTCTTAGCATTCTCTCGATGAGCTTCAAGAGGTAGTCACCTGAAATGGTTTTCACTTCACAGGTGTGCTTGAAGCTCATCGAGAGAATGGCAAGAGTGTGCAAAGCAGTAATCAGAGCAAAGGGTGGCTATTTAGAAGAAACTAGAACATAAAACATGTTTTCAGTTATTTCCCTTTTTTTTTTTAAGTACCGGTACATAACTCCACGTGTTCATTCATAGTTTTGATGCCTTCAGTGACAATCTACAATGTAAATAGTCATGAAAATAAAGAAAACGCATTGAATCAGAAGAAGGTGTGTCCAAACTTTTGACCTGTACTGTATTTATATATACACACACCCACACACACATATGTGTGTTATACCTACTGTGTTTGTGTGTGTGTCTGTGTGACAGAAACTCCCAAGTTTTGAACAAATGATGTGCATTTAAGTAAAAAATATTTCTGGATGACAATACAACAATAATAAAATTGCATTTGAGTCCAAATATCAGGGTCTTTTTTTTTTTTTAGATGAATTAAAATGATGCACGCAAAAGTGTGATTAATTACGTGTGTTTTACCAGCATGAATAAATGTCTTGGCAACAAGCAACATTCCAAGTGTCTTCCCTGAGCTCACCTCTCTCTGCATCAGCTTCTGCTTGTCCAGTTGCTTGACTTTGGGGCTGTTGGCCAGCAGGTGGCGCAGTTTCACATAGCTCTTCCATAGCTTCTGGTACCTGGCAAGAAAATGAAAGGAGGCGAGCAACACATCAATATTTCATCCTGCAGCCCGCCCGTTATTAAACTTCATTTGAGAGCTGCCCGCAGATATGTCCGCGTTTGATGCTTTTGTTTCAGGGCGGCAGGCAGCAAAGGTTGCGTGTTTGCAGCCGTTTGAACTCCGAGTAGAGTTCACTTGCATTTTTTTGGGCGCTGGCCCAACCGGCGACACCACATCTACCTCGTTTTCATGTGCTACAAAGCTTCATTGTCTTTGCGCTCATTTGCATGTGAAAAGAGTGCGGGCGTTATCGGCAAGGTGACACGAAGCCACCCCGCCGGCCACCATGAGGCCGAACCCCCTCCCCCGCACTTTTCAATCAGGCCTTCTGATTGATGCACTGAGTGTGACCGTTCTGCTCCCATTCAGCAGACTTTCTGCTCATTTACCCAGAATTATTCAATTATGATTGGTGGGGCGAGTTAAGGTGGTGCGGCTTGGACGATCGGACAGAGTGAAAGGGCGAGAGACTTAGCAATGAAGAGGGGGCGAGAGAAAGAGAAGGAAGGGAAAGGATAGAAGAATTATAGAGCTTTAATACCGGGGACTTCATTAGAGACTGAGGCGAGGGAATGAGATGGCTTTACGGCGGCGATTATCAGCACGCCGCCACCTCTGCACTGAGGCGTCCTGAGCGGAAAAGGAGACGGAGAGGAGGAAGACGAATATCCATCCTGGGAGGTCTGCGTGTCTCCATTCTGCGCCAATGACCTTTCCAAAGCTCTCTGCGCTCCCCAAGCTTCATTAGCATATGCTTGCTCTTCCCCTGCACACCTCCGCTGACACACCATGTTATTAGTGTCGCGTCTGAGCCATTGTTTATACCGTATAGACGTGACTATAAGGCACAACAAGTGTCTTTGTCAAGACTCCTTTCAAAGCTGCTGTCAATCTGGGGGACGCGACCACGATAAGCCTTTACTGACGGTCACTCTGGGTGCGCCATCTGCGTACTTTACTCTCACTAATACCCTATTTCTCAGCTACTCTACAGTCGTTTGGTGAGCCGTTTTTAGTCTCACCATTATCTTAAAGCAGGCGTCATAACTTCTCCGTTTGCTGACTTGGCAACCTTTTGACAAACACTTTTCCTGTAAAATACCAAAATTCGGTTCTAACGTGAACAGTAGCAACCAGTTCAAAAGAAGAAGCAGCTATGTGTGACTCATTTCGCTGATAAATAGGGCTGGGGACGATATGGCTGAAAACTATCACGATATAAGTGTTTTGTATCAGTCGATATCGTTAATTATTTATATTTTTTATGACCTACTGAAAACAGAACCAGGAAAAAAATAGAATAAATGCAAACTAGAGATGTCCGAAAATGGCTTTTTTGCCGATATTCCGATATTGTCCAACTCTTAATTACTGATTCTGATATCAACGGATACAGATATATACAGTTGTGGAATTGACACATTATTATGCCTAATTTTGTTGTGATGCCCCGCTGGATGCATTAAACAATGTAACAAGGTTTTCCAAAATAAATCAACTCAAGTTATGGAAAAAAATGCCAACATGGCACTGCCATATTTATTATTGAAGTCACAAAGTGCATTATTTTTTTGAACATGCCTCAAAACAGCAGCTTGAAATTTGGGACATGCTCTCCCTGAGAGAGCATGAGGAGGTTGAGGTGGGCGGGGCGGGGTTGAGGTGTAAGTGTGTGTGTGTGGGGCGGGGGGTATTTGTTCTGTTGTGTTTATGTTGTGTTACAGTGCGGATGTTCTCCCGAAATGTGTTTGTCATTCTTGTTTGGTGTGGGTTCACAGTGTGGCGCATATTTGTAACAGTGTTAAAGTTGTTTATACGGCTACCCTCAGTGTGACCCGTATGGCTGTTGACCAAGTATGCCTTGCATTCACTTGTGTGTGTGAAAAGCCGTAGATATTATGTGACTGGGGCGTCACGCAAAGGCAGTGCCTTTAAGGTTTATTGGCGCTCTGTACTTCTCTCTATGTCCGTGTACACAGCGGCGTTTTAAAAAGTCATAAAGTTTACTTTTTGAAACCGATACCGATAATTTTGAAACAGATCCTGATAATTTCCGACATTACATTTTAAAGCATTTATCGGCCGATATCGGCAGTCCGATATTATCGGACATCTCTAATGCAAACATTTTTATTTCAAATGTAACCTTTTTCTGATTATAATTCTCAGCCACCAAGGCAGAAAGGACAGGAAAAATCACACAACCATGGAAAACAATTAATGTAAGCAAAATTGTAAAATCATACAGAACACTTAACTATAAGGTCTTAAAATGAAAGTGCAAAAATAAGGAGTATGTAATAATAAAGTGTAAGAAAATAGTGCAAAGTATTCAAATGTAAACATAGAGAAAGCAGAGAAGAACTATTGTCAGCAGGTTTAGTGCCAGGAAGTTATAGCTGTGCTCTTAAGGGTGAGCCTGGCTAAGGTGGTGTGGTATTACCGGTTTTGGTGGGGACGAGCGCCTTGCATAAATTACAGTAAGGCTGTGACTCTTTGGGCACCACACAATGCGATTTGATTCTTGGGAGTGTCAATTTGATCCAGAATCAGAATCAGAAATACTTTATTAATTCCTGAGGGGAAATTAAGATTTTCAGCACAATCCCATTCAAGATCAGACAAACATTACAGGGAGACAGAACCGGATCGCTGACGGGTCTGCCAACTTCCGGCGCCCCTTACAAAAAAGGTGAGATACAGGTAAAAGACATTAAAAGAGCAGAGCTGATGCAACCAGCCACTTCTACATACAGCTAAGAATAAAAAGTAAAAGAAACATATACACAATGGTGGCCTCTGCGGTGTTCCACGCCATCGTCTCTGGGGTGGAGGGAGCATGGCCAGAGACAGGAGCAGACCCAACAAAGCAACGAAGAGAGTCGACTCCACTTTCGGCCGCCCACTAACTCCCGATTCAAAACGATTCAAACCGATCCCCGATTCAAAATCCATACTTTTTAATAACATTTGGTGTCAGTTATGTGATTAACTACATTCCTACATAAAATAGATACAGATGTGATACATTTCTGGTTTTGTTTAATAAAATTCTACCAAAATATTTAATAAAATCAAATACAACTACAAAAGTATCCCACGCTTCTCTTTACTAAAGTAAATCTGTACAGCAGATATGGACATCTACATCAACAACATGATTTGCCTGAGTGGCTGGACAGGGCAGGACAGGACAGACATATATATTTGAAAAAACAAAACATTTTAGATTATTTTTTTTAATCAATTGAGAATCGTTACAAATAAGAATCGCGGTTTATTTGGAAATCGATTGTTGTTTACGTCCCTAAATGACAGAGACCACATTGGTCTGACTACGGTCGGTTTTAAAAAATCCAAAAAACTGCCATAATGTCAAGGTGACTTTTCCTGTTCTACCCACAATCTCTCTGCACTGTGCAGCACTCATTTTTACTTACTCTTCTCACTCAAGAATCGACCGTGAGACAAG
Organism: Entelurus aequoreus; assembly: GCF_033978785.1. Lineage (NCBI taxonomy): Eukaryota > Metazoa > Chordata > Actinopteri > Syngnathiformes > Syngnathidae > Entelurus > Entelurus aequoreus. The sequence goes on along the minus strand of NC_084745.1, from coordinate 13,629,953 downwards.
AAGTCGCAACCAAACTTGATACTGTTACATGATTGGTTGTTAGCGTGTCACGCCTACTGATCAGTGATCACTTCCTGCGTTGCTCGGTTACCAAAGATCGAGTGCCTTTGTTCATCCAGCCAACCTTGTTTCGCAACTTCCCTTTTTTTTCCAACAAAAAAAAAAAATCTGACTTGTTATCGAACGCATTTTTTATTGATATCGATTACATGTCTATTGCAATGTATATTGATATTTTATCGCCCCGCCCTCGTGCTAAATTATTGCAAATTTCCCCAACTGCAACAACTACCTGACATTGATATTGTGCAAGTAACATCTTTAATATGACTAAAATCAAGAGTAAGATTATTAATTCAGTGTTGCTATTTGAGTAGATCCCGAGCCCCTCTGTCGTGGAAAAGTTGTGCCCCGATGAAAAAGGTTAAGAAGACCTGCTCTACTCTAATAGCAAACAAAGTTGCTGAAAAGGAACTTGTCTTGTCACTTCTACACTGCATGATTGATTGATTGAGACTTTTATTAGTAGATTGCACAGTACAGTACATATTCCGTACAAGTGACCACTAAATGGTAACACCCGAATAAGTTTTTCAACTTGTTTAAGTCGGGGTCCACGTTAATCAATTCATGGTATAAATATATACTATCAGCATAATACAGTCATCACACAAGTTAATCATCAGAGTATATACATTGAATTATTTACATTATTTACAATCCGGGGGGTGGGATGTGGAGAGGGTTAGGGCGGGGGGTTAGGTTGGGTTGATATCAGCACTTCAGTCATCAACAATTATATAATCTGAGAAATGGACATTGATGACTGCAACTCCCCTGCCTTTGTGGATTATTTTCAGTACTTGTAATTATTTCCTTTGTGCAAGGCAGCTGCTGCCATTCATAACTTGCAAGAGATGCGAATGCCTTCATTAAATTTGAGCGAACCTGCAGTGGCTTTTGACTTTTTGATTTTTTTTTGAGTCTCTGCTTCCTTTTAGTATGACATGTGTCCGTTAATAACTTGTGAGGAACGATCGCAATGAGTCATTCTATGACTTTATAACAGGGGTGTCCGGAGTACTGAAAGTCAAAGCATGAGGGGGCCATTTTGATACTTTTTTTTTTGTATAGTATTGCTAAGAACACTGTGTATATATTTAAAGACAGAACTTTGTGTCAGATTTGTGGGGAATCAATTATTTTTCATTTCCGTAATGTATTTCAAACATACACAAAAAACTACCTATCCAACACAATATCATCAACTGAAAAATCAATAGTACGTTAAAAAGAGAATTTAAAAGAGAAAAAATAAAAATGGTGTGTGTCCAAAATGGAGCAGGAAGAAGCAAAAATAATGTCCTGCCTCATCACTCAAGTGTAATGATAATTATCTGATTCGTTGTCAACAATACAATACATAATGACCTAGTATAACAAAATTTTGTACATAACTACGGGTGACAAAGTGTATTATTTGTTTTTAGTATCAAAAAGATTAGAGATGTCCGATAATATCGGCAGTCCGATATTATCGGCCGATAAATGCTTTAAATTGTAATATCAGAAATTATCGGTATCGGTTTCAAAAATATTTATCAGTATCAGTTTCAAAAAGTAAAATGTATGACTTTTTAAAACGCAGCTGTGTACACGGACGTAGGGAGAAGTACAGAGCGCCAATAAACCTTAAAAGGCACTGTCTTTGCGTGCCGGTCCAGTCACATAATATCTACGGCTTTTCACACACACAAGTGAATACATGCATACTTGGTCAACATCCATACAGGCCACACTGAGGGTAGCCGTATAAACAACTTTAACACTGTTACAAATATGCGCCACACTGTGAATCCACACCAAACAAGAAAGACAAACACATTTCAGGAGAACATCCGCACCGTAACACAACATAAACACAACAGAACAAATACCCAGAACCCCTTGCAGCACCTAACTCTTCTGGGACGCTACAATATACACCCCCCGCCCCCCCCCCCCCCCAACCTCCTCATGCTCTCTCAGGGAGAGCATGTCCCAAATTCCAAGCTGCTGTTTTGAGGCATGTTAAAAAAAATAATGCACTTTGTGACTTCAATAATAAATATGGCAGTGCCATGTTGGCATTTTTTTCCATAACTTGAGTTGATTAATTTTGGAAAACCTTGTTACATTGTTTAATGCATCCAGCGGGGCATCACAAAAAAATTAGGCATTATAATGTGTTAATTCCACGACTGTATGTATCGGTTGATATCGGAATCGGTAATTAAGAGTTGGACAATATCGGAATATCTGATACCGGCAGAAAAGCCATTATCGGACATCACTAAAAAAGATGTATTCATTCTTTTTTTGTGTGTATTTCAACAATATGTTGCGAGCTGCAGCCCGCAATTGGCCCGAGGGTCACACTTTGCTTTAAAAAATGTTGCCCCATGGATGTGTGTGTGTAAATGCAATCATGCCACCGCCTGGCCCAGAGGTTTGTGCCGAGAGGGGGGGTTGCCAGACTTGGGCAGAGATCACATGACCCAAGGGTGTTGGACGTTGGGTATAAAATGGGCCTAAGCGTGTTACGATTGGCTCGCTGTGAGTACGTCACGCATGCTGCTGATGCTTCGTCTGAAGCTTTCGGTCTGTGGCATGGCCGCCATCGGCAGCATCGCGTGGCCTCTTGACACGCATCATTAGCGGCGACGTAAAAGTCTTAACACCGATCTTTTACGAGGACCCTTCCTGCATCCACTAATGACGTCCCAGTCCATCCATAAATTTGTCGCCTGTGCCACTTTGAGGAGTTCGACATGGCGGCCGGAGATGAAAGCGCTCAAAGGGCAGGCGGCCGAGACGCGGCGGCGAGGGGTGAGGACACGAGTGAGTCAAGGGGAGGAAGCGCCTGTGTTAGTCCTCGCTAACAGTCGTCCTCATGTTAGCATCTACAAACCCAGTTTCCATATGAGTTGGGAAATTGTGTTAGATGTAAATATAAATGGAATACAGTGATTTGCAAATCCTTTTCAACCCATATTCAATTGAATGCACTACAAAGACAAGATATTTGATGTTAAAACTCATAAACTTTATTTTTTTTTTGCAAATAATAATTAACTTAGAATTTCATGGCTGCAACACATGCCAAAGTAGTTGGGAAAGGGCATGTTCACCACTGTGTTACATGGCCTTTCCTTTTAACAACACCCTGTAAACGTTTGGGAACTGAGGAGACACATTTTTGAAGCTTCTCAGGTGGAATTCTTTCCCATTCTTGCTTGATGTACAGCTTAAGTTGTTCAACAGTCCGGGGGTCTCTGTTGTGGTATTTTAGGCTTCATAATGCGCCACACATTTTCAATGGGAGACAGGTCTGGACTACAGGCAGGCCAGTCTAGTACCTGCACTCTTTTACTATGAAGCCACGTTGATGTAACACGTGGCTTGGCATTGTCTTGCTGAAATAAGCAGGGGCGTCCATGGTAACGTTGCTTGGATGACAACATACAGTTATGTTCATAATAATAGCAGTGTGTTTAAAAAGCTGTGTAAACCTCAAAATTCTTCAAATAAATTGTATTTTAATGAACACAAATGCATTGGAGAGACTGCACATTCAATTTCAAAGCCAGAAAATTGGAAAAAAGTAATTCAATTTGACAATATTTTACAGAAAGTCAAGAAATATAAAACAAAAAAATAGCAGTGTTGACATCTTTCTTTATAAAACTCAAATGTACTGTATAAACTAAGAAAGGCTTGCAGATTCAACTTTCCTTAGAGTTATTAACTATAATTTAGTTGCATAACCTCGGTTTCTGATAACTGCTTCACATCTGTGGCACATGGAGTCGACAGGTATTGCAGCCCAGGACAATTGTACTACGTTCCACAATTCCTCTGCATTTTTTGGTTTTGCCTCATGAACAGAATTCTTTATGTCAGCCCACAAGTTTTCAATGGGATTAAGGTTCAGGGATTGTGCTGGCCACTCCATTACTTGAACTCTGTTTGTCTGGAACCATGATTTTACTTGCTTGCTGGTGTGTTTGGGGTCATTGTCTTGTTGAAATACCCATTTCAAGGGCATTTCCTCTTCAGAATACGGCAACATGACTTCTTCCAGTATTCTGATGTACTAAAACTGATCCATGATCCCTGGTATGCGATAAATAGGACCAACACCATAGTACGAGAAACATCCCCATATCATGATGCTTGCACCACCATGCTTCACCGTCTTCACTGTGTACTGGGGCTTGAATTCAGTGTTTGCAGGACGTCTGACAAACTGTCTGTGGCCCTTAGACCCAAAAAGAACAATCTTACTCTCATCAGTCCCCAAATTTTAGGCCATTTCTTTTTAGGCCAGTCAATGTGTTTTTTGGCAAATTGTAACCGCTTCAGCACACGTCTTTTTTTTTTAAACAATGGGACTTTGCGGGGGTTTATTGCTGCTAGCTTGGCTTCACATAGACGTGGTCTGATTGTTACAGTACTCACAGGCCATCTTAGATCTTCTTTGATCGTCCTGGAGCTGATCATTGGCTGAGCCTTTGCCATTTTGGTTATTCTCCGATCCATTTCAATAGTCGTTTTTCTTTTTGTTCCTCGTCTTTTTGGTTTTGGCTGCCATTTTAAAGTGTTTGATATCATTTTAGCTAAACAGCCTATAATTTTCTGCACTTCCTTATAGGTTTTCCCCTCTTTTATTAAATTCTTAATCAAAGAACACTCTTCTTCTGAACAGTGTCTTCAACGACCCATTTTACACTGTTTTTCCAAGGACAAATGCACAGCCAGCATATGCAGCGTCAGTTGCCTTGATCCTAAAATAAGGGCCACTTGTTTAACATATTTTTTTTTACACATAATCAATGATGTCACTTATGGAACGCAGCACTGCTATTTTTTTGAACACGACCCTTTCAGTAAATGATTCAGTTTCACAGAATCAGCAGCATGCACATCATTCCTGTTGGGTCTGTTGGTTTTCTATACCTTTACTAAACCTTCTAGAAACTTACTTGCAGTGTAGAAGTTGAAATTCTAACAAAAACAGTGATTTATCTTGCTAGTGATGTGGGACTGCTATTATCTTGCTCCAAAACCTGTATGTACCTTTCAGCATTAATGGCGCCTTCACAGATGTGTAAGTTACCCATGTCTTGGGCACTAATACACCCCCATACCATCACAGATGCTGGCTTTTCAACTTTGCGCCTATAACAATCCGGATGGTTCTTTTCCTCTTTGGTCCGGAGGACACGACGTCCACAGTTTCCAAAAACAATTTGAAATGTGGACTCGTCAGACCACAGAACACTTTTCCACTTTGTATCAGTCCATCTTAGATGAGCTCAGGCCCAGCGAAGCCGACGGCGTTTCTGGGTGTTGTTGATAAACGGTTTTCGCCTTGCATAGGAGAGTTTTAACTTGCACTTACAGATGTAGCGACCAACTGTAGTTACTGACAGTGGGTTTCTGAAGTGTTCCTGAGCCCATGTGGTGATATCCTTTACACACTGATGTCGCTTGTTGATGCAGTACCGCCTGAGGGATCGAAGGTCACGGGCTTAGCTGCAGTGATTCTGAACCCTTTGATGATATTACGGACCGTAGATGGTGAAATCCCTAAATTCCTTGCAATAGCTGGTTGAGAAAGGTTTTTCTTAAACTGTTCAACAATTTGCTCACGCATTTGTTGACAAAGTGGTGACCCTCGCCCCATCCTTGTTTGTGAATGACTGAGCATTTCATGGAATCTACTTTTATACCCAATCATGGCATCCACCTGTTCCCAATTTGCCTGTTCACCTGTGGGATGTTCCAAATAAGTGTTTGATGAGCATTCCTCAACTTTATCAGTATTTATTGCCACCTTTCCCAACTTCTTTGTCACGTGTTGCTGGCATCAAATTCTAAAGTTAATGATTATTTGCAACAAAAAAAAAGTTTATTAGTTTGAACATCAAATGTTGTCTTTGTAGCATATTCAACTGAATATGGGTTGAAAATGATTTGCAAATCATCGTATTCCGTTAATATTTACATCTAACACAATTTCCCAACTCATATGGAAACGGGGTTTGTACTTCAAGAAGACTTTTTTTCCCTCCATGTAGCATCTCAACTCCTCCAGGACGTCAGCTCTGATGATCTTATACACTGCTTTTGTTAATTATGCAGCAGCACAGTGCACTATCCCCTCCTGCGGCCTCAAGTTGTACACACAAAACATTACTATGCGCAGAAAATAAACTGCGGCGGTGGCGGCGACACCCGATGGAAGAGATCCCGGCACTCGTGACGACGCATGCGAAAATGTCACGCTGCGTGTCTCCTCAGCCGTCTATTCCCTTTTCCAATCTATCGAGTCTGTTTCGCAAACGCCACACTCAACCTCCTCGCGGTGCGACGCGCGGGGGAAGCAGGGAGCCGGCGTTCGGGGAGACCACTGGTGAATGAGGAGGGGCGGGTACAAAGCTTGGGAGCTAAAAAGGAGCTGGATGACATTTATGTTGGGTTTTATGAAATACAGTACATTTGGAATTCAGAACACATTCCTGAAGTCTATAAGAAGATGTGCTGAATGTTCCATCAAAGACAATTCTGTCATTCAAACATCATCTAAGTACAGTATGAGTCTGTGTGTGTGTGTGTGTGTGTGTGTGTGTGTGTGTGTTAGGGGGTTGAACAAACATGTGCACAGCTGCGCAGCGTAGCAGAGCCAATTATTAGAAGTAAAGGAGGTCGATAACCAATTTTTTAAGCTGATATTGATTTGTAGTAAAAGGTATTTAAAAATGAATAGTATATGTCAGTAAACAGCTGGACACGGCTTTAAAGGGGAACTGCATTTTTGGGGGGAATTTTGCCTATCGTTCACAATTAATTATGAAAGACAAGAACACATGTTATTTTTAGGATTTTAAAGATGATAAAAAAAACGCTTGAAAGATGCGGCTAATGTGACCTCCAAAGCCTCTAAAACAACTTCAAAACCCTCCATTAACGTTTTATATACACACTGCAAGTATTATATCATGTAGTATTAGACACCTTCATAACAATATGCAATATGTTTATATACGTACACACTGTAAGTATACTGTATATATAATGTAGTAACAGACACCTTCATAACAATATGTGATATGTTTTATATACACACTGCAAGTATATATATAATGTAGTAACAGACACCTTCATAACAATATGTAATATGTTTTATACACACACTGTAAGTATATATATAATGTAGTAACAGACACCTTCATAACAATATGTAATATGTTTTATATACACACTATAAGTATATATATAATGTAACAGACACAATCTTAACAATAAGTAGTATGTACAATATTTACCTCATTTTGATCATTTTAACCAATGATTTTGTCAGTGCATTATTTTTCCGTTTCTATAGCAGCACAAGTCTGACTTCTTGCAAGAAATGTGTCTTCCTACTTCCGGAAACAAAAGGTGTGTGTGTTGTAATCATGACAGACTTGGTACCAGACAATGAAGATGACTATTTTTGGACAACTGAGGATTTGCAACCTTATAATTTTGAAGGTGAATATACCGAGAATGAATTGCTGCTTCTAGAAGCCAGCACCAAGGAAGAGTGAGACATTGGAGCAGATGAAAACCAAGAGAGTGAGGTCGGCATGATTTTGACGCTGTAAAAGTGGAACTTGAAGCCAAGTTATGCCGACATACAGTAAATGGCGCGCTTACCCAAAATAAACTGGAAACTTCCCCGGCCAGCTGCACCAAACTAACAACTATCCATCGAGTGAGTCACTATACTGTTGATCATGATACACGCAGCACATCATGTGTGTTACTACAACTACATAAACTATCTTGCAAGCTGCATACGAACAAAATATGAAATATTACTCTACAAATACTGTAATATGATTGTCCATGTTTTTCAGTCAGTACAGATTGTTGTTCTATAGCAGTGTGTTGTGCATTACAAACTCAAACACGCTGACGTAGAAGCCAGCTTGTCTCTTTCTCTGTAGCGAACTTTTACGGCTAATGCCAAAGTGTTACTACGCTAGAAAAACAGTTCCTCAGTGTTCGCTCTTACAATAACAATGTCCCTACAGTTTGGTTATCATACAGGTTACGGAACGTAAATGAAGTATTGTTGACGGTTTTTGAATGCTTTTTCAAAGTGATTTAGAGGTAGAATTTGTTGCTCCCATTAGCTGCATTGCTAGCCACCAAGAACGAACCGATTTTTACATGTTAAAAAGCAAAAAAAAAAAAAAAACATCTTCTTGTCTCTAATCTCTTTAAGATGTTTAACATTCTACTCAATCACCATTTTTCAGCAGTTTATGGATTTAATACATTGTAAGGTTTCCTCGTCAGAAACCCTGAACTATTGCGAACGTTTATATAAAAATAATTCTGGGCTCCTTGACGTAGATTATAGTTGAGACATTTTCCAACCCGGCTTACATAATTTCTTCCTGGATGCTACAGGAAGCGTGTGAGCTGCTGCCTGCACTTTTTTACCCATCCATCCAGCCATCCATTTTGTACCGCTTATTTACTTTGGGGTCGCTGGAGCCTATCTCAGCTACAATCGGGCGGAAGGCGGGGTACACCCTGGACAAGTCGCCACCTCATGGCAGGGCCAACACAGATAGACAGACAACATTCACACTCACATTCACACACTAGGGCCAATTTAGTGTTGTACATGTTAAATTTGATATAACGTGGTCTGATGTATTGCATAGTTCTATAAAACGTAATGGTGCCATGTAGACCGAATTTTTGCCCGTTTTTTAAATTTTTTTCACCAGAGTCAACGGCGGCGTTTTACACCAAATTATTGACGATCAATGTTATCATAGAAAAGAAAGTGCCCGAAAGTGATAAAAAGCGGCAGAAACTGAATGTTGCAGCTATGAAACCAGCAGAGAACGCTGTCTTACAAGTGGAATTACTCATGATTTACCAGCAGGACGATGCTTAGACAAGACGTGATATTGTGTAACTTCATGCTTTGCAAGTAAAACACTGTACAATATGCCTGTAATTGTTTCTTAATATGTAAACCTGAATTTACAATGTGTTTAACAGTGAGAGGCATTTTATAGGGATTAAAGGATCACATTATTATGAATGTGTTTATTATTCCTGTTTATTAGTCATACAAATAGCAGGTGTATTGTGCACATTCGTAACATATATTGTCATATAATTAACGTGATCGACAGAGAGAGCAGAATTGTACGTGCGACAAAAATGACATTGCATAAAACATTGATCAGTAAAATAAGGTTGAGTGATTCCCATATATTCATTTTTTTGTGGCTGCCACCATAAATTAATTAAGACCTCCATTACCAGATATTGCGCTAACTGTTAAAAATCCTCCATTTGTTTATACAAACATTGCAAACATTTTACTTTAAAACTTCCATTTCTGGTTTTGCTTACGTTAACGATTAGTAGTTTTCTTTCGGTGCAGAAGTCAAGGCTAATGGGAACTTACTGAGGCTCTAAGAGATTGTTTTGATTAGATCTTTGGTATCATCAGAAGTGGGTAGAAAAGTCGAAAACTCTACTTAAGAGTACTGTACTTTCGAGTAATATGACTCAAGTAAAAGTAGTCATCAAAATAATTAAATATTCATTGGAAAAACTACTCTGTGCAAGAGAAATAGAGCAAAAGAAACAGAGTAGAGTGAAAGAGAGAGAGACCCTACAACACAGCATAGACTACAAATGATGAACATTCTACAGTCATTTATGACGTCATAACAACAGGATTAATGCTAGCATATAAGCAACTAAAACAAAAATAACATCTTCAGTTTACCGCCACATGTTTTCTCTACTGGGAAGTGGAATTGTCAGACAGAAATATGAACATTTCTACTGACGGATGATATAAATGCTATTTTTCATAGTGTGCAAGTAAACATTATAGAGTTGTGCGGCAGCGTCTGACGTCATGTCACTTTTAACAGCGTGGAACTGACAGTGCGCCGGATTATAAAGCAAATTAAAGGGGTCATATTATGTTGTTGTTTTTTCTACATTCAAAACACCTACTTGTGATCTACATTTTTTGGTCAAAATGTTGCATACATTATGTTTTACAGACCGCTTAAAGCCACTTCCTGACAGTCTCTTCAGGATGCGCCGTTTTGTGGGCGGTCTATTTACATGTCTCCACTTTGACACCATCTTCTATCCGTCATCATTGTTGCACCGGTAGTTTTTAGTACTTCCATAGCGAGTCTACTGACAGATATAAGTTGGAATGGTACGCTACTTTATATTAGAAATGGCAACAGCGGAGGATGAATGCCCCATAACAAGAGGAGAGAGAAAAATAAGGAGCCTACAGACTATGACTATGGAATACAGAGGCGGATGCACGCACATTTTCGGGACTTATGCAGATCTCAATACAAAACTGCAGGTACCAATAGGTATTAAAAGTTGGTTTCGTATAATAGGTCAAATAAATTCCATTTTGGGGTCCTTAGACACCATAATAATACCCGTATACAGTATGTCTGACAATGGTAGCCGCAATGCCCCGACAAACCATCAAGTGGTGCGGCTTTGTAGCTTGCCAAAGTCGTACTAAAACACTTTGACAGATTTTTGAGCTCTGTGTGTAATGTTCTATATTCTCAATAAAACATCAAAGTCCTGGTGTTGCTTGCCTACCTTTACTTGCTAGCATCATTTATTGAACAGGCATCAACCTGCAGTCCACACGTATATCTTATGTGTGACTGCCATCTACTGGTCACACTTATTACACCATGGACACATAAAATTGCTTTGAGGTCGGTAAGGACAACCAGAATTAATACGTACATTAGTTATAAGGCGCGCTGTCAATTTTTGAGAAAATGAAAGGATGATTTTAAATGTGCTTTATAGTCCGAAAAGTACAGTAATATACAGAAATGTAGTGTTGGGATCGCAACTCAATGTAAGAGAGTGAAAGTAGTGCTAAACTCAATAAGCAAGGCATCCCCGAATACTTTATGTTGTGCTCTTGAGGTGGAGGGCTAATAGGGCTATAATAGTAGGGGGTGTCCTGGGCATGACGTTAAAGTGCATCTGGCAGTGGAGGCTCCTCTATGGGGTCTTGGGGCACTAGTTGGTTAACCCCTTTACTACTGTTAACCCAGGTGGCCCTTGGCAAAGGCCTAGTACATGACTGCCCCCTAGCCAGGGTTACGGTGAAGACCTCAACGGCGGAAAACGGTAGATTTAAGAACTACCACAACGGCTGTAATGGCGGAAGAAGTATGCAGCAGAAGAAAAAGGGTCCCCAGTCGTCTTGGACTCCGTGCCACTGGACCCTGACCCGATTCTGTCAAGGATCGTGTAGTGACTGTCTGTGCACCAGTCTCCCCACGTTAAACAAAGTAACGCACAGGCATCCTCCATAAAGGGATACACCCCTACCAGAAGGATTGTCATACTCGTTCGAGTGACCGCCGATGATGATGATGATATGAATAGTAGGGGAAAACCAAGCACAGTGGGCGGAGCTAGTAAACTCACATGTTGACTGGACAAGTAAAAAATTAAGTTGGCAATGGAATTCCAACCTGACCTTGACTGCAACAAATATTTAATTAAAAGTGAACAACAAAAACACTTCTTACTGAGGGTCTCCAGCGTAGCTGAGCTGAGCAGGTCGTATCCCGAAATGAACGATGACGGGGAAGGTGATGACGTCTGGGTTGAACTGCTCCCGGTCCAGCTGGTCGATTCGCACCGAGCTCGGTTTCTAGGGAGCAAGATCACAAGGCTAGGTGAGCGTGTCAAGAGTGTAAACAAGCTCGTCGACGACGTGATGGCATTCAATCTGCCACACGGGAAGCTAACAGGCCGGGCGGGCGGCCCGCTAGCGGCACGTGTGGATGCTTTTATATGGGAGGATTATGGAGCCCTCGGCCGACTCCCGGAGCGTAAACAGCCTGCTTGGACCTTTAGTGGGATCAAACGGGGGGACCGGAGCATACGGTGCGATGAGCTCAGGTGGCAGATGGCTGGAGGCCGCCGCTCACCTTGACATTCGCTGTGTTTTTGCATCACCGCCCGCATACAGAGCATGAGCGTCCATCTTTGAGTTTAGCCTTTAAAGCTGACCAGCTGAGGAGTTTGGTTTTGTTGCTGACACAAACATATTGTCGTCGCTAATTCTTGGGAAGCACGCTGCTCCTTGAATGCAGCACAGCTGAGTGCGGGGCGGCGACATTTGTGTCCTCGCTCGTCCGAACTGGTAATGTTGCTAATAATCACTAGCAATTGATTGGCAGCCTCCAGGTTACCTTGAGCAGCCAAAGTCGGTACAATTTCTGCTTAATGAGTGTGCACATGCATAATAGTCAATAACAGGCTGTTGGTATTTCTGCATGCAGGACAATCATGGCAAGATCTAACATTGAAATATTGTTTTTTATTTTGTTGAATTAGCCACAAAACTTTGATGTATTTGTCAGAGAGTAATGAGGTTTTTTGCCTTCCAGATCATACCTTTTGGAGAAAATACACTACAGTCTCTCCAGGAATATGTGATGTTGCAATCGCACTAATTTACACAAATTCAATCAATCCTCGCGAATTATGCGACTTTATGCAATTGTTCCCGTCCATTTTGGCCAATCAACATCATTTTCACCAATAACATTTGTCTCTAAGCGGAGCTCAAACGCACACATCAACTGTCTAATTAAAACCTGTGTTTGTTTCTTGTGTAGTTGAAGCAGGAACAAGAGTGTAACAATAAATCTACTCTTTATCGATCAAACGGCACAATTGCCGTCCTCCTGCGGAGCTTAGACCTACTTCCTGTTTCTGTCTACGACGCTAAGCCTTCTGGGTAACGTAGCGTATCAAGTTGTACTTACAAGTTTATATGTATTTGTTAAGCCTTTAGGAACATACTTATATATTTTTAAATGGGCAACATTTACATGACAGCTATGTTGAAGTATGATGATAATCTTTCATCATCTCTCTTTAAAAACAAAAATGATCGTGCTAAAGTAAATGTGTTGGAACATAAATTCATGTTTAAGATGGACAAACACTTTTCAAACGTACAACATACACAGAGAATGTCTGCGACTGGTGGGACAACAGCGAACAATATGGAAGCCTTTGTTGAAGTTTCTTTCGGTGATTATACTTAATTCTAACTATTATTAGTTATAACTAACTAAAACACTACAGTCATTTGACAATGAGCTCTGAGTATGTCCATGTACTGCCATCTAGTATCTACTTTTAAGTCTGTGTTTTATAAAACAAGCAAAACATCAATACAGTAATTGCTTTCCAATTTTTGTTTAGATTATCACCATCCTATGCTTTTTGAGGTTAAGGTTCAAAGGAACACTTAAAACATTGGTAACAAATTCATCAAATCACTACAAATGTATTTGATAAAACCCAACACCAAGAATAGACATTTGAAAGGCAATTTAAAATAAATAAAGAATAGTGAACAACAGGCTGAATAAGTGTACGTTATATGAGGCATAAATAACCAACTGAGAAGGTGCCTGGTATGTCAACGTAACATATTATGGTAAGAGTCATTCAAATAACTATAACATATAGAACATGCTATACGTTTACCAAACAATCTGTCACTCCTAATCACTACATCCCATGAAATCTTATACGTCTAGTCTCTTACGTGAATGAGCTATTTTTGATATTTTACGGTAATGTGTTAATAATTTCACACATAAGTCGCTCCTTAGTATAAGTCGCACCCCCAGCCAAACTATGAAAAAAACTGCGACTTACAGTCCGAAAAATACGGTAGTTACAATTTCAACATAGCAGTGATTAAAAATCCCTCATTGACATTATCATTAGATATTTATAAAAAATAAAATAAATGAACAATAGTGTCACAGAGGCTTACACTTGCATCGCATCTCATAAGCTTGACAACACACTGTGTCCAATATTTTCACGAAGATAAAATATGTCCTCTTTTTGGTTCATTTAATAGTTGAAACAAATTTACATTATTGCAATCAGTTGATAAAACATTGTCCTTTACAATTATAAAAGCTTTTTACAAAAATCTACTACTCTGCTTGCATGTCAGCAGACTGGGGTAGATCCTGCTGAAATCCTATGTATTGAATGAATAGAGAATCGTTTTGAATCGGGAAAACATTGTTTTTGAATCGAGAATCGTGTTGAATTAAAAAAAAAAAAAGATTTTGAATCGAATCGTGACCCCAAGAATCGATATTGAATCGAATCGTGAGACACCCAAAGATTCACAGCCCTAATAAATATAGCATCGGTCTGTCATTGTTTATGTAAGGTCTACCAAAAATTGGACAATGAAACAAGAAATGAAGAGAATAAAGCAGTAAGCTTGAGCATGGTGTACTTTACATATCAATGTTAAAAGTGTTGACTGCGATACATGCAGCACTGATGTCTTCATAGAGACTCGGAGAGTGAGTGTACTCGGCTGATTTTTATCTTGAGTAGAGTGCTGGGATAAAACCCCCACCTATCTGACAACCCTGGCAGCGACTATCCAGAGCTGCCACGGGGGGGGTGGGGTGGGGGGGTGACTCAATAAGTCACCCTCGCCAAAGGTTGTTCGTATGCGGCGCTTTTAGCTAGCGATGACAGCGCGTCACCTTCACCCGGGCACAATTACTGTACATCCCCCTCAAAGCCCGGCCCGACACGGAGGTGAGCCCACGTCGCGGTGACATTAAAGCAGGGAGGGGGGCCGGGGGGGGGCAAACGCCCTTGGGGATAATAGGTGAGCACGCCGGTGTCACAGGCTAACAGGACAAGAGGTGCACCGGGTTGCAGGAAGGGGGCGGTGGACGCCCTTGGACCGACAACACCTCCTCCTGTCCTGACAAAGAAAAAAAAAAAGGAGGTCTAAGGCCTCACTCACCGAGCCCGGGTTGGTGACGATCATGCCCTTGCACTCCTCCGCATACTTCTGCCACTCCAGCTCCTCCCACTGCAGCATGTCGGCAATCTCCTCCTCGGGGACCAGAGGTTTGCTGCTGCGCAGGAGGTAGAGCAGCACCTGGTGCATGGACAACACCTCCTTGCCCCCGTCTGCACAAAAACACATTTGAGCTTAATAAAATGATCCTTCACATAAATAAATGGGTTGTACTTGTATAGCGCTTTTCTACCTTCAAGGTACTCAAAGCGCTTTGACAGTATTTCCACATTCACCCATTCACACACACATTCACACATTGATGGAGGGAGCTGCCATGCAAGGCGCTACCAGCACCCATCAGGAGCAAGGGTGAAGTGTCTTGCCCAAGGACACAACGGACGTGACTAGGATGGTAGCCAGCAACCCTCCGATTGCTGGCACGGCCACTCTACCAACTTTGCCACGCCGTCCCCATAAAAAAAGCCCTACAGCAAGTTTGTGTGGGTGTGTCAACATTAGGGGTGTGGGTGGTCTGCTATCATTGCTGCTCGGTCAAGGCCTGACATAAAAAAAACACTTCCTGTCACTACCTGATGCCCACCCCCTTCATTAAAATAAATTTTCTGACTTTTGACGTCATCTCATCTTGAGTGTTTTAACATAAGAGCAGTCTCTCTGGCTAATTGTTATGCTTTAAGTTGCAAGCAAAAATGTGTTGCAAGCATCCCGCTAGGGATGTATACCAAGTACCGTATTTTTCGGACTATAAGTCGCAGTTTTTTTTCATAGTTTGGCCCGGGGTGCGACTTATACTCAGGAGCGACTTATGTGTGAAATTATTAACACATTACCGTAAAATATCAAATAATATTATTTAGCTCATTCACGTAAGAGACTAGACGTATAAGATTTCATGGGATTTAGCGATTAGGAGTGACAGATTGTTTGGTAAACGTATAGCATGTTCTATGTGTTATAGTTATTTGAATGACTCTTACCATATGTTACGTTAACATACCAGGCACGTTCTCAGTTGGTTATTTATGCCTCATATAACATACACTTATTCAGCCTGTTGTTCACTATTCTTTATTTATTTTAAATTGCCTTTCAAATGTCTATTCTTGGTGTTGGGTTTTATCAAATAAATTTCCCCAAAAAATGCGACATACTCCAGTGCGACTTATATATGTTTTTTTCCTTATTTATTATGCATTTTCGGCCGGTGCGACTTATACTCCGGAGCGACTTATACTCCAAAAAATACGGTAAGTACGGGTATTTTTTGGTACCGGTTCTTAATTGGGTCAGTCTAGGACAGGGGTCGGCAACCCAAAATGTTGAAAGAGCCATAATGAACCAAAAATAAAACATACAAATCTGACTGGAGCCGCAAAAAATTAAAAGCCTTATACAAGTGTTATAATAAAGGCAACACATGATGTGTCTATATTAGCCTACTATCAAAATGACTATGTATCGCAGGCTGACGCAAATTTTCATTGACAGAAATGTTGAAATGTAATGATTATTCCACACATTATTACAACATTGGAAAACATTAGAAAAATGGAGGCTTCTCAGAGGATGAGATAACTCCTGGAAATTACTGGCTTAAAATAGCCATTTTTTTAAAAGCTCCAGGGAGTTGCTGTGGCGGCTTTAGAGCCACGGGTTGCCGACCCCCGGTCTAGGCGGACTGTTAAGATACTGGACAAATGATATGGCTATCTGTATTTTTTATTTTTTTTACCCAACTGACCGCCATATTAATGACATGCTGTCACATTCACTGCACGCATACAAAACTACACAGATATGAACTGACAATCACCTTGTATTAATCACAAATGAGGAAGCAACACAACCTTATTTCCTCCACAAAAGTCACTTAAGTTACGCACGCTAATAAGAATTAGTGTCAGTTTGAAGTCAACGCGCTTTACTCATGACCTCGGCTATCGCGCTTAATCAACGGTCCTCCTAGCGATCCAGTAATCAACAGAGCAATGTTAACACACTCAAAAAAGTAAAAAAATTGAAGTAATATAAAAATCCAAAAACTTGCTCTGAAGCAAGATAGCATCTGCTGACAGGTCTTTAGTCACCGTTACTCCTTCACGCCGCGGCATCAAAACACACCTTTCTTAATTAAATGCATACCCACCTTACAGGCTAATTGATTGTATTGATTTATATGATTAATTTGATGTATCATGTAAACCAGAGGTCCCCAACCACCGGGGCGCGGCCCGGTACCGGTCCGCGCAAGAAATTTAAAAAATAAAAAATAAAAAAATAAAAATAAAAAGTTTTTTTTTACTTAGTTAAATCAACATAAAAAACACAATATATACATATTGTGTATGTGTATGTAAATATAGATCAATACAGTCTGCAGGGATACAGTCCGTAAGCACACATGATTTTTCTTTATGGAAAAAAAACAAACAAACAAACAAAAAAAAAATCCCCCACCCCCCCACCGGTCCGTGGGACGAATTTTCAAGCGTTGACCGGTCCCCAGCTCCAAAAAGGTTGGGGACCACTGATGTAAACAGTTTCCGCTCTGTATATCATTTGCCATTCATAAATATTATTTCCAGCCATGTGTAATTGGAATGGAAACACAATGATGGATGTGTGTGCTCTTTACAAGATGATACAACAACTGCACACACAGTTGACTTGTTTCAGACTTGAAAAGAAGGGGGTTGATAAAAGACTTCCCGTGTTACATGATGTTGGTGGTGTACAAACTTTTGTGCCAATAAAATGTGTGTTTCTCATTTTTATTTACAGCAATTACATATAGTACCGATGAACACCGGTATCCATAAGGAATATCGATAATATCTAATCCCATTATTTGGTGTAGCAAATGTCACGGTGAAGCCCGTAAGATCCACACCTGGTCTAACTTATAGCATCAGCTTATAGCTAGAGATGGACGTAACTTTGTTTTTCAACCATGTGAAGGAAAAAAAGTGCCTGAGAAGGACAGTGCTGCGAAGAGGAAGTGGATGATATTCATTGAATGAAAAAAATAAATCATCAAAAACACGGCCGAGTGTGTGGCGCAGCGCTGCTAGTCTGCGCCATATGAAACAGGATGAGTCGAACGCCAGCTAAGGCAATGAAATAATATCTAAACGGCAGACATGTATCCATTAAAATATGGAAGCTGCTGATGCTGTGTTTGTTGGAAAGCAGCTGAAAAGAGACTGTAGAAGTCCCAGGTAAATGCTGTACATCATTATGACTTTACGTCACAAAACGACTGTAGTTGTTAGTAGTACATTCCATTACATTTGTATACAATATTAATTCTGTAAGTTTATTTTGCTTTTTAAAAAGCATGTTAGGGAGGTAGACATTGTACTGTTTTGGGTAACAAAACACCAATTAGATTGATTTCAATTAATTTTAATGGGAGACGTTGATTTGAGATACACGTGTTTTGACTTAAGAGCTGTGTCACAATAACAATCAAGCTTGTAAGTTGCGGTACTACTGTAATTGCAACACATACTATTTATGCGATTACTAACTACAGTACTTGTGTTCAAAACCATATTTCCTGTAGGAAATTGTCCGTTTTAGCATCAAAGGGTCACTAACATAAAAACCTGTTGCAATGTTTTAAGTAACATTCTTAACTGCTCACTGTCCCAGTACGGCGATGGATGTACTACAATTTCACACCATAATAAGTTCCTGTTCTATGGTTGTCATCACTTATTTTTGGATAAAATAACTCGTGTAAATATGCAAGTATAAGTAGGGGCGAAAGGAACATGTCTCCCCCCCCGTTGAGGTCACATGTTTTTACAAGGTTTTGTGCCATTATTCCTGTCAGTGCTGACAGATCAACAAGGCCGGCCGTCATTACTAGTCGTCCTTGATGCTGCAGCCACGTAAAATAGGTTTTTACACTTTGCCGCTGCATTGTTCAGTTATATGCCGTGCGAGAAGCAAAGTGCCGGTGAAGGTTGCCGTTCTTCAGGAAAAACATTCAGCAACAGATCACACAAAAGAGGTAAAAGTAGACAAATGCAAAGGCAAGCTATGGGGTCAAGCAGAGGGGCTTTAACAAACACTCATGCAACATTGATTGACCTCCATTTACAGTGTTTGCACACGGACATGCACACTGAGCTTGCACTACTGGAAATGCATTAGGACACTAATAGATGCATGCACGCACACACACACACACACGTGGCCTCCAACACCATGCACTGGACCATTTTAGTGATTTTGTAAAAAAAAGGAAAAAAGAAAACAAAAGGCATATATGTGTATGAGTGGCCAGCAGCTAAATGGGGGAGCAGAGGGAGCGAAATTGTTTATTGATGGAAAGCTGGTAGGCGGCTATGCTGCCATAACGACCATGCTGGGGAGAGTATGGCAGTGCAGCAGCGCCATCTAGTGTGACAAAGAGGAAATGCTCGCTTCCCAAGAACATGCAAGGAGAAGCAATCTTTCAACTCGCGCACGTCCACATTCGCACATCAATATGATTACTGTACTACTGTACTCTATGTACACTAGGAATTCTAACAGTGTAGTGCTGTCTCCAATCCATTACTGTCATTGTGCACTTACAGGTAAAACAAAAACATTTGAATACCCTGCAAAGGTTCATTTATACCACAAATTATATCTACAAAGTGAAAATAATATGACATAGGTTCTTAACATGCAACTCAAGATATGTCAAGCATTCTTTTGATATAATTGATGGTTATGGCTTACAGCTTTCGAAAACCTAGAATTGAAAAACTGTAAACCATGATCATAAAAATTACAACAAATAAGAGCTTGACATATTTCACTTTGTATGTAATACGTTTATATCCATGGTTTCTGCAGGTATCAGCAAGTCTAATTTATTGCTTTGTAATGCTTTTTTAATGCCACTTAAAGTACATTTAAAGGTCTACTGAAATGATTTTTTTAAATTTAAACGGGGATAGCAGATCCATTCTATGTGTCATACTTGATAATTTCGCGATATTGCCATATTTTTGCTGAAAAGATTTAGTAGAGAACATCGACGAAAAAGTTTGCAACTTTTGGTCGCTGATAAAAAAAGCCTTGCCTGTACCGGAAGTAGCGTGACGTCACAGGTTGAAGGGCTGGATGAGGAACGTGAGAGTGAAGGACTAGAGTGCAGTGCAGGACATATCTTTTTTCGCTATGACCGTAACTTAGGTAAAAGGGCTCATTGGATTCCACACTTTTTCCTTTTTCTATTGTGGATCACGGATTTGTATTTTAAACCACCTCGGATACTATAACCTAACCTAACCTATCCCATAACCCCAAAGGGTCGTTGGGGCACCACAGACGATCTGTTGACCAGCTCTCTCCATCCCTCTCTGTCCTCAGCAGCTCTCATTACCTCGGTGAGTTTCAGGTGAGTCCATTCTCCGATGTTATCTTCCCATCTTTTCTTTTGTCTCCCTCGTCTCCTGCCACCGCCTTGCAGGATTGTTTTTGCAAGGCCTGAGGATCTGGTGATGTGTCCGTACCACCTCAGTTTCCGCTTTATGACCGTGGTGAGCAGGTCATCATGTGGGCCGATGGCTTGGCTGATCTTTTGCCGGACTTCTTCGTTTGTGACATGTTGGGTGTAGGAGATACCCATGAGTCTTCTGTAGCATCTCATCTCCATGTTCTGAATTCTTTTCTGCAGCTCTGCTGTAAGGGTCCATGTTTCACAGGCGTAAAGGAAGATCGACATTACAAGTGAGCGCTGTAATGTGATGTGATGCCAGACTGATGTTTGTGTCTTTCCATATGGGTTTGAGTTTTGCCAGGGCAGCAGTTGTTTGAGCACTTCTGGCAAGGACTTCCCGTTTGGATCCTTCATCGGACACGATTGCACCGTGTCCAGTGCCTGTCCATTGACTTTGATGTCTGAGCGGATGCCATTTTTGTTGTTGGTCATCATTTTAGTCTTTTCAGCATGGATTTCCATTCCGTAGGCTCGGGAGGTGGTATCAAGCCTTTCAACTAGACTGGCAAGTTCTCTTTCTTCTCCAGCTAGCCCATCGAGATCATCTGCAAAACGGAGGTTGGTGATTGGTCTGCCTCCAATGCTGACAGTTCCTTCATGATCGGCTAGGGCATCCGTCATGATACGCTCCAGAAAGATGTTGAAGAGAATGGGAGAGAGAAGGCATCATTGGCGCACTCCAATTGTTGTCCTGAACCAGTCTCCGATAGCGCCGTTGTAGAGAACTGCGCTGGTAGCTTTATTGTACAGATGTTGAATGACTCTGACAAGGTTAGGACTGATGTTGTATCCTCTTGAAAATGAGAGTCGAGAACGCGAAATGGACATTCACAGTGACTTTTATCTCCACGACAATACATCGGTGAAGCACTTTAGCTACGGAGCTAACGTGTTAGCATCATGCTTAAATGCAGATAGAAACAAAAGAAATAAGCCCCTGATTGGAAGGATAGACAGAAGATCAACAATACTACTATCAGGAGACACCAAAGCAAACACTGGACCTGTAATTACACGGTTAATGCTGTGCCGCCTGTCGAAGCCTAGCAATGCTGTTGCTAATGACGCCATTGAAGCTAACTTAGCTACGGGACCTCGTCAGAGCTATGATAAAAACATTACCGCTCCACCTACGCCAGCCCTCATCTGCTCATCAACACCCGTGCTCACCTGTGTTCCAGCGATCGACGGCGCGACGAAGGACTTCACCCGATTATCGATGCGGTCGGCGGCTAGCGTCGGATAGTGCGTCTGCTATCCTACTCAAAGTCCTCCTGGTTGTGTTGCTGCAGCCAGCCGCTAATACACCGATCCCACCTACAGCTTTCTTCTTTGCGGTCTCCTTTGTTCATTAAACAAATTGCAAAAGATTTACCAACACAGATGTCCAGAATACTGTGGAATTTTGCGATGAAAACAGAGCTGTTTGTATTGTGATACAATGTGTTCGAATACTTCCGTTTCAACCATTGACGTCACGCGCATACGTCATCATACATAGACGTTTTCAACCGGAAGTTCCCCGGGAAATTTTAAATTGCACTTTATAAGTTAACCCGGCTGTATTGGCATGTGTTGCAATGTTAAGATTTCATCATTGATATATAAAGTATCAGACTGCGTGGTCGGTAGTAGTGGGTTTCAGTAGGCCTTTAACGCCCATGTCCTACTGCAAATAGTTATTAAATATAGTCAGAAGCTTACGATGATCCTTATAGACACATTATTAAGCATTCGACATTGCTAATCTTGAATAGTTGAACAGTTTACATTAGCTGGTACTCTCTAGCAGCCTACTATGCTACTGTATTTTATTGCTGGTCATTAAGGTGGTACTTGGAAAGACAATTGTTTTCTGAGGTGGTACTTGGTAAAAAAAAGGTTTGAGAAACATCCATCCATCCATCCATTTTCTACCGCTTGTCCCTTTCGGGGTCATGGGGGGCGCTGGAGCTTATCTCAGCTGCATTCGGGCGGACGGCGGGGTACACCCTGGACAAGTCGCCACCTCATCACAGGGCCAACACAGATAGACAGACAACATTCATACTCACATTCACAAACTAGGGACAATTTAGTGTTGCCAATCAACCTATCCCCAGGTGCATGTCTTTGGAGGTGGGAGGAAGCCGGAGTACCCGGAGGGAACCCACGCAGTCACGGGGAAAACATACAAACTCCACACAGAAAGATCCCGAGCCCGGGATTGAACTCAGGCCTTCGTATTGTGAGGCACATGCACTAACGCCTGTACTACAGTGCTGCCCTGGTTCGAGAAACATTGCTCTAGAAAATTAGAATTGGCTCACAAGACTGTTTAAAGTGAATGTTTCAATTCACTTTTATTGATTTTATGCAGCAGAAGTTGCTTAGTTAGTCACGCCAAAGAAACTTAACTTCTGCCTGCCTTTAATTGCCGACTTGTGATTAGCTAATAGCGTGTGTGATTTCACCACATTTATGCCAATTGAGCAAAGTTTGGAGGTTTTGTTTGCACACGCTGCATACAGAACGCCTCAGGGTTTACCATCGACAGGCTTTAATCAGCGTTCACTAATGATGACAAAGAAAACAAAAAGTTCTTGAAAACTCCCCACATCCTAAAATACATTATAAAAGACCATATCACCACATTAAAAAAATTTTAATTATGTTTTTGCTTATTTGTTCTATTTTTTTTAATGTTTCTTTTGTGTATTCCTTCCTTAGGGTATTTTTGTTTTAATTTCTAAATTACTGTTTGAAAATTATAGCGAAAAATAATTTCTGTGTACATAATTTTGATTGGTCAGCTATTATATCTTGTGACATCTTCGCTAAGATCAGCAATGTGCACATTACAAGTGACCGTTGTATTAAAATGATTACCGTATTTATCGGACTATAAGTCGCAGTTTTTTTCATAGTTTGGCCGGAGGTGCGACTTATACTCAGGAGCGACTTATGTGTGAAATTATTAACACATTACCGTAAAACATCAAATAATATTATTTAGCTCATTCACGTAAGAGACTAGACGTATAAGATTTAGGAGTGACAGATTGTTTGGTAAACGTATAGCATGTTCTATATGTTAGTTATTTGAATGACTCTTACCATAATATGTTACGTTAACATACCAGGCACATTCTCAGTTGGTTATTTATGCCTCATATAACGTACACTTATTCAGCCTGTTGTTCACTATTCTTTATTTCTTTTAAATTGCCTTTCAAATGTCTATTCTTGGTGTTGGGTTTCATCAAATAAATTTCCCCAAAAAATGCGACTTATACTCCAGTGCGACTTATATATGTTTTTTTCCTTCTTTATTATGCATTTTCGGCCGGTGCGACTTATACTCCGGAGCGACTTATACTCCGAAAAATACGGTAATGACTTTTAATGCTTTTTAAGGACCAGCGGAACACCTGTTATCACATATTAGTTTCACATTTGAAGTTGAATTGCTGAAATGAATGGACTTTTACACAATATAAAAAAAAATTTTAGTATCACCTGTATGGGAAACAGGAATGGTGGTATTAATCTCTTTCCACTCAAGTGTGTCCCTTCACCTCCGTAATGTAGCCAAGATGGCGTTGAGTGAAGGTTGCTGGGATCATCACTGCACTCAGGATTGAGGGCGAGCGACGGCGATTGTAGCGCCATGGCAGAGGCCAAACTTAATTTAGTTTTTGTATACAGTTATTGCATCGTGTTAATGTATATTTTATGTCGTTGTGTGCGCAAACTGTGTGGTTATTGGAATTGTTTGTCGTCTGTTTATCAATCTAATAATATTTTAAATTTTTTTTACAAGTTGTCCATTTATTTACATGATTTTTACTTTGTTTTAGTAAATTATTTGTGGGGAATTTATTTTGAGTCGACAGTGCATAATAATGAATGTACAATACATTAAGGGAAATATGCCTAATTTATCACAGTGCTAGTTTCCGTCAGAGGAAAGCCCATATCAGTGTTTCCCACACATTCATTTATTTGCCCGCCACGAAAGAATTACTTCCGCCACAAATTAAAAAATAAATAAATAAATAAATACTTTTTTTTTTTTAAATTTTAAATATATATTTTTTATTTTTTTTTGTCCTGTCCAGCTTCTCAGGCAAATCATATAGTTGATGTAGATGCCCATATCGGCTGTTCAGATTTACTTTACAAAAGAGAAGTGTAGGATACTTCTCTTGTTGCCTTATTTGCATTTGACTTTATTAAATGTATTTATATTAGAAACACAACATGTGTATATAACAAAGGGTGCAAAGTCTGCAGGCAGTAGGAAACACATGGTTAAGTGTAGGGAGTAAAACTGATGGCAGTCTAAAGTCCAAGATTTTTGGAGCTCTTTGTTCAGTGGATAAGATGTTTGATGAAGCTCTGTGTATATCTACCAACACTACTGTTTTCTGTTTATTTGTTACTGACTGTGGCAGGACACCTCTGCCTCTGTTTCACTTTATGTTGCTGGTAAATAATATGGTTGTAGTAGTAGGCTAAAGTTAAATTATTTAGTATGCACTAATTAAAGGGGCAGAGCTTTGAGACATTTTAGCTTTTATATTTTATAAGATATATAAGATTTTATATATATATATATATATATATATATATATATATATATATATATATATATATATATATTGAAAGATAAGGGACGGCGTGGCGAAGTTGGTAGAGTGGCCGTGCCAGCAATCGGAGGGTTGCTGGTTACTGGGGTTCAATCCCCACCTTTTACCATCCTAGACACGCCGTTGTGTCCTTGGGCAAGACACTTCACCCTTGCTCCTGATGGCTGCTGGTTAGCGCCTTGCATGGCAGCTCCCACCATCAGTGTGTGAATGTGTGTGTGAATGGGTGAATGTGGAAATACTGTCAAAGCGCTTTGAGTACCTTGAAGGTAGAAAAGCGCTACACAAGTATAACCCATTTATCATTTATTTATTTATTTATATATTTTTTGTAAGAACCACAATTAATAAATATATTTCAGTTAATAACTTATTGTTCAAATCTGTATATAAATATGTACATAAAGTGTTGTAATTATATTGTAAAATGGATGGATGGATGGATGGATGGATGGACGTTTAAAAGAAAACTGTTATTATTAATTAGTAAGTATACATTTTTTGAGCCTTTTTAGAGAAAATCAAATCATTGTAGTAAATTATGCAAATTACTCGATGTCATGGTGACCACGCCCATAGCCACGCCCCCACCGCCACAGGTATCTTGGCAGTTTATGGGAAACACTGCATATGATGCACTAAACAGGATAGATAAACCCAATACAATAAAAGTATTAGACTATTGAAAAAACAAGGCAGAATCAGGTAGTAAAATCTCTGTACTTTAGCGTTGTTTGCATTTATTACTTTGTTTGTGTCCTGTCCAGCTACTCAGGCTTACTCAGGCTAATCATATTGTTGATGTAGATGATCATATTTGCTGTACAGATTTACTTTAGAAAAGAGAAGTGCAGGATACTTCCTTTGTTGCCTTACTTGTATTTGACTTTATTAAATGGATTTATATTATTATTTGGTGCATCCGGACCAAAGCAGGAGGGGACAGAAAGAGAAAAAAGCAAAGACAAAGGGGGAAATTGCGGGGACAGGAGGGGGATAAGACAGAAAGACAACAACAACAAAACAATATCAGCAAATACGATATGTACAAATATGATACAAAAAGTGATAGCAAAGAAGCAGTGAGTGAAATAAATAACACAGAAACGACAATGGACATTATTGTACTACACATGGAGCATTACAAATACCAATATAAATAGCACTATTGATAATGAATAATAACAATAATTACCTATAATTAGTATCAACAATGCAATAGTTTCAAATGTAACAATACAAATATGTAATGATAACTTCAATTACAAAATAAAGCAGATAAAGTCCTCTCCAAGGTTTCTCATAGTCATTCACATTGACGTCCCACTGGGGTGAGTTTTTCCTTGCCCGTATGTGGGCTCTGTACCGAGGATGTCGTTCTGGCTTGTGCAGCCCTTTGAGACACTTGTGATTTAGGGCTATATAAATAAACATTGATTGATTGATTGATTGATTGATAAATGGAGAGGAAGAAAGGGAAATTAACTGTATTAACCTTGTAGATTGTTATAGTGAGAATACGTCGAGCTTTGTCGGTGTGCCATGTGTTACCCAGTTTCCCCTAGGGGAACAACGTTAATTTATGTTTGATGAAACCTGATTATATGCATGAGTGTAGGCATGCATATGAGCTTGTATATGTACAGTCTGTGTATATGTATGTTTGTACAGTGAATGTGCGTGTGGATGTGTGTACCGTGAGTGTGTAGGTACAGTATGTACTGTATTTGTGCGTAGGTTAGGGCTGGGTGATATATCGAGTTTGTAAGATAGATTGATATATTTTTAAACAAGGTATGAATTAAGAAAATATCGTAATATCGATATAATTTATTTCACGTTAAAATGACCAAACACCGCTTATTTGTTGCGTTACTTGTTCTCCCCCGCTTCCCACTCCCTCTCGACACTCCATGGGCTACTAAACTCCTCCCCTTCCTCCTTCCAAGACGTGCTTGCATGTATAAAAACATCCATGATTGGTTGGTTGTTTACTATGATGAGTCACGATTGGTTGAGATTAGGGCAAAACATTAGGTACAAGCCAATCAAAGGCAAGATAGGGCAAGTCATGGAACCAGGAAGGGAAATCACAACAGACATCCCAAATGACGACGAGAGAGTCGTAGAAGAGAAAAGGGAATATTCAAGGGGGCCATTTATATATTAAAAAACCAGTGGAAGATGGCAGAGGGATTCTCTTCTTTAGATTTTTCTTTTAGCGATGTAGACGACATCCAGGAAACACACAATGCGTAAACTTGGCCACATTTGGACAAATGTATGAGTCTGGATAAAACATTTTTTAATGTGAGTTGTTTACCATGTAAGCCCAAATCAAAACTGTTCTCGAGTTGCCAAGCTGGGCATGTTTCGCAAGAGAAATGCTGCCAAAAATGTATGCCAAAGTGAGGAAGATCATAGCCGCACAATTAAGTCAAGTCACTTACTTGGCGCTGACCAGAACGGTACGTGTGTGACAGTCCATTACATCGCCGACTGGGAATTATAAAGTGCCAGCAAATTTATTTTTTATCCGAGTTTGATACATTTTGTATTATTTGCACAGCTATGTTATTTATTTTACGTATTAATAATATTTGTTCTATTTTATTTGTGTTATGTAATTCTGTGCTACTTAAACAGTTTATTTTATGTGCTGTTAATACCCATCTTGACTAACTGGGCTAATAAAAGTGCCACTGACTGTTTACAGTAGAGTTGTCATTCACTTAAATTTCAGTGAATCTCGCTCAAAAATTAATATCTTTCTATGTGTACTTTCACCGGAAAATATATTGCGATATATATCAAATATTGAGTTTAAGTAAAAATATATCGAGATATACTTTTTCGTCCATATCGCCCAGCCTTAGCGTAGGTACCTTTGTTGGTAAGCACCAATGTGTGCGCATGTGTATGTATTAATGAATGAATATATGTATGTATAATTGTGTGAATGTGAGTAGGTATGTGCATTTGTATGTACAATATATTTGTGTCCCAGTGTAAGCGGGAGCCAAAGTACAGCCCCAGCCACCCAGAGAGCCCAACCCAAAACAGCAGGTGCGACGCCCAGGGAACACAGGCCCCACGCAGCCCGGCCGGCCAGCGACAGGAACCCCAGAGCCGGGACTACAATGCCGCCCAGAAAGGCCAGCAGCAGGCCATAGACAGACGCACCCGGCAGAGGACAAGGTACGGGAGAAGCAGGGGACAGTCAGCTCCCAAGCCAGCGAGAGACCACAACCCACACGGGCAGAAAGAAGGGACGGCCCGCCCCGAGAGACCCAGAGACTTCCCGCAGCCGGACGGGAAGACCGCCCCCGCCCTACCAGCAACCGGGCCCTTACGAGCCAAACCCTCCCCAGAGAGCACGGTGGGGTCCGCCCCATGCCGCCCCACCCAAGTCGGCCGCCGCAGGACTGCCCAGTACGGAGCCACACACGCACCCCCCTAGGGACAACCCCCGACAAGCCCTCACCCAGACGACAGCACATTTATTACTAAGGGTTGCTGTTAGTTTGTCTGTTAGTGAACTAGCAAAATAAAATAAAAGGCAGATTTCCATGAAACTTTCAGGAAATATCTGAAATGGAATAAGATACCGACTTATTAGATGTCAGGCCCCTTTCTACTACATTACCTTATGTTTACGTTTCTGTGTGTGTGTATGCTAGCAGCACAGCAGAGACAAAGATAGTGAATGACTGACGAGAGTGTTCACTCCATTCCACTATAGATAACTCAAAAGGTTACAAGCAGATCTTCATCCAACTTTCATGAAATTCTCTAAATGGGATAAAAAAAAACAAGTGATTACATTTTGGGGCTGATCCGGATCATTTCTACTATGTTACCTGACGTTTATGCTACAAGCCTCCACTTCTGAGTGTGTACGCTAGCAGTCCCGCCTCCACCCAGAGAGACAGAGAGTGTGGATGACTGACAAGAGTTTTTTTCATTTTTCTATAAATAACTCAAAACGTAATGAACGGACTTAGATTAAACTTTCAGGAAATGTCAGAAATGGGATAAGGAACATTTTGGGGCTGATCCAGATCACCGACTGGATTCAGGATTTTTGACTCTTGGGAGATTAGGCCTTGCGGAGGTCTGCGCTTTTCTAGTTTGCAATGTTTTAATTACTCTAATGTGTAACTTAGGGGACACCCATCCATCCAGCCATCCATTTCCTACCGCTTGTCCCTTTCGGGCATCAAAACAAACAAAATACAAAAAATTTGTGATTGAAAGATCTGAAGTTGATCTAGAGATTTAAGGATTGAAAATAATAATAATAATGATGTATGAATTATTTTCAACACTTTGATAGGGGCCCATTTTAATGGGATGTTTTTTAAAACAATAATGAATGAAAATCAAAGTTGTAATTAATTATTGACCAATTTAAGGCTCCAATTACTTCACATAAAATATTCCTTATTGAACATTTTATAGGGGGAAATACGGCATGTATTGCGGTATTGTCATAAAAAACGGGGTTTGCTTTAACAAAAAAGGGCATAAAACCTTAAAAAAATAAAAACTGTATATTGACAGACAGTTCTGAAGTTGATTTGAAAGTTAAGTGTATATAGATAGATATAGTACTTTATTGATTCCTTCAGGAGAGTTTCCTCAGGAAATTTAAAATTCCAGCAGCAATGTACAGAATTGAGATCGAATTAAAAAGGTAAAAAGTAAATAATGGGGGTACAAATGGAAATAAAATAGAAAATATAACAATAAGAATAAAAATAAAAAGCAACAATAAGAATAAAAATATAACGGTAAAAATAAGAATACAACAAGACAAACTATGCAGTAGTGACCATGTTATGAAAATGTATTGCACTGTTAATACTGTGTGTGTGTGTGTGTGTGTGTGTGTGTGTGTGTGTGTGTGTGTGTGTGTGTGTGTGTGTGTGTGTGTGTGTGTGTGTGTGTGTGTGTATGTGTGTGTGTGCGTGCGTGCGTGTGTGCGTGCATGCGTGCGTATATTGTTTTTTAAGATTTAATTTACTGAGAACCTTTTGGGTTCTCAGGTTAAAAAAGGTTAACAAAATCTACATATTGTATTGGTTTTGAAAAAAATATATATCAAAGTGGCACCCCCATGGCACCCACTGAGGGGCGCAAGTGCAGCCCTCAGTGGAAAACGTTTGGACACCCCTTCACTCTAAATGTGGAAAAGTGTGATTTGAAACGGTTTACCTGTCATTAAGAAAGTTAAAAAAAAAAGTGGAGACTGACCACTAGAGGGAAGCATAGAACAAAGCGGAAGTCACTTTCTTCACTCACCTGGTAGGAAGCGAACAAACCGAGGCATGAAGTGGAACCGCTGGCATGATTCACTGGGGTCATTGTCCAAATTTGGATCTGCGATAACATTAAGAGCATAGAACAGGAGTTAAAAGGAATAATATGAAAACACACATTGCTGCACGGTTGCCTAAATCCGAGGTACCCGTCAGGTTCCAGTCGTACAGCTCCAGTATGTCCTGGAAGAGGTATGAGGCGAACAGCTCCAGGCCCTGGACGCAGTAGTTCTAGAGAGGGGGGGATGAGGAGAAGCGTAGGAGCGAGCGTGAGTGTTCAGTTGGTGGCAGACAATGAAGACAGCCTTTATGTAAGTGAATCCGACTTTCCCAACTTTATCGCATAAGCCACGTTATCGACGCCATCATCCCTCTTCCCTCCTCTAAAAGGATTAGCACCTCGGCTCAGGAGGCACTGAGGTGTGAGGAGGGGGGGAGAGGAGATGACGACGCGTGGCTCAGCGGCTCAGACACTTGAGATAAAAACAAAAAAAAGGGGTGAGAGAAGAGAGTGGAGATAAAACAGCTTCCACTGACCTCGGGCGTCATCTCCTCTATGAAGTGGATGGTGTAATCTATGTTGAAGCGGATCACCCGGCACAATGGAATCTGCCATGATGAAAGGAGGAGAGGGGAGGCCATGAAGAAAGGACGCGCTGACTCATTAACGCCGCGTTCGGCCGAGGTGACGGCTTTGCGAGGGAAGTCATTAAAAGCTTGTCTTTGGCGAAGCAACGCCGTGAGGGGCAGGAGCCTCGAGTACGACCAGGAAGCTTCCTCGACATTTAAGCAACTCACATATCACTAAACAGATAAGCCCGCCCCCGCCCTGCCTTTAATCTCCCCTGTTACACTCTTCTTTCTTGTCCGAGCGGGAGCACTTTGAGGAGATTAACCTGCGAGAGCACATTCAAGCGGCTAACTAGCGGCGGGCGAATATCGCGGCCAGCTCCAAAACCTTCTAATCCCACCAAGTGTTTACCCTGGCTTTTAAGGCGGAATGCTTTAAACGATGCAGCTCAAATCACGGCTAATCCTCCTGTGAGACATATTGACAGAGAGGTTTCATATTCAAATTGGCAGTAAAACATGCAAAAGTGACATTCCTACATAGAGACAGACTTCTCAAGTGTTTAGCGCTAAGCACATCAGCTGAAGTTAAATGGGAAACTTTTTCGAGAAGACTTTTACACAACAAATGTGTTGAGGCTACATTTTGATTGACAGGTAATTAACTTCACCACAGTCACAACAAACGCAACAGTGCGCGACTATAAAGAGGACACTTCAATGAATTATGATGCCAATATTCATCTCTGAGGTCGAGCCATGTAGCGATCAATTAAGATATAATTACTGCAGTGGAAAAAAAACAACTGGATTCTATTTTTAAGGTTAGCTATAGTGGGGGGTTTTTTTCTATAAACTAAATCAAAAGCGCCACTGCTGGTTGTAGCAAAGCAATGCACTCAGTTTTCCCTTTAATGGCTCAGTCAAACAATAATTTAAAAATCTAACCTTGATGCTGTAATGTACCGTAGATGTCCTAAAAGCACTTTTTAGTAATCCTTACTGTGTGTAGTAACTCTTGTCCAACGTGATAGATGTCATACATCACATACAACAACGTAACCTTAAGGAGTGGGACAACAGGACACAAGCGTTGGCAACGTGAGCATAGCTATGTTAGCTTCATGCTAACAACACATTTTAACTGCACGATCATGCCAGGTTAGTGTGTGCCAGTGCCCTATGGCCTATTTTTATTTTTAAGTGGAATAGAAGAGCAAGCAGGTGTTATGTAACAAGAAAACGTTGAAATTATGACGCTGACAACACAAAACTGAGATTAGGGATAGGTACAAACGGTACCAATTTTACTTTTGTGTGTTAAAAGTTAATTGTTTAATAATAAAATACATTTTTTAAAGTAGTATTTAAAAATTATCTGATTAGATAACTATGCTGTCTACTAGTTACATATTGGCTTTTTTTAATTTTTTAAACACAATTCCAAGTTGAATTTACAATCATATTTTGAAGATTTTGCATGCAGTCGCATTATTCTAAGTGGCTGTTGTCGCCTAGTGATGAAGTAGTCTTTGCCATTAAGCCAGTCTTGTCTTATATTGAGTACCAAAGTGTTTATACTGTAAGTATTGTACTTATTACGCACCAGATGTTTGATTGTAGCGTGCATCTTAGTAGTAGTTTTCATTACCAAATTTGGAGGTGTTGAAATCACCATGAAAAATCACTAATGCTAATCAGTAGGGCTGTGAATCTTTGGCCACCACACGAGTCGATTTGATTCTTGGGGGTGACGATTCAATTCAGAATTGATTCTAGACTCAAAACGATTAATTGGGTGCCAGTTCTATGATTAACTACATTGCTCCATAAAATATATTAACAGCTCTGATAAATGTCTATATTACTTAAAAGAAAAATGGTTTTGTTTAATGAGATTATATCCAAACATTTAATAAAGTGGCTGTGTCATAATAATTGTTTATAAGTTATCACAAAACTTGTTTGCTTGCAGTTCAGGTGGCCCTGGTTACTATCCACTTGTGCTCACAAAACTGTCTTTGTTTTATCATGCAAAGGCGGACAGCTTGTAAATCTCCACTGTGTGTCTGTAATGCGCCTCGCCGTAGAAGTGTCTGTTTTTGGATCTGGACAGCCACGGGAGGGGCCTTATCAGGACCCGAAGTCTCCAAGAAGATAAGGCGGACGAGCAGAGAAGGGGCAAACCTGACACCGCTCCAAGCACATTTTGTTTTAACTGTTTATGAACCAGTGCTAGGCTGTCGCATAATGTGACCCCTCCCGTTAGAAGCAGCTTCAGCTATGTAATCAGGGAATGCCCAAATAAATGGGGAACCGCGGGAACTTTTTCCTCAGAGCGTGGGGTGACACTGTGCGATGGTGCAGGTCCACGCGCTCTCCTCATGAGCTAAATTGAATTCTATCTCTGTTTGATTCCTTGCTTGTAGTCCTGTTTAATAGATAGTTCGGTGTTTGAACCGGACAGGCTGGACAGAACAGATTTAAAAAGTAAAAATAAAATATAACATTTTTGGAAGTTGGAAATCGATTAAGAATCGTTACAAATAAGAAAATCGTTTTTTGACACCCCTACTAATCAGTAGCAAGTATATAACAAATATAATGTAATTTAGCATCAAACCAGCACATTTTAAACAAATGAAGCGTTATTTCTATCAGACATCAGTGATTCCCACACATTCATTTATTTGTGGCGGCCCGCCACGAAAGAATTAAGGCCGCCACAAAAAAAATATATATAATTTTTTTTTTTTTTTTTTTGTCCTGTCCAGCTTCTCAGGCAAATCATATAGTTGATGTAGATGCCCATATCGGCTAATCAGATTTATTTTACAAAAGAGAAGTGTAGGATCAAGATTTTTGGAGCTCTTTGTTCAGTGGATCAGATGTGTGATGAAGCTTTGTGTCTATCTACCACCACTACGGTTTTCTGTTTATTTGTTACTGACTGTGGCAGGACACCTCTGCCTCTGTTTCACTTTATGTTGCTGGTAAATAATATGGTTGTAGTAGTAGGCTAAAGTTAAACTATTTAGTATGCACTAATTAAAGGGGCAGAGCTTTAAGAGACATTTTAGCTTTTATATTTTTATAAGATATATTTTTTGTAAGAACCACAATTAATAAATATATTTCAGTGAATAACTTATTGTTCAAATATGTATATAAATATGTGCATAAAGTGTTGTAATTATATTGTAAAATGGATGGATGGATGGATGGATGGATGGATGGATGGACGTTTAAAACAAAACTGTTATTAATTAGTAAGTATACATTTTTTGAGATTTTTTAGAGAAAATCATATCATTGTAGTAAATTATGCAAATTACTCGATGATGTCATGGTGACCATGCCCATAGCCACGCCCCCACCGCCACAGGTATCTTGGCAGTTTATGGGAAACACTGGACATACTGGCTTTGTTAGCATGGAAATCAGCAACATTATTTCCTTGTCCAGGGTGTACCCTGCCTACCGCCCGAATGCAGCTGAGATAGGTTCCAGCACCCCCCGCGACCCCGAAAGGGACAAGCGGTAGAAAATGGATGGATGGATGTTTCCTCAAAGGTTTTAAAAATGAAAAACATCAAAATGGCATTCTCTGATTTTTTTTTTAGTGTGTGTGGCCCCCTAGTTGTAAAACTTGACACCCCTGGTCTCACCGCTTAAGAAAAAAAAAAGATCAAATGTATAACTCCCTTCTATGTAGCTGACTGCAGTTGGATTTATTTTAAGATGTGTAGCAAAGTCTTGTTTTAGTTAGTTGTTTTTTTTACAACTCTGTCCTATGTTGTATTGATCTCAAACTGAGTCCCCCCAAATCACCAATAGAAGCTTAGTCTGGGAGTTACTTTCGTTTCTCTTCCTCCTCCTACCATGTTCAACTACTTCCTACCGCTTTACGTAGCGCCGCCAGGTGGCGACTCATCAATCTCCTGTTCTGTCTACCCCTGTATACTGTATGTCTGTTATTAGACAAGTTGTACTGAAAAGTAATTGTGTTGTTATTTTTAAGTGCAATGACAAAGTTCTATTTTATTTTCCAATTCTATGTGAATACGCGAGGCAGGTTCCCCCAGCTTAATTAATAATTTTGAAGCCTGTCCAGCGTTAAAGCAAATGTACAAATGATTACCGTATTTTTCGGAGTATAAATCGCTCCGGAGTATAAGTCGCACCGGCCGAAAATGCATAATAAAAAGGAAAAAAACATAAGTCGCACTGGAGTATCAGTCGCATTTTTGGGGGAAATTTATTTGATGAAACCCAACACCAAGAATAGACATTTGAAAGGCAATTTAAAATAAATAAAGAATAGTGAACAACAGGCTGAATAAGTGTACGTTATATGACGCATAAATAACCAACTGAGAACGTGCCTGGTATGTTCACGTAACATATTATGGTAAGAGTCATTCAAATAACTATAACATATAGAAAATGCTATACGTTTACCAAACAATCTGTCACTCCTAATCGCTAAATCCGATGAAATCTTATACGTCTAATCTCTTACGTGAATGAGCTAAATAATATTATTTGATATGTTACGGTAATGTGTTAATAATTTCACACATAAGTCGCTCCTGAGTATAAGTCATACCCCCGGCCAAACTATGAAGAAAACTGCAATTTATAGTCCAAAAAATATGGTATATAGATTTGTGCTTACGTTGGCGAGTGGCACATGGGAGAAGAGAGAGAAGCCTTCAAAGAGATACTCGTGGTCGTCGTACTCGATCACGGTGGGCCGGTCCGTCTGGAACAAACATTATAATTCATTCATGTTACAGTCTGTGACTTGGATTAATCTCTTTAGAAATGGCAAAGGGTCGCACCAGGAAGTTGGTGGGAGGAGACACGGTGATCCTGTAGTGGAACAGCTTGCCGGTGTTGTTGTTCATGCCTCGACACAGTTTGGCAGGCTGGAAGAAAACACAAGAGAGATAACCAGAGTAAGATTGCGACCATTTTGGGAGCTACATGTCGTATAACACTGGTGTCAAACTCAAGGCCCGGGGGCCAGATCTGGCCCGCGACATCATTTTATCTGGCCCGCAAACATCTGGAAATGATATGTCAATAAAGTACTTAATATTTTCTCACTAAATGTAATTGATTTTTTTGGACAGAAAAAATATATGTACTACTTGAAATTGCATGCCTTTTAAACTTTATTAGTATCCAATATTGCAACAAATATTACTGTATATTATCATACGTTCCAAACATTTTTTTGTCTAAATAAAAATAAATACTTAAATATCTGCTTAACTTATGATTTTACAGCAAACTACCCATCATAAAAATAAATAATAAAAATGACAATACATTTACTGTGTTTTTTTTAGCATATTACTGTAAATAAATAAATAAATAAAATTTTTGCGTTATAATTTTGTTGACTGAGCTGCCATATTTGTACTGTAAAATCTTGTTTTTAACGGTGTGATGCTGTAAATGGAAAACCGATACATTTGTTTTTACGGTGGAAAAACTGGCAGCTAAGTTACCAGAATTAAAAAAGAACTTGTACTGTTTTTCCATTCACAATATAATGTTGTAAAAACCAATGTCAATTTAATAGTAAAATTCTGGCAACTAAGCTGCCAGCTTTTTTCATGAAAAATAAAAAACAAAACAGTGGTGATGTTTTTATATTTACCATAAAATCTAAGAAATAAACACTATTTTCCAGTAACATTTTGTAAATTTAAAGTTTTTACTGTAAAATCGACAGTCTACTTAAAACAATTTATATAATTAATAATGATTTCCAGAGGCAAATTCATATATTATTCGCTGTTACAAGCAGCCCTCTGATGGCAGCCATAACTGCGATGTGGCCCTCAATGAAAACCAGTTTGACATCGCTGTCGTATAACATCGAAAGGGTCGCTTTGAGACAGAATCACATGCCCTGAAAGTCTGAAGTGCGGAAGAAAAAAGTTCCTGGTATGTGCTGATTTGTGGTGTGCTGCAATAAACACGCCACACTGAAAACGGAGCTTTGGTTTGGTTTGGTTCACGTTCAGTTCTTCCAATAGCAAAACATTGGAGATCTGCGTCCTCGGCCTGGTGAACTTGAAGGTTA
Source organism: Entelurus aequoreus (assembly GCF_033978785.1). NCBI lineage: Eukaryota > Metazoa > Chordata > Actinopteri > Syngnathiformes > Syngnathidae > Entelurus > Entelurus aequoreus. The sequence goes on along the minus strand of NC_084745.1, from coordinate 13,592,848 downwards.
AGAGCGAGTGATTTATAGACGGCGTGTCGCACCTCCTCCCCCGGGTAGATGCTGTGGCGTATCCCGGTGCGTCTGGCCTTGGCGCTGCACTTGCACAGAGGACCATCATTCATCTGGACGCAAAGAAAATGATATGTAGATCAGACACCGCAGAGCAGAACATTGGTATTAAAGCCACTCTGGACTAAAACCATCCATCACTTCAAATCCGATCATCTCCGTCGCCTCCATGTTACGGCAAGGTTATGAAAGTAGGAAGTAGAAAGAGGATGGAAGGACGCCCACCTGTCCCGGATCGTTGTACCACAGCTCCTCGTGAAGTCGGTCGGGGTGCGCTTTCTTCCTCTTGATCTCTGCGATGACGTCAAAAACATCCAAATCCGAGCCGCTGGAGCAAGAACTTCCTTCACCGTCGGACTCGCAGTCCGATTCGCTGCTGCTGACACCTGCAAAAAGACAAACGGCAGGAATATTAACACCACACCAGCCTGCTTTCTTTATCAAGGTCCCATACAGGGGTGCACCACAGAAACATACACCATATAAACTATATACATTAGGCTTAGGATTAAGGCTGCAACATTTCCATCCATCCATCCATTTTCTACCGCTTGTCCCTTTTGGGGTCACGGGGGGTGCTGGAGCCTATCTCAGCTGCATTCAGGCGGAAGGCGGGGTACACCCAGGACAAGTAATCAATTCAATCTAGTAATTTGATTAAAAAGAAGTAATGTTGGGGGAATATTTACCCTCCTTTGAGCAAACTGGAACACTTTAGAAGTTACTAGCTTTGGCCTTGGTTCCACCCAAAGAAGACAAAAACAATGATCTCACCGTGTTTCATTATTCTCTCTAGTTTTAATGGTGTCAGGCTGTACCAGGTGCGGAGAGTTGTGGCAAGTTAACTTTCAGCTTCAATCTCCGACAAGGTGAGCAGCAAGTCGTGTGAGGAGGGCGACCATTTTAGAGAAGGTTCCGGACTTAGGACAGCTCGGTCTTATCTCCAGCGCAGGTATTGCTATTTTTTGTACTTACTCCTTTGTATAGCAAAATATGTTCAACGTCAATTCTAGTCACCTCTCATTATTTAGACAGCCTTAGAACTAAATAATCAGGAAGGACTCTCCCCTGCAAAAGGGAGGATCCCAATAGTAACTAACAAAAATGGATCAGATCCAGACCTGATTGAGTGCTCGAGAATTAAATTCATGGCCGCTAAAATAGAGTGCACATGAGAGCAGTGGTGTGTGGGTGACGTGATGAGTGAGGCGGCAAACAGTATAGATTTGTTTCTCTTAATTTTTGTTATTTTTATGTGTGTGTGATATTATATATATACTCATATATACAAATATATACATACATATATACATATATATATATATATACACACACACACACCGTATTTTTCTGAGTATAAGTCGTTCCGAAGTATAAGTCGCACCGGCTGAAAATGCATAATAAAGGAAAAAAACATATATAAGTCGCACTGGAGTATAAGTCGCATTTTTTGGGGAAATTTATTTGATAAAACCCAACACCAAGAATAGACATTTGAAAGGCAATTTAAAATAAATAAAGAATAGTGAACAACAGGCTAAATAAGTGTACGTTATACGAGGCATAAATAACCAACTGAGAAGGTGCCTGGTATGTTAACGTAACATACTATGGTAAGAGTCATTCAAATAACTATAACATATAGAACATGCTATACGTTTACCAAACAATCTGTCACTCCTAATCGCTAAATCCCATGAAATCTTATACGTCTAGTCTCTTACGTGATTGAGCTAAATAATATTTGATAGTTTACGGTTATGTGTTATAATTTCACATATGAGTCGCTCCTGAGTATAAGTCGCACCCCCGGCCAAACTATGAAAAAAAACTGCGATTTATAGTCCGAAAAATACGGTATGTATATATATATATATAAACAAGAAATTATGCATTACTGCAAACTTTAGTAGCCAAACGAGGAGCCTTGTAGATGTATTTTTAATATTAATAATTACATTTAAAACATTTAGCAAATACCGTATAATATACAATATATTGGCAATATACAATATAATAAAATAATAATTAAAGATGTATAAATAATCGATTTGAAATCGAATTGGAGCCCCTGAGTCGTGATCCCTTAAGATTCCCACCTCTAGCGACATGCTAACTCACCTATAACAGCAACATTATGCCAGGTTAGCATATTCGCAAAATAAAATCAAAATGATCAAGTCAACGGCTCACAGGTCGGCAAAGCTCCAGGATGCATTTTATGATGTATAGTGAAGCCTCTTTTTTCTCCCCCAAAGTGTTAGACAAGAGATGTCCAAAATGCAGCCTAGGGGCCAACTTCCACCTGCAGCTTCTGTTTTGTTTTTTTTGGCCCTCAGCAGATTGTAAAAATGTAATGAATTCATTAGTATCAAGATGTAATCAGTAAAGCTGTCAAATTATACATTTTTTAAATCAGATTATTCACACTTTTGAATTTGGATTAATCACAAGTATTACCAGCAGCATAAACTAACTTGCATGATATTAACTAAAAAAAATGCCGATTAAAGAAGACCCCAATACTTGGTCAGAAATGCAATTTTATTGATAGAATAGATGGAAGATAAACGAGCTGAATATTTGCGGGATTAATCTCTGTATATACGTGACTAATGAAATATTTTTTGTGATTAATCGCACAAGTTAATTTGTTATTTTTGGCAGCCCTCGTCATTAGATTCCACTAATGTATTTGTCACCTATAACAGAAAGCTAGTGTGGATGTTTTGTTCAGATAGCTTAGCATAAATTGGCGTACACTGGTTTGCTTTTATAATATTTACCATACAAAATGTTTCAAAGTGGCCCCCGCACCCTTCCATTTTACTGAACGCGGCCCTCGCTGGAAAAAGGGTTTGGCTTAACTAGGGGTGGTATCATGCGTATGAAAAAGGACATTTTTCCTTCACAGAGTCATGAAAAGCTGCAACTTTAAAAGTGAGTGTTTGAGTGCCACTGCTCGTATTCTCATGACACATGTTACTTTTAGAACAGCACTAAAAAGTCCATTTGGCATAAAAGCATCACCTGGATTTTCATCCAGTTTGGTCTTTGGCGGTTCCCATTTGGGTCGAGCTTCCTTGGCTCGCTCCTGCCTCCTGCCCAGCTCCTCCTCGAAATGCTCATACAGGTCTCGCAGTTTACTCGTCCCGACCACTGTGGAATCCCCCTGTGGAAAATATAAGATGGTCAAAACGTACACAGGTCCCCAAAAGTGTTTGCGAGGTCAAACTTTTAGTTGGGTTCCAATATTTGCACACTTGATGTATCTGAAAGTGTTGTATAGTACAGTACAGGTGCTGTGGCAAAATTAATATTTTAGAAATCTCTTAACAATAATTTCAGTAAGTGAGAGGCCTCATATGATTTATGTTGTATTGCTTCTCTTCACAGCATTGGCCTGTTTAATTCCACAGCCATACACCTTACAGTCACATAACCTGGTATGTGAAACATGCTACCTGTTAGCATGCTAAATTTTTGAGCTACTTTTGCAACCGTTAACCCCAGAGTCATAGGATTTGGTATGTGACACTTGCTAACTGTTAGCATGCTAACTTTGGTGTGTAATGTGTGAAAAAACTCTTTTTTTCCTCGGGCCCTGTGGCGACAGCTCTGCTTGGTTCTTCTTACATTCTCCCCGGCTCCCTATCTTCCAGGAACATAGGACAAGGACTGTCAAGAAGCCGAAGATCACTAATTTATTATGTATTTGTCTTTTGGTCGAAGGTTACTCTCTAAATGGGTTTATGTTGTGATTGATGCTGTATTACTGCCTTTCCGAAAGGGTTAACAAAAACATTCCGGTTCATAATTAGATTCTTTGTCGCTCCCAAGGAGAGGCCACTTCGCCCCAACCTCTCTTCTTTTTTCTTCCCTTCCCAGCAGCTTAGACTAGCTCCTCTGTAAACTGATGTTATTTGAGACCTCAAGTAAATAATGAAAACACCTTAACTTTCTCTGGACATTGCAGTAAATTTGCCGCCATGGAGACGCCGATTAGTGATTTAGAAGCTGCACTGGGATTAACTGCTAGCGTGGATGCTGCATTGTGCTGCGGACGCCTTTGTTAGCTTGTCGCTGTCAAATTTGTGGGACACAGCTAGAATGCATCATCAACATGCGCTCTGACGATAGTATTAAAAAAGTTTCTCGTCAGCCAAATTCATATAAATCATGTGAATATATGAATTTGCCTAATGCCTAATTCGTAAAACATATCAATATCGACTGAAAAACTATTGTGATTTTTTTCCCAAATCACTCTAGATACTCTTAATCAAAAAATCAAATGAAGAGACGTTTGGGAAGTCAGACACAAAAGCATGTGTCACTCTCCTATCTAAAACGCACTCATCGGCAGATGGTTCATTTGTAATTCCTAACATATTCTTTTTGCTTATTATGTTTTTCACTGTTAAATATTGCCGGAAAATAATTAATAGATGGTACCACTTGATCCATGGGGTCATTGGAGTAATAGTTCTCAGCGTGGGTGCAGCGGATCCAGGCGGGCTTCAGCAGGTCTTCTTCCTCCTTCTCTTCATCCACTTTCTCCTTTTCCCGCTCCGCTTCCCGCTCTTGGTCGGCGACGGTCTCCTCAGATTCTCGGCTGCGGGCGGAGGAGTAGCCGCGGTCTCGGCTCACAACTGACGAGGCCTCGGACCTGCGATCCCTCTCCTCCTCCCAGCGGGCCGCGCTTCCGGTCTCTGCTTGTGGAGCGGCTGCGCATGGATAAACATGAAATATAAGAACATATTCAAAGAGGAGTCTAACAGGGGTACATTTCCACAAGTACCTGCGAGGCCTCTTTCTGTGTCGGTCAGGCGACTGGGATCTCCGACTCTCTCTGTGTCGATAGCGCTCTCTATGTGTATGACAAAACAACATTAATGCGCGAAAACGGATTGCCATAATGTTCATTTATTAGGGGCAAAACATTTAACTAAATTGTGTATGTAACTAGATTTTATACAAAAAAATGTATGGCTCTTTGAAGGGAGCCGGATCTTGAGGAGTCATTTCTTACAAAAATCCCTTTATAAGTCCTCGTTATAGTTATTTTTTAACAGTCACTAGTATCAGTTACACGATAACCTCAGGGGGTGATCAAGGGTGATGCGTCAAATGCAGAGAATAATTTCGCCACACCTAGTGTGTGTGTGACAATCATTGGTACTTTAATTTTAACTTAAGATGTAGATCAGAACAATTTAATTTACACAAATATTACTATAAGTGGGATTTTATCTGAAATATTGGCCATATTTTTTCAAATGTATAGTTTTCATTGCAAACATTCCATAAGGCGGTGTCATATTTCCATGCTATTGTAGTGGCATCTCTAGTTAAAATTTTTCCCCATCTAAAAAATGTGTAGCATTTTAACAATGTAGACAAAAAATCCACAAAAAAAGAATAAAATTTATTATTGGATATAAAAAAAAGTGTAAATAAAATTACAATAAAAATTAAGACATACTAAAAATTTTAGTACAAAATTGTACTAGCATACCTGGTGTGTGTACGCTTGAACTACAAACCTTAAGAACAGTGGTTCTGAAAGTGTTTTTCACCAAGTACCAACTCAGAAAATACATGGCTCTCCAAGTACCACCATATTAATGACAAACTTTAAAATACAGTAGGGTAGTAGGCCTAAATATTCATTAAAAACAAGGCAGAAGTTGTATTTAATAAGTATATTTAATGTTTTCGGCCACTGTAACATTACACTACGTTTGAACAGTAACACTGTGTTTGAATATTTGAAAATAAAACACAAATCACTTAATTATGATAAATAAATGATAAATGGGTTATACTTGTATAGCGCTTTTATACCTTCAAGGTACTCAAAGCGCTTTGACAGTATTTCCACATTCACCCATTCACACACACATTCACACACTGATGGCGGGAGCTGCCATGCAAGGCGCTAACCAGCAGCCACCAGGAGCAAGGGTGAAGTGTCTTGCCCAAGGACACAACGGACGTGACTAGGATGGTAGAAGGTGGGGATTGAACCCCAGTAACCAGCAACCCTCCGATTGCTGGCACAGCCACTCTACCAACTTAACTAATTATTAAGCGTACGACTAGATGGAGTGCCCATACCACAGTTCACTTAAGAATAATGAACCCAAAAAGTGAATCCCAATAAAAATAAAATACAAATTATATACAATAAAAAATGGTATAAATATACAAATAATTCTCTATTTTATATATATACAGCAGTGTTTCCCATAAACTGCCAAGATACCTGTGGCGGTGGGGGCGTGGCTATGGGCGTGGTCACCCTGACATCAAGTAATTTGCATAATTTACTACAATAATATGATTTTCTCTAAAAAGGCTCAAACAATGTATACTTACTAATTAATAATAACAGTTTTGTTTTAAACATCTATCCATCCATTTTACAATATAATTACAACACTTTATGTACATATTTATATACAGATTTGAACAATAAGTTATTCACTGAAATATATTTATTAATTGTGGTTCTTACAAAAAATATATCTTATAAAATATAAAAGCTAAAATGTCTCTTAAAGCTCTGCCCCTTAATTAGTGCATACTAAATCATTTAACTTTAGCCTACTACTACAACCATATTATTTGCCAGCAACATAAAGTGAAACAGAGGCAGAGATGTCCTGCCACAGTCAGTAACAAATAAACAGAAAACAGTAGTGGTCAAATACAAATAAGGCAACAAGAGAGTATCCTACACTTCTCTTTTGTAAAGTAAATCTGAACAGCCTATATGGGCATCTACATCAACTATATGATTTGCCTGAGAAGCTTGACAAGACAAAAATATATATATATATATATATATATATATATATGTATATATATATTTTTTTTTTTATTTGTGGCGGACGTAATTCTTTCGTGGCGGGCCGCCACAAATAAATGAATGTGTGGAAAACACTGTACAGCGCTCAAATTTTAGCGCGGCACTTGCCGCGACCACCTTTGCTGTAATGCCCCAAAAATTTACCAAAATTTGCGGCAAGAACATGCTGTGACCGCCTTTGACTTTTTACTTGTTAATGGACAAGGGATGTCACAATACACGGTATAATAATAATTTGCGATAATTCCCGACGGTTAGTAATACCGTTTAATTTTTTAATGACCGAAAAAAATTAATTTATTCATGCATTTTAGGCAACACGAAGTCAGGCGCATGCGCACTAGCGTTGTTTGGCTTGATAATCATGGCGGACCAACGACAGACTTTGCTGCGGAGATTTCCCCTCGGAGTAAACAGAGCCAAGCGCTTGGTCATTTTCCCTCGCTTCCCACCGTGCGTTTAAGAGCGCACTGCTGTGTTTAGATGGAGACAGGTGTGGACAATATTGGAGACACTTGTCCCCACACTAAAAGTATACAGCGAAAGAGAAAACTATTTGATGTTTTGCAGCAGGCGATGTGTCGTGAACGTTGTCACAACTTGTTTATAAAGTATTTACTTTGTTTACTGGGATGTTCACGCCTCCTTTACAGTATTTAACTGCAAACTGTATCAGTGTTAAAATAACATCAATACTAGCTATTATGTTTTGTCATCTCATCGAATTGAACGGAGGCAGTGAAGATTGTTTATTCGATGTGAGAGGGATCACTCCGGGGTTTCTTTTGTTGGCCAAACTGTTGTACTGAAACACTAGGGAGGCGTTGGAGAAGACAAAGCTTGTTTATTAGACTTCATCTTCATTAGCCAAACTGATTTGTTTTATTTTAATATCAAAAAGTAAACACCAGGTTTTGTTTACATTAATTCATGTGACATAATTTTGTTAATGTGTTATTGTGTATAGTCAGGGCCGGCCCGTGGCATAGGCCGTATAGGCAAATGCTAAGGGCGCCGTCCATCAGGGGGCGCCACGCCAGTGCCACAAATGTTGGAGGAAAAAAAAAAAGTTGGTACTATTACTTCTAAATTCATAAAATAATCCCACGTTAATTAAAATGCAAAGTAAAGCCTATTTAATAGAAATATTATTTGTTACAACATTACCACCCCCCCCCCCCCCCCCCCCCCCCCCCCGCACGGTGCGCCCCCTCCCTTCCCGTATCTTTTTGGACGTCACTACATAAAAAAATCAACACAAGATGTCAAAACGGCCAAAACTGTCAGGTGCCCAGGGAAGAAAAAATAGAAAAGAAGAGGAGGAGAAACGAGAAAAAGACAGAGGTAGCCGGTAGGTAACGTTAGCCTACATGAAATTATTTGTCTGTTACAGAATGTGATAGTAACCTGGCTTTTTAGCATTAAGTTAATGTTACATGATTCGGCAATTGCTAATCAATAAATAGCTAGTTCTGTTTTAACGTCGGGTTAATATTGTGGAGGGGGCTAAATTGTTATGGAAAATAATAATGTAACGTTAGGTAATTACAGTACTCCCTGGTGTACAGTAATTTGTAAGTCATTCTAGTTAATGCAATATTAAAAAGCACAAATAGAGAACTAGATCCCCTTTTTTTGTAATATAGTTGTTAAAGTCATACTGGTTTGATATCTTGTTTTGTGCAGTGCCTTATTTATATTGTATTTTTAATTTATTTTATGCAACTTGTTGACACGTTTTATTTTGTGTTGATGTATGTAAAAAACATTGTATTTCATATATTAATTTTTTATTTTTTGTATTAATTTATTTATCCATATTTTTTTAAATCTTGTTAACTATTCTGATTGTTAATTTGCTTTCTTTAAGTAAAAAAAAAAGGTCAAAGACAAAGCTATTCGGTTTCTTGTGAGTATATACACTTCACTGCCGATGTGGGGGGGCGCCACCTAAAATCTTGTCTAGGGCGCCAGATTGGTTAGGGCCGGGCCTGTGTATAGTTAATTCCTATAAGACATATTTCTGCTCAAACTCATAATGGATCTGTCCCAATACATCATCTACATCAGGGGTCACCAACGCGGTGCCCGCGGGCATCAGGTAGCCCGTAAGGACCAGATGAGTAGCCCGCTGGACTGTTCTAAAAATAGCTCAAATAGCAGCACTTACTAGTGAGCTGCCTCTATTTTTTAAATTGTATTTATTTACTAGCAAGCTGGTCTCGCTTTGCTCGACATTTTTAATTGTAAGAGAGACAAAACTCAAATAGAATTTGAAAATCCAAGAAAATATTTTAAAGACTTGGTCTTCACTAACTGACAAAGAAACAGATAACAGAGTTGGTGTCCAGTTCAAAGTGTGACATGATTTATTTAAAAATCTGAGAGTTGACTTTTGTATTTTACATGGCGTGGCGAAGTTGGTAGAGTGGCCGTGTCAGCAATCGGAGTGTTGCTGGTTACTGGGGTTCAATCCCCACCTTCTACCATCCTAGTCACATCTGTTGTGTCCTTGGGCAAGACACTTCACCCTTGCTCCTGATGGCTGCTGGTTAGCGCCTTGCATGGCCGCTCCCGCCATCAGTGTGTGAATGTGTGTGTGAATGGGTGAATGTGGAAATAGTGTCAAAGCGCTTTGAGTACCTTGAAAGTAGAAAAGCGCTATACAAATAAAACCCATTTATCATTATTTATTTATTTGTACAAACATGGTGCAAAGTAATTCATGATTTGTTAAAAAATGTTAGTGGCTAGCTAGTTAAAATGGGATATTGTGATTTCACAAGACTGTCTTAGAAGTGATAATTTGAAAATGTTCAATGTTCAAAAATATGCACTTAGAGAAAATATAAAAATAAAGTGTTGCATATTGATATTTATCTGTTTCTATATATATATTTATTGTGAGAAATCAATATGATCAGTGTTTCCACAAAGATAAATATCATTAATTATTAATAATAACAGAGTTAAAGGTAAATTGAGCAAATTGGCTATTTCAGGCAATTTATTTAAGTGTGTATCAAACTGGTAGCCCTTCGCATTAATCAGTACCCAAGAAGTAGCTCTTGGTTTCAAAAAGGTTGGTGACCCCTGATCTACATTATGTACATAACTTAAAAAAAACAAAAAACTCTCTCTATCAAAATGTAAAAATAGAGATAAAAGGTATCATTTAATGACAAAAATCTGAAAAGTTGATGTTATTAAAGAATAAGAAAACCTAATATTTGTCTATATATATATGGATAACGTTCATCTATAGTCTTTTTATTACACATTACAAATGACATGATGGTATTAAGTTCACACCCCAACACTGCTTTACTTAATCAGTAAACCTGATTTCAATATTGATAACCATTCATCCATCCATTTTCTACCGCTTGTCCCGTTCGGGGTTGCGGGGGGTGCTGGAGCCTATCTCAGCTGCATTCAGGCGGAAGGCGGGGTACACCCTAGACAAGTCCTCGATTGGCCTGCCAACTCCCCTGACCTGAACCCCATAGAGAATTTGTGGGGTATTGTGAAGAAGAAGCTGAAAGACACCAGACCCAATAATGCAAATGAGCTAAAGGTCGCTATTGAAGCTTCCTAGGCATCCACAACACCTCAGCAATGCCACAGGCTGATTTCCTCCATGCCATGTCGCATTGATGGCAGTAATCCGTGCAAAAGGATTCCCAACCAAGTACTGGGTGTATTACTTGACATTTTCAAATGTTTGATTTTGTTTTGCTGTTATAAATCTTTTTTTTTTAAACTTGGTCTGAGGAAATATTCTAATTTTTTGAAATAGGATTTTTGAGTTTTCTTAAGCTGTATGCCATAATCAGCAATATTAAAATAATAAAAGGCTTGCAATATTTCAGTTGATGTGTAATGAATC